>NC_059435.1:36512740-36830740 GCF_021028975.2 Sphaerodactylus townsendi
CGCACCCCGGTCCCTAACTGTTGTACTGTTTTGGGTTCAGGCTAGGAACTTGTAAGTGACAAGTGAGGCCAATGATGGCCTTGTCAATGCCAAATACAGAGCTTTGTTTTGAAGGGCCCTTTATCTCTCACCAAAACAAAGTTGCTTGAGTTACTTCTTGTACCAGTAAGAAATAGGCACTTCAGAGGAAGATAGCAGTGAAGCCGAGAGATGGATTGCACCACCTCAAGGAGTTTTTCATCAAGGGCATATATGGTAGGTATGCTGTTCACTAAATCTTTTTTGTGTGTTCTGAGAACATACTCACTCAGAAGCCTGCTAGGAAAAGGACAGACAGTCAAACGATGCTATAGTCAGTGCAGAAGTTAACTTGAGTTGGGCAATGTGTCATAAACAAAGTCCTGCCATGATTAAAAACACTAAAAGTAACCTATTGGTAACATATCTGGTATGTGTTTTCCTTTGGTTGAAATGAACTGGGATTTTGTGGAAAAATAGTTCATAATTATGTATATTGTTATTAAATTTAATAGACCGCCCACCCCTGAAGTGCAGGTATGCCAACACATATAAATCTGATATGCCAACATATATATAAATCTGTGATCTTCAGTGTGGGACAATGGTGTCCACCAATGTATTTCTATGTACATTTTTTCCTTGTGAACCTCACTGCAGCAGATGAAGATAGCACAGCTGAAGTGCAGCCACACTGCTCAAAAGGGGTTTCATGCATGGGAAGCATGGTAAAAAGCAGAAATCACCAGTCGCCATGAAACTGTGTATGCAGTCCAATGGGCTGCACCATGCTTTTAGCAGGCATAAGTCTATGACAGCCAATGGGGGCATTCTTGGACCAAAAGGCCACAGGAAGGTAACAAAGTTGCCTGTACCCCCAGGAATGTCCCCAGAATGCCCCCACCAGTGCTGGCATGGGCTTCTGTGGCAGAGAATCACCAGTGAAGTGGCAGCTTTTGTATTCAGGTATTGGGGAGCCTTGCATTGCCCTGCCACCAGCATTAGTGCCCCTCCTGCCAGTGTATTTGCTCCTATTTGCTCCTTGTGCCAGGATAAGGACCTCTCACTGTTGTGTGCCCTTGTGCCACTTCCATGACTCTCCCCTACCCCCAGATTGCACCATGAATTGCCTGCATTTTTTCTCCACATGAAGGTCCATAAAACCTACCTCAAGGGATTATTGTAATAAAATTGGATGGTTCAGTGCAATAAAACAACAAAAACAAACAAAAGAAGCCTGTGAATCTGGTTCTGCTTGACAAAGCTAACTAAAACAAGTCCCTGGCTGCACTGAAAGTACCTTTCAGCTTGCACCTCTGGCCACACCCAGGTTTAAGTACTTGCAGGTAAAGGAAGACAAATCATAGCCCAAATGGATCTCAGTGGCTGCTAATTTCCTGATGGCAAGATCTTTCTTATTCCTCCTTGCCCAGCTAGTGTTCCCTTTTCCTTTGTATTATATATATGTATATATGTATATTTATTTAGACTACAGTCAGAGACCAGCATATGTTTGATATGTTGCACACAGCATATACAATAAACACACTTTTGATGTTAAAATACAAATATTGTTAAAAATAGTACTAGAAAAATAGTTTTCTGTTAATCTAAAATTCACAAATTGTGAGTTGCAAGTTAAATCAATGGCAATAAAATACAAACTAAATAAAAACTATAAAATTTAATCCTTTTTATAACTTTTATTTTCCCCCCTTTTACAGTACCTCCAAGCAAACTTGGCTACATTTGCCGTTATTTCTTTGTCTGTTCCATTGACCAAAATTGAGATCAGAGTTTTCTTTTCTCCTCCAGGATATTTCATCAATATTGGGTTAATAAAATTATCCCTTTCTGTATCTAACAACTTACAGTCAAAAATAAGGTGCTCAATAGTTTCTAATGAGCCCTTGTTGCACAAGCATATACAATCCTCGGGGGCTTTTTAAAGATATTCACCAGTTAAAACTAGCATTGGTAAAGCTTTATGTCTTATCAACATAAAACTTCTCCTGTACTGAGGGTTGTCTAGAAAATTAATATATTTTGTCATTTTGGTTTCTTTAAAATTACTTGTATCAAAAAGGGGCTCTTTAGTCTATTTATGTCCCTTTGTATTATATTAGTCATTATTCACAGCAAATGTCATTTATTGATTGGGAATGCAGATTTTCAAATTCTCACTGAGTTTGCAAATATCTTCACATAATTTTTCATCAAAAACACTACAATTGGTTTAGATTGGTGTACCTCTACTTGTCCAGATGTGGGACCCATGGCAACAGTCCCGTTGCTCTATAGCTAAGACCCTGCTGCAGTCCGTTGCATATCAATGTTATTCATCAACAGCAAGGGACTAAGGGAACTTCTACCACTGCCCACTAATGGAGTTCTACTTCCTGTCCACCATCTTCACAATGCCAATATCCATCCTTGGCTTTATCCCTGCAGTTTGTCTCAGGATAGATATGCTCTCTCCAGTACTTGTGCTGTTTATTGTAGGACTCATCTCTCTCCCCTAAACAGGGTCACTTTGTTTCTGTTTTTTACCTGTGATGTACAATGTGGCATTTCTTAAACTCATCCGTTGTTGTTACTGTCCCTCTTTCTTCTTTTGATTAATGTCCTTTGTCACTTACTTGAGGTCAAGATTTATGGGTAATCCCTTTCATTATTTGCTTGATTAGTTATCTAAACTCCTCTTATTTCAAATACAAGCCTGTTCTGAGGGCATTATTTTTTTTCATAACCTGAAAATTGAATAAATAAAATGTGGTGGTTCCACACTGCATCTTTCTTTCCAACTTTGTTTTTACAGAAAAAGTCTGTTTAAGGAAACAAACAGTACCTTGCTAAGCAGTTACACACTCCTAAGCCCATTGACTACAGTGACTTAGAAGAGTGCAATTATGCCTAGGATAGCATTTTTATTCATCATTAACTGCAAACACAATTAATTGTGGTTGCCAATAATGAAAGGTGCATAGTAATCAAGCCGCAAACTTGAGCATTTTGATTATAAATAAGTTCCAGTATATTGCCTAGACAGTGGTTCCAAATGTTTTTTTCACTTGTGTACCTCTTGGCAACCCATTCCCAGGTTGGGAAACACTGGCCTTGAAGAATGAAATAGAAATTTAAAAATACAGTTTTGATTGGTCTCACTGTCATTGAAAACACTTCATATAAATGGGAAACTAATATAATTGGTTGCAACCAAAGGTGCCCTTGTATGAGCAGATGGTGTGTTTCAGAGACCAGAAGTAGACACTTGCTCATTGGGAGACTCCTTCTGCTCATGAAAGGGCAACTTTGAATCCAAGCATAGTTTGGATGTAGCCCAGTACAGTTGGGAGGTAAATTTAACTGTTAAGGAAACAAACAAACAAAAAATCCAAAACCAACCTGCATTATGACATTGGACTGGCTGCTGCTTATCTACTGTGGAGTTTTAGCTATTTTATTCTCCTTTTAACTGTTGCTCTGTCTTGACTTTAGCAAAGAGCAAATAACGAAAAGTCTTTTAGGGTGTCATTCCAAGTTTGACGTTTTAATTGTTTTCTTTTTAACTGCTTCTGACCTCCAACTCATCTTATCTGATTTCGAGAGTGAGAGTGAAAAATATTTCTTTGTTTTATATTTAGCCTGCTGCCTGCCTAAGAACACCAAAGGTGCTTTAGCGCAGAAGCTATTTAAGTGGATTTGTTAGCAATGAGGAGGGAAAAGAAGCATGCAAGAAATAGCTCTGGAATCTGGACATTGTTCCCCATCAAATCTTGCAAAGCAGCCTCTTATGGGTAACTGCCTTCTTTTGAAAGACCCAGTAAGTGTACCTTATGCTTTTACTCCTACATCCAAAAATAATATTTCTGAGGTTCCTGAAGCTTTGGTAGCTGAGCCTGCAATTCTGAAGTGTATATCTAACTGCTTATCCTGCAATAAGGGGCGTTTTCCCACTTACCTTCTGCCCTGTGCTACTGTAGCCAAGTAGCGCGGGGTCCCCCAGCACTCCCCACTACAGGGGTGGTGACAACACAGCCGCCCCAACGCTGCTGCTGTCGCGCCTCCTCAGCGCGCGACATTCCTGGTGCTCTTCAAAATGGCGCCTTTTGATGGGGAAGCCCGGGCATGCTCCAGAAATGACGCACGCTGAGAGTAGCGCACGGCATAGCGGGCTATGAGTAAGTGGGGAAACACTCCTTGACTCCTTAAAGAGCACTGATCTTTTAAATTGCCAGTAACTTCCTCTATCCCTGTTGAAAATTCAGAAAGGTTTTCTTCTGAGAACTGGAGGCCAAACTTTGATTTGCAAAAGAGCTCTTATTTGGAGCTTATTAGTGACCACTGCTTGCTTACAGGAGAAATTGTGGTAGCTCTTCTTTGAGTCTCATAGGAATATGGATGACAAACATAGAGCAGTTGATTCAGCGTGCCATTTACTCAGTTGCCAAATGGCACTTCATATTGCATCTAACCCTTGGAGTGGAGATAATTAATCTAATAAGAACAAAATTAATCTTTCACTGAGCCAGCTTCTCAGAACTGAATTTTGTTTCATTGAACTTATCAGTGCCTTCAATCAATCAATCAATCAATCAATCAATCAATCAATCAATCAATCAATCAATCAATCAGTCAATCAGTCAATCAATCAATCAATCAATCAATCAATCAATCTTTATTTTGGTCATAGACCAGCACAGACTCGCATACGGTAAATAAAATATAACTAAAAGGATTAAATATTTTAAAATTGTAAACATATATCTAAAAGAATCTACTGTTCATAAGAAATTGGAAACAAACGAATGCAAACAAAACAATAAAAGCATAAGTATTAAAAAGCAGCAAAAGTGTTTTAAAAAGGACTATAAAAACTATAAGGGGGAGATAGGCGTAAGGGAGCAATACAATTGGTACATAAAAGACTATAACTATCAGATCATTACACCTGCTTTTTAACACAGACCATCCTGCAACATATAGTAGAAGCTGCTACACAAAACATGGTAGCATTGTATGTCATGTCAGGATTGGTAATTGTAAGCAGCAAAGAAATATAACATTGTTCTGCGTGACCTGGAAATCTATTTAGCAGTGGGTGAAATAAATCTAATAACATACATTTTTGTAATGCTGACAATGGAAAAACACATGTTCTATTGTTTCTGAGTGCTCAGATCCACAGAGTTATTTTCTCTCCTCACAAAATTTGACATTGGGTATCACAGATCCTAGTCTGACACTCCAAATACTGACACTCCAAATACTATACCACAGCGACTCTCTGTAAAACATATTGATTTTAAAAAGTTTAAAATTACTCCTGAATGCAAAATAGAAAGTAATAATACTATAATACAAGTTGACAATCCCAGTCAATTGAATTCACCATAACATCAAGACATGTAATCAAAACCAAGCTGATAAGCCCAGGGCATCCAGAGAGGTGGAACAGTTATGTATGTCAGAGACTGATGGGAGGATTCTATGGAAGAAAACAAATTCAGTTCACTAGACTTACAGAGTCTTTGCTAGTTGTTTTATAAGTGTAATCTTTCAAACAAACGAAAATTCCTCAAAAGTGCTGTATTAGGGAAATTATAATAGTCTATTGACTGTGGTGTAGTCAATGATCCATTCATTATTGTGTCTTGAAGGCTTTTGGAGTTTGTAAAATAATGTATTTGATTCCTTCTAAAGTCAATAGAAACACAAATAGGTGACTGTGAGGAGCCAAGACAACACAGAAATCCAGTCTCAACTCACCCACTTTAACAACAATAGTTTATTGCTTTGAATGTCTATCAAAGTTAAAGTGGCATCCCTCCAATGTCAACTACAATAATTAGTAGTAATCCCTTTAATGGGAAACAATGGAGAAAATGCAGACATGCTTCATTTATGTGGCGGCACATAGATCCCTTGACAATTGATTGTAATATTTCTAAGAAAATCACACAGAGAGAGGCTAAACAGGTAGTCTTTTGGACTAAGATTATTGACAAACAATCAACACCCAAGCACTAGGACAGGGTGTCAAATAGATACATCTTATTAGGACCTGGTGAAATCAGTGGGACCAAGTCTAGGCAGTAAGTCCAATAGAATGAAGTGGTCTTTTAATGGCATTTCATTGCCCATTACTATCATTACTGCCATTTTTTCTTGTATCACTCATGAAATTATACACAGTAAAATGGGAATGCGAGCAGAAGGAGAATGCAGTGATTTTCCAACAGGATCAGAGAAATTATCCCTTGAACCTAGGTCTAATGGAAACATACGATGCTAGTAAATTCACAGTCTTGTTGAATTCTTTAGCACCATGTCTCATTGGCTATACAAGGTATTCCCCAACATTACTGTTTATAATTTCCTCTTCCAACTAGGTTGTTTTGGACCACACTGCACAAGGTTAGAATTCTCAGCCTACACTGCTGAAAAGGAAACTATTAGCTCTACTACCACCTCCCTACATTGTTTCCCTGGTTGAAAATGCCTCCCTCTAGTTGCTTTAAACTCTAGCAAGAAGAAATCACAGGCATAATACATTCAGCTTGTTTTTTCTCTTTCAAAATAGTCAGGAGAGCTAAACCCTTCACCTTGCACAACCTCATGGTTCCATTCCACCACCACCACTACAGGGGCAGAACTGCCACAGGGACTTATGGGGACATATGCCCTGGGCAGTCACCATTCTGGTCACATGGGAGCAGGCGATGCACCCCACTCGGACTCCATCCTGGGGGACAGGCCTGCCAAGGCAGCCAGCCCAACAGCACCAAGGCCCATGCCAAGGCTGAGGCAAGGCCGGAGGGCTCAAGGGAGGTTGGACTGAGCTGGCAGCTGGGAGGCCACTGGATCTGCTCATAGGTGGCCCTCCACCTTGCCAGGAGCAGGGGACACCAGCCCACATGGAGGCGGATCCACAGGCCGGGTGAGTGGTCACATGTGCCTCTGAGTTGCCCAGCTCGACCTGAGCCTGCCGGTCTTGCCTCAGTCTTGTTGTGGGCTTCAGGGCCTGCCTGGCCTGGTTTGGTTTGGTTGTGATGGGGGAGGGCAGCCTCCCATGGAGGGTGGGGGTGCTGGAAAACTCAGATTTTCCCATGGGCTCCATTTTCCATAGCTACGCCTCTGCACTCCCATCACCCATGGCTGCTTTTTGTGCCAAATTTAAGGGCTGGGGTTACAGTTGTGGAACTTTCACCATTTTACCCACCAAGGACATTTTGGCATGGGAAAACAGCATAGGGGGAAGGCAAGAGCCCCTTCTCCCTGTACTATGGTCCAGGATTGAATCATCCCCCCTACCCCCACTCAGGTGTTTTAAATGGACTGTCCCTGCAGGCTCTGTGGAGCTATGTGGAAAGCAATCTGGACCTGGGAGATCCAAACCTGGTCTGTTAAAGATGGCTCATGTTGTTTGGCCCTATGATTGAGTGATGGAACTGCCCCAGAGGGAAGCTGCACCAAAGTGCACAAAGGGACAACCCTAGTAGGACTAACTGGGGATGGAATGAAAATTTTCACAGGATAAAGTTGTTTGCTCTACTTTGACAACAACCCGCTTCACATCTTGATCTGTATTTTCACAGATAACAGAAAATCGAACAAAACCAGTAAAGGAAACAGAATTGCACTTGTTCAGGAGAAATACATAATACTACTCTCAAAAATCTGTAGCTATTCCGTACCGTTTCAAAGCTCCAGATGAGTAAACCATTCAGAGCTTAGGCATTTCAGTGGAACATGTAGGTCCTTGTCTCTTTTCTTTCTCTCAGACTCCTGGAATCCTCATATCCCTACCATCTAAGAGGACAAAGAGAGGGCAAAGATTATCCAGATAAAATTGTCATATTTCTGTTCTTGTTGAAATAAAACTGTGAACTTTCAACATCAGCTTCAAGGCATTTAAAATATATGCAAATTGCCAGCTTCTTATTTCCATAAGACAAAGTGCTTTGGAGATTTAAAAAACCCAGGTATAATAATATTCATATCACTTTAATAATATTTTCTTTTCACTTGGAAGAATATTTGTTCTTACTGGCACAGCTTTTTTCAGATCTATTCAACTAAATCCAGGTTTTGTCTTTTCACCTAGAATAAAATGGATATTTTTTCCTGGCATCCATACAGTTCAATAATCTTTAATAACACTACACTTTCTCTTCTGAAAGGCTTTTCCAGCAATATATGGGAAAATATTTATGACTCAATAACTTTCTATTTTCATTTTTTAAAAATTTATTCAGATATCCAAATGACATTTTCTCCATTTGAAAATGGACTGCTTCTCTGAATGATGTCTTTCACGATCATGTAAGAACTATTCCTAACTTACTCAAATCCCTTGGAAATTTCACTAATGCTGAGCAGCTAGAAGCCATGATGACAGGCCCAAAGTCTACTGTGAACACATAGTCTCTGAAATGGCAAGGTTGCAAAGTGACCTGACTCATGGGTGATTTTGTGGCTTTCATACTCAATTACCTGTGCATAAAAATGGAAATTGCCACCTTGTGACCATGCATCAACATTTTAATAATGCATAATAATAGTAAGAAATTGCACTTGGTCCATGTTTGGTTGTGAGGATGAGTTGAAACTGATAGGGCACAGGCAATGAGAGAAGCAGAAATAGGAAGCAGCAGTCCCATCACAATTGCCTGCTTCTGCTGTGCTTTCTTGTGCCCTTGTGTTGCAAGATCTAGTTTGGGACATTAAAATGGCAAACTGTACCTAGAGGCCCCTGTGGTGTTAGTAGTGACACAGAGTCCTCAAATAGAGAACATATCAGATATTAAACTGATAAGAACAGATACTACACTTGATCTTAGCCGATAGGCCGAGAAGCTTGAGAAAATCCTCACAATGTGTTTTATATTTTTGTAAACTGTGGGGAGTGGGGCTATGGTTGAAGTATCTGTTTATATGTGTATGGCCTGTGGCTAATAAACATTGATTGATTGACACAGAGTCCAGTTAGCTCATGCCTAGGCCATAGCCACATGGAGAGGCAGCATGGTATGGTGGTTAAAAGTGGTGGACTCTAATCTGGTGGATCAGGTTTGTTTCTCCATTCCTTCACATGAAGCCTACCAGGTGACTTTGGGCTGATCAGTATTCTCACATCTCTCTTAGCCCAAGTTACCTCAAAAGGTGTCTGTGGTGGGGTAAGGAAGGGAAGGAATTTGTAAGTTGCTTTGAGACTCCTTACAGTTGAGAAAAGTTGGATATAAATCCAAACTCTTCTTCATCATCTTCTAGCAACAATAACAAAAGGAGTAAACTTGTTTGAGAAATTTAAACCTTTTTCATGATCAGCAGTGCTCAGGTCGTAGCCAAGCAACCTCTGTAGTACCAGCAGTAACAATGAAAGAACTTGCTTCAGCCTCACCCTGATCACCACTGGATTTCCAGGAGAGTAGTTCCAAATAAGAGATCAGTCCCTTCATGACTGCAGAAGTTCCCCATAGAAGGGTTTTATTTTTATTTACATTATTCATAGTCCACCTTTTTCCAAAGCATAACTATATAAAACAGAACCCGAGGCTAACCCTGGGCATTGCGGCCCCCCCCATCAGCTGCACCCTGCCCCACATCTCCATGTGGGAACAGCTGACTAGCCCCACCCCAAATTTCCATGAGGGGGATCAGGGCAAGGGTGGCCAATTTTATGCTGGCCTCAGCTTGCCCAGGTCCAGCTTTAACCTGCAGGCTTCCAGCAGTTTAAAGCTCTATCCAAGACTCTCTAAGGCCAGGATCAGACTGAGCACCAGAGGCTGACAGGCTTTAGCTTTATACATATACACCTCACCTCTGGTAAGGTGACCTCACTCCCAAACTTTACATGGAGATTGGATGTGGGGTGTGCCCCACTGGTCTTCAACTGCACTCTTGCCCTGAATTCCAACTGGGGTGCAGTTGCAAGGGGAGAGCACCTCTGCAATGTGCCCCTAAGGAAGTGGCATCCAGTGTTTCAGTCCCCCCCTTGCCCCCTCACTATGCCACGCCTTGCTCACTTGGACTAAAAGCAGATTACATAGTGTGAGACATTCAATAAACAATACAATAGGATTGTGGTGGCAGAACCAGTCAGAAATCTGAACTAAGGCAAAGATTCAGACATTACATACAGGATTCTAGTTTCAGCCAGCTGAACACTGAAGCATAGACCACAGTCCCTTATAAACTATCTAAGTATCTTTGTGAATCATTTAGTACAGTGCAACTCTATTGCCTGCATAGAAAAACCCTCTTGAAAAATTCAGTCTTACATAGTTTGTGGAAAGTCAAGAGAACGGGAGCCTTCCTGACCTCTTCAGGCAGGCCCATTCCGCAAGGTGGAAGCCACAACTGAGAAGGCACCTGTAAGGGTAGTTGTTGATTTTATTCATTTGCAAGATGGCACCTGCAGAAGATGTTACTCAAGTGAACAAAGCTGCCATAGCAAAGAGTAGGAGGGAAAACAGATATGAAGGTTCAAGGTTGTAAAGGGCTTTGTATGGGATAAACGATACCTCAGATATATCTGTTGTATCTATTGAGCCTGGTAACTGGTGGGTAGTCAGTGGAGTGACTAGAATGGAAGTAACATGCATGTTCCCTCTAGCTCCAATAATAACTGAGTCGTGACATTCTGCATCAGTAGGCATTCTGAACTCGTTTTGGGGGGAGACCAGTGTATAGTACATTACAGTAGTGTAATCTCAGTCTCACTGTGACATGGATCCAGGTGGCCAGATCAGTCGCATCAAAGTTAAAGGCCACCTTTCAGGCTAAGCTGAGTTGGGAGGGTTTTTTTTTTTGCAGCTGCATTAACTTGCTTCTCCAGCAATAACATTTGGTCTAGCATTACTTCTGTCTTTTCAGGGTTCAGTTTCAATTTGTTCAATCTTAGCCAATTTACAACAGCAGCCAGGCAGCAATTTAGGACCTCTATTGCCTCACCAGGAGAACTGAATAAAGATATATACAACTGGGTATCATCCACATATTGATGACAGTCAATCCCAAAGCAACTAATGATTTGTCCTAAGGATTTTACATCAAGATTGAAAAACATGGGAGATAGAATTGCACCCTATAGAACCCCACAGGTGAGGACCCACACTGATGATAATTGGTTTCCATTAGCAATCTGTGAGGAATATTTTGAACTAGTTCCATGCACATCCCCTGATACCTATCTTTGCCTCCAAGTCCCCAACAAGATAATATGATCTAGGGTATCCAAGCCTGCAGAAAAGTCTAGTAAGAGCAACAAAGAAGCATGGCCTTTGTTTACATTCAGATGGAAGTTATCAGCTAAAACTAACAGCTGTCTCTCTTCCATAGGCCAGCTACAGCCAGACTGAAAAAGACCTTAAGCAGATGAGTTAACCTGGAAAACCTGAAGTTCATCTACTACTTCCTTCTCAATCATTTTGTCCAGTAAAGGCAGATTAGAGGCCAGATGATAATTTATGGCCAGTTATGCACAAGGAATCTGCTGAGAGGCAGGGGTGATTGTCCATCGGGGCAAGATTTCTTGTATTTGTCTGAGCCTCACTTTCAATTTCCATTCTCCCTGAGCCAAGCAATACCACTTTAAGCATGATTTTAATTTTCTTTGCCACCAAAGTGGGCAAGATTTGCCAGTGAGCATGGCTTTGCCCTGGACATTTCCTCTTCCAATACCACCACCACCAACCTACTTCACCCCTCCCAGTCCCTCATGCTGCTTTACACATCTCCCCCGTGTTAGAGTTTACTACACAGTGAAGTGGCTGACAGACTGATTAAAAGAGTAAAAGGTAAATGTTTATTAGGAACTACATTTAGGATAGGAAAAAGGAAAAGGTAGCATGCTGCTGTCTTGCTAGCTAGGAAGAGTCTCTGCAACCAACTTCTGAGAGGAAGAAGGATATTAGACCTGAGAGTATCAGTCCAAGGACAGACAATAGGTGACACAAAAGGATGGAAGGGTCACTAACTTTACAGCCCTCTCTAGCTGACCACTTGCCTGCCCCTGCTAAGTCTTCATCTCAGTGCCTTTGGACATTAGAAATTGCTACATCCAACACTCCCATCCCCCCTTCCTGTTGTTGTTGTTGTTGTTGTTGTTGTTGTTGTTGTTGTTGTTGTTGTTGTTGTTGTTGTTATTAATTCAATTTCTATACCGCCCGATCCCCAAAGGGCTCTGTTGTGACTGACTGCTTCCTGCTTCCTCCTCATTTTGCTAGATCATTTTTCCACCATCTGTTTACTGACCCTGAACCCCTCTTCCTGATGAATGTTATGTGCTGGGACAAATGAGGCACAAAACAGTCAGTGTATCACAGAGCACAAAAAAGTGACCATTGGGAATCAGGAAAGTGTTCCAAATAGTGAACCACATTGTTCCAGGTGTCTGTGCCCCACCATTACGCTCCTTCCTTTTTGCCAGAAAATGGAAACTGTGGCCAGATGGTGGGCAAGGAATAATTTCAGATTTATTATTTCAATGTTTGTTATTTATTATATCATAATATCGATATAAAAAGATAATCATTGTAAAAAAGACATTTTTTAAAAAACATTTTCACACCAGATTTTTTACTTTCTTATGTGGAGGAACAGCCAAAAGATGGCAACCTAAGAATCAGTGTTAGTCTAGGGTCCATAAGGGAATGGACATTCCTTAGATACTTGATTCCTAGGCCATGAGTGTTTTAAAGGTCATAACAAATACCACACAAAGGAAGACTGTGTTCTGGTCAGCTAGTTCCTGATAGTGATTAGGCTGCCATACGCTGAACCAGTTGCAGTTCCTAGGTTGTATTTGTACACAAAAACAGCAACTCAATGTATAGCATGAGACATTAATCCAGCTTGAAGTAACAAGAGCATACAGTGGCATGGGGGGGGAATGATTTCTGAGGCAAAATGGCGCCCCCCCCCCCCCCAGGACACACGAGATCTCCTGGGAAGTGTAGTTCCCACCAGGCTTCTTTTCCCACCATGTTGCAAAAAGCAGCCAGCTGAACTTAGGTAAGTTGGGAGGGCGGGTGGGGTGGGGTGGGGTGCCACAGGGGTGGGGGTGGGGCAAGGTCCAGCCACTTCTGGGAAGGAGGATGGGCATGGCTGGGCCTTGGCACAACATGCGCACTCCGCCGGGGCAGGCTTTGGCCCGGACAGTGAGCACACGTCATGCCGAGGCCCAGCCACGCCCCTCATCCTTCCCGGAAGTGTGTGGGGCAGTTTTTCCACCCAACCCCCACATGACTCCCACAGGGTCACTTGGGGCATTTGTTTTCTCTTCTCCTCTTCTGCCTCCCTTACCATTCCTCGCAACCTCCACAGGTCCCAAAGGCCTCCCAAAGGCCTCTGGGCTCCCTCAACCCTGCCCCCCAGCCTTGCGCCAGTGCAGTGGCCACTTGGCTGCAGTGCAATCGCCTGCTTGCCCTGTCCGCAGTCCAGCTGGTCTGCTCCTGCCAGGGAGCCGACCCGCTGTGGTGCGATCGCCCGATCGCCCTGCCCCCGGTTCAGTTGGTCTGCTCTGCCGTGGCTGGGGCCAGGGAGTGTACTTCAGCCAGTGTTTCCTTGTACAGTGGCGCGGCTGGGCCACTAAGTCCGGGGCGCCCCCCCCCACAAGCGTTCTTTGCCACAGAGGAGAGAAGGAGAGGGGACAAGCCAAGAAGGGAGACCTGATCAGCACTGAAACAAGCCTTGTGAGCCAACAAGAGCTTGCGAGGTCCCAGGAAGGGGCAATCACGCCAGGAGCTGCACTACAAGTAGGAAGGAGCTGCTTGAGATTTGCAAGCCGCGGGTTGCCGACCCCTGATATAACCCATCTTGTCAGATCTGGGAAGCTAAGCAAGGTTGGTGCTTGAAAAGGAGACCTCCAAGGAAGACTCTGCAGAAGAAGGCAAGGGCATACCTCCTCTATTTAATCACTTACCTTGAAAACCTGAGCTGAGATCACTATAAGTTGGCTGCGATTTAACAACACTTTATACACATATTGCCTATTATTTTTTGAAAAATATATAATAACTGGATCCTATTCTCATCTTTCTTCTTAAACACTGTTTCTCACTATGGTGCCAGTGCTAGATTATACACTAGATTGTACACCATCTCACCATCTGGTATATGGAAATTCTTTTATTAGAAAGGCAAGTACCAGAGATGTTTTCAATGCAGAAAAAAAAACCCTCCTCGCTATGTTATTTCTATGGAGAATATTATTCTCAAAATGAATGCTGAATATGAAAATGCTATAATTTCATTTCCAATGAGAATGTTCTTTCTTCTAAGACTGGAGATAAATCACCAAGTGCTTTCTAATCCATGAATTCACAACATTTCTAAGATTTATGATCCATTATAAAGACAGTTTCAATTTCCCTTGCCCTCGCAAGATTTTAATGTATAGCTAGCAGAAAATGCATTTACTCTGCATGTTTTTCATAGAAATAATATCATTTATTGATAAGCCTTTTTCTAGGTTTTTTTCTGTTATGAAGAAATAGCTGGATATGTTTTACAATAAGTGGAAAATGAAGAGCAAAACATAATATTAAGAAAAATAAGAGATGGCTAGAACTTCTGATAAATAACAATAGAAAGGCAGTGTCTAGGTTTTTAAAACTGCTGTATAACTAATGACAAGTAGAACATGATGATTCTATGATTGAATGATGCTAATCTATGAAAAATAATGCTGCCATGACATATGGAGTTGAAACCAAATTTTCTGTTGATGAAAAAAGAGACATCATATTTGAGTACCCAAAAAGGCTATGCTGAAAATCATGTAATCTGTATAGTGTGGGATGGAGGCTGGGCTTTAGCATGGAGGAAAATTGGGTGAGATTAAATGAAAAGCTGGTTGAATTCAACCCATAATACATAACCACAAATTGAAGGAAGGGAGGAAGGTTAAACATAGTCACAATGTCTTGGAATGTAACTAATATAGCATCCTATAATGCAGCAATTCAGTCTGGGGTACACATATCTCCAGGAGTTTGTGCCACAGTGTTGGGGGTATACAAAAAACTTAATGGGTTTGCTAATTTGGGGGGTACCATTTTAGGGAAATGGGTTGCCAAGGGTTATGGGAGTGAGAAAAGGTTAGGAACCACTGCTCTGATTCAATGTTTTGAATCTACTGACATATTTGATATCAAAATATTTATGTCACACTACCTTTAACTCTGTGAGGTGAGTCATACAGAGTGTATTGAAAGAGATTGTATCTACATGACACCTCAGTGAGGATTGTGTCTTCCCTGGAAGCTTTCGTATTTCATCTCAGGATCTCCTCTAATCCCAGAGTCCAGGTGTTTCCTGAACAATGCCATATTAAGAATACAGTCAAAACCACACACTGCCGCCGTCCCCCCCCCCCGCCGCCCCCAAAAAACCTGAGATATTTTAAGCAGTAACAAAAGTGAAAATGAGCTGTTGTTGGGCTCAATTGTACCATAGATAGTACTATGTAAATGTGTGGATCTCATCTGTGCCTAGACAGAGAAGTCTGAGATTTGAGGTGTGATTTTTGTGTCGTCCCTGTGAAGATGGAACATTTGCTGGCTCCATTGTGGAGACTCAATGAAAGATGATGAAATCATATGCAGGAAGAACACTTAATCAGGCAGCATCTGGAATTGATTGGATTCAGTGATGCTGACAAATCCAAGCTCAACTCATACTCTGCAGTAAATAAAGCCTCCTGGCTTGGATCCAAAGGTGAAAGCATCCAAAGACTGCATTGGTTTTGGACTCAAATGCCTTCTACAGTTCAAGGAGAAATTGCACGCACACACACATATGTACACATGCATGCACACCAGATTCACTGGCACAGCACAGAGCATCATACATTGACGTACCTGTAGCATCCTCCAGCTATGCACTGCATTACTTATGTCCCATTTATCTTGCAGAGTCCCACAAACTCCATTTCTCAGTCTGTGCCCACACAGCTGGTTCTACAATGACAGAAATACTTTTATGTGCTATCATTAAGCCAGTGTCTCAGCCCATTTCCATGCTATGTAGGAGTTTTGCATTATCCCCTCCAATTCTGCAATGCCAATAGCAATAAGACAGCTAATGATGCTTGTGCCACATGATAGGTCATGGCATTGTGCTGGAGCAGCAGATGTTATGCTAGAGATGCAGATTCTTAGGAACTAGTTCTTGGTCAAACTTAATAGAAACCACTTAGTTTAATTTCAGCTACTCAACACAGTCTAGTTTTCGAACTTCAAGTTAGTTTTCATTACTGCAATGAACCTTCACTAAACTAGTTGATGAGTTGTTTTAACCTTGAAATGAAGATAGGAGATTGGTTAAGGAGTGGCTGCAGTTTAGTGGAAGAGAAGCAATTTCTTTGCATTTGGAAAATCCCACAATCAATACCTAACATTTTCCATTTAAAAGCATCTCAGGCTGTTTCCACACCAAGGGGGGTTTCAATGGAGGTCAAGTTGCTAATGCAATTGTGTGTGAAATTGCCCTTAAAATGTAGATTCTAAGTGACAGAGGGTGATCCATTTTCTCTGCATTTTCTCTTTGTGTCTGACAAACAGAGCTTTGATTCTCAAGAAAGTTATACCTGAAAACTCTTTTTGATCTCTAAGGTACTACTGAAATCAAATCAATTTTACTGCAGACCAACATGGCTTCCCTCTGAACTTTTTTCTCCATTGTTAGTCATGCTTTCCTGATGCACATAAATGCTCCTCCTCACACATGCACTATGTTCTTGTGAGACCATCAGAATTCTCCACCCACTCTTGGGACTGTAAGATAATTTTAAAATATTGGCATAAAATTTATAAGTTATACTGGGCCATTAGCTTAAATTTAGATCTGAAATGTTTCTCTTGAACATGTTGGGCCCAGATATGGAAAAAATAGATTAAAAAATTAATATTATATATGATTCCAGTGGCAAGAATTCTTCTAGAAAAGGAATGGAAATCTTCACACACTCCAGCAAGAAGGATTGCCTACCTATGTTGGTAGAGTATACAACAATAGATAAACTATCAGTGTTGATCAAATATCAAAATTTGGAAACATTTGTAAAGGATTGGGAACTATTAGTTAATTTTCTTAAAGGAAAAAGAGAATATCAATAACTGTTTCTAAGCTTACAATAATAATAATGAAGATAAGATACATATTTTGTGAATTGTCACTAGCTTAGTTATTTAGTTAAAATGTTATTGAGTTCAGAAAAATAGCCAAGTGTTTGATATATTAATGAAGTAGAAAATAAAATTATAAGAAAGATTTATTTTTAGTGAGAAGTTTTTTTAAAAAATATGCATCTAAAACAAAGAAAATGTATTATAAGAATTTAGTATAAAATGTATAATCATTTGTGTATTTTTAATTTTGTATGATAAATTATGTAGATTTGATAATGAATCACTTTTTTAAAGGATTTTCCACCCACTCCATTTTACTTTGTATTAATTTTGGACATCAGTAATGCTCCACAGGAATAGCGTAAAACTAGGATCTTATTCAAAATTCTCCACACATCTAAATAGGTACCTTGTTTAAAAGGCAGGTTGAAGTGTGGATGATACTCTTTTGTTATGCTAATTCCGGCAGTTGCTGCAAGGGACAGGCCCCTTGTGCTCATCATCAATGAAAACATTAATTGTCTAGACAGCCCTTCAGAGAAGTCCTGCAAGTGAACTCTTCCATCCTGAGAACTTTCTTTCTAAAAGGTTTTGAAGTAGAAAAAGGCAACTATTCCCTCTCCAGCAGTAATAGAATACATTAATGACCTCCCATTTTATTACATAATTGCACTGTTCTGAAATATTTATGCTCCCTCAAAACAAAACAAAAACAGGGCAAATAATGAAGGACTGGAGGAAGACATAGCCACAGATTCCTCCAACACTTGGAAAGTGCTGAATAGGGTCCAAGCAGTGACACTTTAATGTTTAAACTGTACTTCCACACCACCCCAAAATGATGCCAAGAATGCCATGTAATGGGGAAGGGGGGAATTTCCCATCAACTACAGGGTAGTCTCCCAACAAGAGAGGGGAGTACAAACACAAAATAGTTTCTTTTTCAGACACAAGGAACTGCTCATGGCAATATCACCCTGCCAGGGAAACACAGTGTTGTTGTTTTTTCATTTTAAATAGATTTTTTTCATATTTAAACAGAGTTTTTTTGGTGAATGAACAGGTTGTTCATGGAGCATGAACACAGGATGACATCATACAGAAACCACTTGTGAAAGCAGTCCTAGTTAACATATTCTGGAAAGTTGCTGCCATGTACCAGGGGACAGAGAATCACCATTTTGCCTGCTGTGTAGGGAATGTACCAACTGAAGAAAAGACACTCATCATCTTTTGGATTCAGGACTCCAAAAGAGGCCAGCACTACACAGCATGAAAACTAATAGGTCAATTATCACGAGACTGTCTTCCACACCATGATTCCTGAAGAAGTGCTCATATCAGACAACATTTCTGCTGCCATCACCACCATCATCAATGGACAGATAGCAGGCTGAGTAGGCAGGGAAAACCAGGGCCATAGGTTTGGACCCCATGACATAGGTTTGGACCCCAGTTTCATAATTCTGAAACTAAATTACATTTTTGAAAAAAAATCTAAGAACAGTTTATCCTGTTGAAATAATAAGGATTCACACTTTTGTAATCAGACATGGATATGGTTATTTGGGTTTTGTTCTGTAGGCTCAAATCACAAATATATGCTGCCACCTAAAAGTGTTTCCGTAATGATGTTTGCTTTGGATTGTCACACAAAGCTTTGTATGTCTGATTCCACAAGCAGAGTGACAGCAAGACAAATTGCTGCTTATAATGGGTAAAAGAAATGTACCCCTGTATTAGGCCCTGTAAGTATGATACATTTTCACAATGTTCCCAACATTTTGGTAAAATTGGCTGTTTTGAGTTTTCTGCATTGTGGTCTCGGGGTTTTATCACCTAATGTTTTGCTGCATCCATGGTAGGCATCTTCAGAGCATGTTACAGTAAGATGTGTTCTCTCTGTGGCACAGTGTGGAGTAACTTGTGTGGTTAGCTTTTGTCCTTCTCTCAGGTGGGAGGGGGGCACATTTGCGTTGATATGTGTTCTGGTGGGTCAGGCAAATTTGCAAGCATCCAGGTGGAGTTCATTTGCAATTGCATTTGTATGTGTCCTGGTGGTTTGAATGTGTGTTACTAATCTCAGAAACTGGAGTGAGGGGGGGGTGTAAGGGGGAAGAAGATAAGTTTGTAGTATCTGGTGGATTTTTGAATGGTGTTTGAAAAGTCTGCTGGTTTTTTGTTTTAGTGTTTTTAATACCAGTGGCCAGGTTTTATTGATTATCAGACTCTCTTCCTTTTTGTTGAAATAGTCTCAGTCTTTGTGAATTTCAATGGCTTCCGTGAGTAGTCTGACAAAGTCGCTGTTGGAGTTGTTGGACTTCTATGTCTTCCAATAACATCCTATGTCCAGCTTTGGTTACAGCATGACTTGGGAAAAGTCATGATAAAAACAATGATAATTGAACAATAATAGTTTAACTATTTGTGACAAATGGGTCTTCCAGCTATAAGGGATGCTCTTCATCATCACTCCTCCGTTTCATTAGCAGATAACTATTAGTCTCAGTTCAAAATGATGAAAGGTTAGAATAAAGGATTAACGTTATGAAACGTTTGAAGAAAATTTTTAAAACCCTATGCCACCCCTTTGTTGTGTAACTACAAGTGAAGCTTCAGCAAAGAACAGAGGGATCCTTTAAACATTATTCTTGTGACACCCTAACACCTTACTCAGGCAAGAGTTCCACCTTCAGTGTCTGGCATTTTGGACCCTTGGAGTTTCCATTAGACTGACCTGTTCATTTTCATTCCACATGGACCATCATCCTAAGTATAAGTGTAATAATTTCTTTAGACAAATGGTAGACAAATGGCACTCTGAATTGTGACCAGTTATTTGTAATGGAACTTCATAGAGATTACTGGTGTTTGATGAAGGTGAGACTATATTTACATGGCTCTCATTATTAACAGAAGCCTCTGACATCAGAGTTGGAGCTTTGCATGGGATTCACTGATCACTCATAGAAAGAAGGCTGACTCAGGTCCAATTCCATTTATCACAAACCTCTGGACATCTGGGATTTTCCCTTGTCTTCAGTTTTCAGCCAATTCACAGTTAATCAGAAGGGATCCAGAAATTCCTGCTCAGCCCCAAAGCAACCAGCTAATCCAATTTTGTCAAATTTGAGGAGCAGGTGGGCAACTCCAAATAAGAGTAGCATTTCGAAAGAGCAAAAAGGCCTTGAAAGCCTGCTTTCTCCCCATCCTTGACTGGGCAGGTGGGGGGAGGACCTGGTCTTCTCAAACTCTCATTCAAAGAATAAAGAAGATGACCAAAAGGAGTTCATGATGGGCCAGGTATGGATTTGTGGAACAAATCTGGATCTGGATGGCAGAGGCTGATTCATGTAGGAGTTAGTAATAAGCCTATGCCACTTGTTTTTGGTCTCTTCCAGTTATATGATTCTGATATGTTTGGTATCTTATTCATTGCTTTGTATTCTACACAAGGAAGTTCATTTTTCCTTTAAAATATTACTTCAGAAGGTTTCCTTTGATCTCCTGCAATTGTTATGTAATGCCATGAAATAACCCTCCAAACAATAAAAAAATTTAAAAGGCTATATAACATTTTTAATTAGATTGAATTCAATAAGGGAGATCCAGGAACAAGGTTTGATATGGCAGATGCACACACAATAAGAAGCAAATGGAGGATAAATAGGGAACTCATTGAAATTCTTGTTTGCTCTACTCCATTCTCTTTTGCTGTTTTGCATTTAAATATTTGAACTGCACTCGTACAGAAACAAAACAAATAACAGTTCAGAACTAAAGTGGAGCTCTGGCAAGCATTTCATGTCAAGTATTCATTACATCAGGCTATCCACAAAGTCAGAGTGTCTGTAATTTGTGCATGATTATGAAAGAAGGCATCTATTTGCGTACATGCAATCCAAACTTATTATAATTGTCAATGTGTCCTTTTGAAAGATGAAACTAAATGTCATGGTACAGAAGTCATTTTGCCTCTGAAACTCAGCTGTATCTGAAAATCAGTTTCTCAAAATATGTACATCCCATTTGTGTACTGAGTTGGCCACTGAGAGAAAAGAAAAAAGCAACCTCTGCAGTGTTTTGTAGGTAGTGTAGAAGGTATAGATTATCCTTTCTTTTGTTTTCATTTTAGGAGATTTGAGTCAGAAAGACCGCAAACATCAAGCCTTGAGTAACCCATTACGACATATATTCAATTATGTTCCAAAGACTTCGCAGTACTTAATCATCATAATTTATTCATAGTCCATAGACTCCATACAATTGGAATAGACGAATAACAGATAAACAGCAATATTATAATTGCATAGAATTAAAATGATAAAACAGTACTTTTTAACATATGATACGGAATTATAACTTCATTATCTTGAAGCTAATGGTACTTCTAGATATATTCAGATAAAACCAAAAATGCAACATCTAAAGTTAATTTTAAAACTCTGTCCTCAAGTAGGAATATAACCTTAGACAATTCAGAACTGAAAGATCTGTCATTTAACCATGGAAATAACAATTTCTTATGAGGTAAATAATACCAAGGAGAGTCTAATAGTATGTGTGTAATTGATTCAATCATGTTATTACACAGACATAGTCTATATTCATAGGAAATACCCTTCAGATGGCCAGACAATACTTCTGATTCAAAAGCATTTAGTCTTGCTCTAGAAAATAGATTTCTATAATGTGCTATAGTTAGGTTGTTTAGATAGTTAACTACTTTGAATGGTGGGTGATAGTCCAAGCAAAAAACTAGTGCAGAACAAGTAGTTACTGCACAAGTTCTTAGTTTTGCAAAAGTAATATTTTTGAATCTTTGATTTAAGAGCCATCTCATAACCTAAGCATGATAAAACGTTTGGAGAAAGCCTGAACATAGTGACTTCCTTTTCAATCAAATTCCACCAATTGCTAGAGAAGCATTCAAAAGACAGATAATGCATTCGGAAAAACAAAAACTTTAAACCATAATTTTACAGTAGATAACCAAGCTTTTGTAGATAGTTACCCGAGCTGCTCATCACCTTGGAGATTTGGATATCATCCCACACAATGGCACCCCACCAGCTAATGTCCAGGTCGAACTGCAATCTGATACATCTGATCTGATGAGTTCCCCTAAAGACTTTCACAATACTTAAATTTTCTTAAGAGAGGGGGCAACATTTGCTCATTCAATTCATTATCACCAGGTCTCCACTATGCTGTTCCTGGGATTGATGTCTGAATGTTTCAGGCTGTTTCCGCATGGGCGGAAAACAGCGCCCTAGGGACTGTAAAAACACCATCCATGGGTCGCTGTTTGCACAGCAGTGCGAAGATGCCACTACCAAACCACGCTCCCCAAGCTAGGTTTTTCAAAAGCAACATCTTCCCGCTGGTGCAGTGCAAACTCCGCTTTTGGCCCCTCCGGTGTGTGAGAGGGACTTACCTTGCCTTCTTGTACAGCTCTGGGCAGCTGGAAACACATGCCCACGCTGTCCTCTGACACCCAGGGGTCAGAGGGCAGCATGGGTGTGTCTTTCCAGTCACCCAGAGCTGAACAGGAAGACAAGGTAAGTCCCTTGCACACACCCTGGGCGGTCTTGTACGGATTAATTTCTGTGGGCAGTGGCAGCCAGGGACTTCCGCCTTCGCATGGTCCCGAATGCTCCACCGGGCTCATATGAGCTGGTTAGCAGTAGTCGCCTCTGGCCATGGGTGAAATGCAATTCTAGTTCCCCATCTGATCCATTAGATTCATGAGCTTGGTATCGTTCCAGGTCAGAAGAGTCCAACTTTCCTGGATGCTCCACGTCAGAAGAGTCCAACTATCTGAGCTGTATGTACTGAAGAACAACAAATGTTGTCAAAACCCAACAAACCTCAATAGTCATGGTTGGCAAGGTGACTATCCCATGGGAACCTGCTTCTTTGGTTGATATTGATGATCAACACTAGTGGCATAAACAGGCTAGATTCTTATCTTCGGCCCCTTCCACACACGCAAAATAATGCGTTTTCAAACCACTTTCACAACTGTTTGCAAGTGGATTTTGCCATCCTTCACAGCATTTCTGGAAAGAGTATACCGAAAGCAGCCGAAAGCGCATTATTCTGCATGTATGGAATGATTTCTCAACCGCATTAGCCGAAGTACCGTTCAGTTTTCCTTCCCTCAAGAAGGTTCCCTTGAGCACTGAACTGAGCACTGAAACCTTATACCTTGAAATTTTTGTTGTCTTCTTAAGGTGCTGCTGGGCTTGAATTTTGTTCTGCTACTACAACATTCTTTTAAAGCCTTTATTAGGTATTTGATATAGATATTTAACAGTATAAAACACTACATAACCAGTTAACACAAATATGCATTTCAGAAAGCACATTAATAACTGATCATAAACTTAAATAGAATAAACATACAATTATTCATATATATTCACAATAAACCCATGGGTCCTCACGGCATCTAGGAAGTATTGATAATAAAAGGCTTTCAGTCAGATAAATGGTGTACAACTAGCCATTCATCTAGGCAATCCTGATATTTTTGTAGGAGGGGTCTAATTATGGAATTCCTCAACTTAGAATAAAAGCTACAATACAACTACTTCAGCTAACATGGCTACCTACTTTAAACATTCAGTAGTACAATGGGACTAAGAGATCTTAGAGTTGAGAATGAAAGCCAAAACAGCTATAGCAGGTTCTGAACGCTGGAAGAGAATTTGAGCTTCCTGTGCTCTTTCTGTGCACTGAAGTCACCTTGGGGAAGCAAACATTCTATACCAAAGTACATGCAGCTAGGAAAAAACTATAACATCCCATCTTTTATCTCAGTTGACAAATGTTGTTGATAAACATAAAATGATAATCCTTTCCTGTTTGATTTAGTAATACTGATTATTGCTCCAATGGGAAAAAAATCAGTTATTTCTGAATCTGATATTTGTATGGAAAGCTTCCCACAAGTAATTTTTAGACGCTTGTAATATATCTATGATCATTAAAGGATCCAAGATTGAGGTAGTCTACCATTCTTTTGGTTTATATCTAGCTGACACTGGTGATGGAAGAACATGCCCATGTTTAAAAATAAACATTTGGTTTTCAAACAAATAATTTAGACTGTTCCTCAAAAATTACCATAAAACTATTTTATAATTTGTTACAGATTTAAGTGCAGAAACTTGAAATAAAATGCAAATTGAGGTTTAGAACAGTGGCCCAGAGCCACATCTCTTTCACTACTTCGTTCCATAATTATTGTACCTACTAGTTTTTGTTCTTACTCTCATAGGGTATGAATCCTCTATGCTGACTTCTCTTCTCTTCTAGGTCAGGACTAGCTAAATTACTCATGCAATCAAAGTAACAATATTGTTTTGGTCTGCATATAGTGAAAAAAACATTCCATTCGAGTGTATGTATGTGTTCTAATCTTGTCTACATGGCGAAACTGAAACAATAAGCATTCATAATCTTGGTCACTGCCATTTCAAAACATTTCTTGTGAAATCACATTT
This sequence comes from Sphaerodactylus townsendi, assembly GCF_021028975.2. Lineage (NCBI taxonomy): Eukaryota > Metazoa > Chordata > Lepidosauria > Squamata > Sphaerodactylidae > Sphaerodactylus > Sphaerodactylus townsendi. The sequence goes on from NC_059435.1 coordinate 36,537,405, forward strand.
GGATTCAGTGGTATAATGGAGGGCGTTTAGGTCAGTTTATGCCCTAATAAAAATGGATGTAGCATCAAAGTTTAAAAATTGGCTTCAGATATTGCTATTTGGATAATTATGTCGATCTGTCTCCATTATTCTTTCACGATATTTTATTGAATACTGTGAAACTGATGGAATACATAATAGTAATAAACTTCAGAGAAAGAGAGACGTCCATCTCATTGATACAACAGATATATAATTTTAATGTTGAATGATTAATATTGTATGGGAGAAATAGCTAGTGCATATTAAATAATTATCACCTACGGTTGTAAAAGAGATTTGCTATTTATCAACTAAGGATGCGCGAAACACAACTTCGCAACAAACTCTTTAAGCGTCGGGGCATAGGGTTGCTTCGGTTCTGACAACACTCTATGACCTCAAAGTATCTTTGGATTTTACTGACCCTCACACAGTCCAAATCCTCATTGGATCAGCCAGTCACAAATTTAGATTAAATTAATCTCATTGAATGCATCACCAGTGTTGTGAAGATTAGGACTGCCTTGGGAAACTAATCCAGACACTGAGAACAGATTGGACCATACTTTTCCACCTTATTGACATTGATCTGTACATGAAAACATCTCTGTCATTATTTTGCCATCAAATCTGTCTGTCCAAATGGCCTTACAAGATATTAGCATACTCAAACATCTATACACACTCCTGGGAAGATGATGACTCATTCAAATCACTGCCTGATCAAGTTTTGATGGTACTTTCTGTGCCTATGACAGTGTCCAGTGGGAGTCAGATTCAGTTCTGAAATATGAGAAATGGTTACCCATCGAAGAAAACAGAATGTATGCAAATTATGCATCCTTAACCTGGTGGGAACAATCATAACATGGTACTGTAACAATCACATTATTATTGTGATTGTATTTTTATTATTATTGTGGTTGCTCTGCACACCAGTCAGGATCCTGCAATGAATCACCTTCAATGCACTGCATCCTGAAGTGACACAACCCCTTCTACCAGCTTGGAGTTCTACCACTGCATGCTGTCTACACCAGGCTTAAGAAACCACATTCAAGCTGCAGCCATTCTGCATGTTTCTAGACCCATCTAAATCAAGACAGCATCCTAGCTACAGGTATACAGTTGGATCCAGACTAACATTTCTGTGGGTGCAAGGAGAATTGTTCAGAGCATGATTTTCCTGCCTCCCCCTACTGTTGCAACTTGAAATGCCATTTTTAATGTTGTTCCATGGGGTCTCCTTTTCTCTAAAAGAGAATTTTAGGCAGATGGGGGAGGAGGAAAATCATGTTCCATGAACAGAAATCCTTGCACATTTGTAAAGTTTAGTCTGGATCCAAGTTATAATCAACAAGTATTTCTTTTCCTTGAACTCTAGATTCAATGAAAACTACAGTTATTGAGGCATGTATATCTTTATTTATTATTTATTATTTAGTTTTATATACCACCCTATCCCAAGAGGGCTCAGGGCTGTGTTCTAAGTTCAGGTCACTTGAGTAAAGATCAGTTATAGTCTCTCCAAACAATAGGTAGGCTTTGCCCTTTTTGATTTGCCTAGATTTTTGGGGAAACTATTAGTCTGAAAAAACTATTTAATTTTTAATGCAATAAAACAAGTTGCCTATAATAAGTGAGATGTGGTAGTTGAGCTTAGGTTTCTCAGCTGCATGTCCATCTTCCTGTCCCACAGGTGTCACTTGTATTGTGTCCTGGCAGCATGCTGATTGGCTGTTCACAAAGGCATCTCTCCATTAAGTTAACAATATAACCTAAGCAAGAATTTTATTCCATTGATAATAGAACAGGATATATGTCAAAAAAAGTGGAGAAGAATTTTTATGGAGACAGGTAATGGATAAGACAAAAAAAGAGATATATGATGTGCAATAGAAGGAAGAAAAGGCTGATAAGCTAGAGGAAGGATTTTTATTTCTTCTCCCACTGTGAATTATCACATACTTCCTTGTACACACAATGTGTTATATATCAGGAAAAGCACTGAGCAGCATTCCTTCTTTGCAATTCTGGATATTTCTGGGGTAGCATGTGTATGTCATTGGCCTCAATAATAAACACTGTTAAAGGCATAAGGTCTGGGGCACCTTCTCTATGTAAAAGGAAGTTCGTAATGCGGGTTTAGCGCTTTGAAATCAAAACAGCCAAATCTCAGTACTGTCAAAACTTTTAATATGTGCTGGAAGAGACACAAAAAACAGATTACCATTTAGCTCTTTTATTGTTTTAAACACTTTCTATTAAGATCAAAGCTATTAGAAAATCAGTCATTAAGGAAGAATGACTTTCTTCACCCACTCAGTTGGGATTAAGTTCTCGGCAGAGGAATCCCTCTCATATGAAGGATCCTCCCTTCAAAATTTCTGATAAGAAAATGTCAGCCCCATCCAAGTGGGTAGCGGAGCTGCAACCATGCCACCCTAGCACTCCCAGAAAGGCTTCCCAGTGGTATGGGGTGGCTTGCAAAACAAAACAGCCTCCCCCCTACCAAGAAACCTCTATGGGGTTGAATATACTTACACGACCCCAAAGGGTTGCATTAGTCCAGCTTCCCTGGTGCTGGCATTAACTGGCAAATGGTTGGAAAGAAGCTGACTAATGTCGGCTCCTTCCCTCACCAATGGGTGGGGCTGGCAGTTTCACTTCTCCACTGGGGTAAGTACCCTGGGGAGGGCATTTCCGTCAGTGGAAGTTGTTGTTGTTGCTGCTGCCGATTTTGTTTTACGCATGATTACGATAATTTATTGGCTTATTATTTAACTTTGAAGTGATAAATCGCCTTCTATCCCCGGAGCAATTCAGTTGCAATTCACTTCCATCGGGTGGATTCGTACCCAATTCCCACCCCAGATGGAGCTGTGCATTCATTTTTTATTCAATGAACATTCTTTTTTGCAATGCTGGCACGTGCACACTGGGAATGAGCTGCCAAATCCTTTCCTAACAATGTCAAGCATGTGTCTGTGTGAAGGGCCATGAGGACAATGTGAAGGAAATGGGTGCCTTTCCTCATCTTACCTTGCTGCGAAGTGGAAAGTACCATCATGTTGCAGACCATTTATGGATATTCTGTAGGGTTTTCAAGGTAAGGGGCATTCAGAGGTGACTTGCCATTGTCATCCTCTGTGTACCAATCCTGAACTTGCCAAACCACTTTATTTTTCCTGCCCTGTTGCCTGTTCTTCTGCCTTTCCATAAGGCAGCCAGTTCTGCCGCCAACCCGCAGTGATAGTCCGTTCATTTCGGAAACGTCCTGGTTATCTTTTCTCCCCTCGGCACCGCAACTCGTGACCACCATTCGTCTCTGGGCGTATAGCAACGGATTCTCAACCAGCAGGGCTGTTGCAAGCAATGGCCCCATTTCCTTTTTTTTTTTTTTATAGGGTGGTCGGAGCATCCAGCTAGGTAGATGCACACTTTTGGATGTGGATGGAACATATTACTTTGCTCCCTTTCGGGACAGATTTTATTATTTTATATATCACAATGGTTCGGGGGGAAAGGTTGCATGCTTCATGTTTACATGTGTCATGATTTCAAAGCCCACAACTGTTGTTCCTCACTGGAGAAATGATGCACACTTTTGGATGTGGATGGGACATATTGCTTTGCTAGTCTCTTTCTTTGGGACAGGTCCCATGCTTCGGCCGCTGCAGATTTATCTACCAATGTAAGCTTTCATTTTAGTTAAGAGGTGTGGTTTTGCGCGAGTGTATTTGTGATGGTGGAGCAGCCAATCAGAATGCAGGAAAAACTGGATGTTTGCACCTGCACATTTGCTTTGCTGAAAAAAAAATAGCAGACTCATGTGATGCGTACAGCAAACAGATTTTATTTCTTGTTACAGAAAACAGGCACTCCAGCGGAAGGGCAACCCCGGAATAAAGTAGACCCACTTCTGACTTCTTTTCCTAAGTTGCGAGCGCCTCACTTCTACTCATTGGTTTCTGGTTCCCTGTTGGTTTCACTTTTACAAGGCAGTTTAGCATTTCCTTTTCTACAATGTGCGCCAAAACATATATAGTGTCTCCGCTGGAAGAGGAGGGGAAGCATATGTCAGATTTTGGGCCTTCTTGACTGGGTTCGCAAGATGTAGCTGCTTGGTGGGATTTTACTTTCCTCTCTCCTCCAATATCTTCACAGCTGTGCTAAATTTCCCCTTACGACCTGTACCCCCTTGCTTGCCTTCGCTCACCAACTCCTTATTTCATCATTAAATCAAATCAACTTCTGCCCTTTTGCTGCTGCCCTATCTGCCTTCAGTAAATTTTACCCTTCTTGTGCCAATAAATGCCCTTGCCTTGACAACCTACCTCTTCCTCATGCTACTGTCCAAGCTTGGTGGCTGCAATGCTGTCTGTGTTACTATTTGGATTTTTCCCATCTCTGTGTTAACTGAAGGAATAAGAACTTGTAATCTCTTCCATAAGCCTGAACAACTGAGCTAACATGAAACAGTGTCAAAAGCTTTCAACACATTACTTATATACAGTGCCTTATAAACTAACCAGCTTTAAGTTATTTGACTTGGCCAAACATCTTTATTATTTTTACATAACTTTCAACTAGTTCATTTTTTATCTTTTAAAAAGTCTCTGTGCCTGTTTTATTTCTATGGCCAGGAAAGGTGGTTTTTAAACAAGTGACACGCTCCTGCTTTTCAGATGGTGCCTGGAATCTGTCCCAAAAGCCAGTATATATATGGCAAGAGGGAATTTTGGAGGGGAAAATCTCCTGAAGAATTCGCCGTGAGAGGGTTTGCCGGTGTACGTAAACATAATGAAAGATTCTTTAATCTTTAGGAACTAAGTATATACATACATATACACACAAACACCCCACAAAGAGTGATCTTTGAAATCAGGAAATAATAGGTCAGCTGGCTTTTGTTGTGGATGTAACTGATTGGTACCACCAACTTTGCAATGTGAACTTCAAGTGTTTCTACCTTGGTTCAGTATTACTGATAAGAGCTAAAAAATAAAAATTACCAAAGGACCAGTCAAAATATGCCGATAGATTTTTTTTTGCCAAAAAATCTTGAAGAGGATCATCATAGAACACTTAGTAAAAAATGATGAGGTTCGAAGAATATTCAGAATATGCAAAACAGAAAGTTAAAGATTTTTTTGGTGATAAGATAGTGTGACAAATTTGGCAGATGCAGCAAAATGGTTCGTTATCTAACTTGATGTCTTCCGCCATTCACCGTCTAACAATTTAAAAGTCGAAAGAATGATATAATGATCATGATAAAAGATTATTTTCACAACAGCCAAAATGCTTTAAAATGATGTGAAGGCACTTAAAATATCAACTAAAAGTGTTCTTGCAATTCCCATCGGGTTGGAGTAAAAAAATAACCTTAAAAGCTTTGTTTCGTGACCAATCCAAAATATCCAGCTGGAGCAAAAATAGTAATAACAGACTTGGTTTAGCCAGCCGCGAAGTTTGCTCAGTTCCCGCCCCTAAAGCGAGCTTCATCCTGATTTGAGGATTTCCCTCATCCTGGGGATTTCGCAAAAATCAATTAATTTGGTAATTCTTTTCAAAAATCCCGTGCCAGTCCTGCTACTGTACGCAAATACTCCACTGGTTAGAAACTGCCTATTTTTTCCGCCGCCCCCCCCCCCGATCTCCCAGCTGACATCATGTCAATTTTCAACTCTGCTGAGCCATCAACCATTCCCCTAACCACGCGTTCCCGGTAAAACACTTCCCCCCAGCACGCTTCTTCGGGTTCATGTAGTGATCGCACGTGGTGCTGGATACCTTTCGCCTGAGTTAATCTTCAGGAGAGGAAGTCCTAAAATCGTGTCCCAGGATTTCTTTTCTGTACATGTACTCGGTAAAGCGATGAAGGAGCTGTGGGAGATGTATGCACTTTCTAAGCTAAAATGTGCCAGTGGGTGTTAATCACAGGAGGGAAGTTTCACATTTTCGCCTCCAAAATAATAAGGAGAACATGAGTGGGACGTGATGTGTAAAGCAGGTGCAAAAGGTAATTCCATCAATCTGGGGTGCGCTGCGTAGACGCAAGTTCATTCAAGCTGCTGTCCTCGGAAACAAACTTCACCAATCAGAATGTAATACATTGAAAATGTTCTGCGCGATGTATGAATACACTCGTCATACAAAAGACCAAATGCAAAAACAAATTGGAGTATTTCCTCCCGGTCTTCACTTAATTGTTTCACAAAAACAGGAAGCCATGCAAAGGAAGAAACCAGGATAAAATAGACCCAGATTGTAAGATGCCAATTGTAACCTGGTATAATGCAGAAACGACCAAAGTAACTTCAATAGATCATGTAGCAATTCGGCAATTAGATTTGGCAGGTGGCGCAAGTGAGAACCTTTCAGTACCAGTGCTAGGAGGTAACAGCAGGGGGAAAGCCTTTTCTTCTATGCACAGTTTGCAGCAAAGATTGGTAATGTGTTTTGAATTGAAAGCTTGTACTTTTGGACCAAATCTTACTTGGAACACACTAAGATGATTTCCCTTTTAGCAGCTGCAAAGCATATACATTTATTGTGAGTTTTTATACATTCAGTATGTACACAACAACCTTCCTTTGTCTATAGATCATGCCATCTCTTTACTTGTAAAGTCAATTCTACTGCTTCCTTTCTTTCCCAGTATCACCATTTGACACATCTGTAAACCCCCACATCCACCATCACAAAGAAATAATGAGTTTTCACAATGCAGATAACTCTCCCAAGTTTCTATTTTAAACCATCCTTCTATACCACCCATTAGAACAAAAAAGGAAAGATACATTATTGCCAAACTCTGTATGTAACATGTATGTATATAGAGCTCTGAGCTTTGAAGCTAATTCACTTAAACTGCATGTAAGGTTAATACAGGTGCCCGTGTTTTTATTCTTTGCAAAACAAATAGATTTGGCAATATAGACTGGGAAAATAGGGTGGGGGATAGACAGCACAATCTTAAAACAGTGTGGCACTCTTCTAAATCTGTTGATTTCAGTAAATTTAGAAATGTATAACTCTGCTTAGAACCAGTGTGTATTCTTTTTACACAGAATATCATTGCTAAGATATATTTTCTTACCTTGTGAAAGTTTCTTGAAACAATTGGCCACCCACAGCCCCCCATTAGCAGAGCTCCTTTCTTTTGGAGTCCTGCTAGGAATGGGCTTGCTATAGCAACTGTGAAAATGTGTTACTCGCCTGGAGCCTCTAGGATCATGCACAAACTAAAAAAAAATATCTGCAAGGAATAGTAATAATATTTTATCTGTTTCTTCTCTGTTTCAAGTGGGGAAATAAAACTGCATCCTGAAAGACTGTAACTGTAAGAAAAATATGTGATAGTTCTCGTAGTGACTCCTTCAAGGAGATAAAGCAAATCAGCCCTAAAACATTATTCCCTTCAAAATGCAAAAAAATCCCAGTTAATTTAAATAGTGATAAAAACAAGTGAGTGCCCCCACTTGGATAACACAGACTAACAGTGTTAAATTCTGAGCAGAGTTAGGTCCTTTCTGCACAGCAGAAATAAAATGTTCTGCAAATGTTTTCAAAAGATCTGGTTTTGTGTGTGTGTGTGTGTGTGTGTGTGTGTGTGTGCCTACTGCATGTAAAACCCAAGAGTTGCCAGCCAGAACAATTCTTTTTTTCTGCCTGCTGGCCAACAGAGCCTTTCAGACGGTTGGAGTTGGCGCTCTGCCATTCTGTGTTCTACCGGATTCTCACTGCCTCTGCCCTTTGCGGAAGTTTCTTCATGGAGACTTCCTCCTTTCCGCTTTCCATAATGTAGATGAATAAAGTTTGTTTCATTTGCCTGTAGCAATTCCTTCGCCAGTATTACGTTTCATTTTTTTCCTGTTTTTTTTTTTTTAGGTGAATGTCTGTGAAGCTATGCAACACAAATATGCACATACAGCAGCTTCTCTAATCATAACACTGTAGATTCACAGACATTCCCCTCAACAAAAGCAAAAAAATAAAAAATGGCACATGCTAGATTGCTAGGCAAAGCAAACTTTATTCATCCACTTTTTTCAGGGAAATTCCATGTGGATGAGCTACAAGCAGAGGAAACCTCCACGGGGAACCTCCATGGAGATTCTGCTGCAGCACACACAATAACGGGTGCAAATGGCGAACATTAAAATAAAAGGTTTGGGTGGGAGAAATAAAGCATTTCCTGCCTGCTGTTCTGTCAGCAGGTAGGAAACATCTTCAGTCTGGGTTGGGGGCGGGGGCCGGGGGGGGGAAAGATCACTGGTTTGACAATTTTTGAAAAATCCGGGCTGAGAGAAATGAAACATTCTGAAGATTTTGGGGGCAGAGAGCTTTATAAACATCTCCCCCAAAGCAGTTTTTAAAACATCCTCAAGATGTTTTATTTCTGCTGTGCAGAAAAGACCTTATACTCTGCTAAGTCCACTTACTTCAGTGGACTTAGAAGGGTATAACTCTGTTGGGGATTGCACTAAAAAGTTCCATATAGTCAGTCAGATCTGGAGTCCTGACTTACCTCTGAATTCTTTTTATTTTCACACTTGACAGACGCTCCTTAGTATTGAAAACTACATACATTTTCCAACTATTACTTTTTAAAATCACATCACTCTGTGGAGAGCATGTAGACAGAGATGAATGAGGCCTGACCGTGGGAGACCTTTAAGATTCTATTTGACATCCAAAAACGATTTGCTTACAGTTTCTTCAGCAAGGATTATTCCCAAGACACAGCCTGATGCTTGCTGTAGAAACTGACAGGACAGAATAATGGTGGAGATTTATGGATTATTCAACACCAATGAGAGAAACTGCAATTGGATGTATATTAGTGAACTTTGATGCACCATCATATTAACCTAGACAAAACTGATAGAAGTTGCTTGGGAAACAAGGCTGACTGCATCCAGTCAGTGACAGGACCAATTTCAGACACTGTTCCTTTTATTCGCCACTGGAACGTGGCAGTTTACCAGCCCCTTAGTGATTTCAGACAACCAATTAATTGAAGAGGGGACATGTTGGGAATTTGTAACTATTGTGGCAAAGAAAAACGTTCCAAATGGAGAGTCTAGAATTTTTTGTATCTTGTATTAATACTTATGGCCTGTTCCTTTCAATCCTGAAAATCCAAAGTATGGAAAATTAAGTACATTGATAAATAATGGCCCAGTATACCAACAAGACCCAGCAATCATGGTCACCTCTGCAGTGAGAGAAGGTGAAGTAGTATCCTTGAGCAGGAGATTGAGAGGGGGAACAGGACTTCTTATTGTATGCCTAGCTTCTCATGTTGTCTTCAAAGATTCCTGGGAAGTGAAGAGCACAAGTGGCTGCTTTTGCTTCTGGACATGAAGGGGAAGAGAAGAAATAATGTTATTATGCCAGCACTTCTGAAGTCATCTAGAGTCTTAGATGACCCCAGAAACAGAAAATAAGACTGCTAAGCCCCACCCCGCACCATTTTTACTGACCAGTGAAGAGACACTAAAAAGTCAGGGAAAGCAGGAGCATGATGGATAAGACTCTGAGTCTCACAAAAACATCAGTGGTCAGCTAAAATTAATTAAAATGCAAAATGAGGAACCCTTTCACAAGTTAAGTTCATCCTGAAAGCAAAGACTCCTGACTTACTAAGATAATTTCAGATTCCAGCCATATAAGAATGGTCTGTTCATAGCAACAAAATCTGATGAATTAATGAAGCTTCATCAACAGCTTTACTTAGGTCTTGCAAAATGGGAACCATAGGTTCCTTTATTGAGTCAATTCATCTCATTTTGAGACTTCCTCTTTTCCTGCTGTCTTCAGTTTTTCCTAGCATTATTATCTTTTCCAGTGAGTCTTGTCCTCTCATAAAGTGAATGAAGTACAATAGCCTTAGTTTAAGATTCTAGGGAGAGTTTAGCTTTTTTCAATCAATTTGCAGCTGACCTATGACAACTCATAGGTGGTTTGCCATTGCCTGCCTCTGCGTATCAACCATGGTATTCCTTGATGGACTCCCATCTGAATACTAACCAGAACCAACCCTGCTTAGCTTCCAGTATATGCTGAGATTGGGCTAGCCAGGGCAGCCCAGGTCAGGGCTGATTGGATTGCCATCCAACTGGGGTTGCCATCTCTGGGTTGGGAAATAGATATTTTGGGGGTGGAGTTTGGGGAGGGGAATGACCTCCACAGGTTGCAACATCATAGAGTCCAGCAGCCATTTTTTTTGCAGGGTAACAGATCTTAATCATCTGGAGATCAGTTGTAATAGCGGTTGTCACCATCCTCCAGTCTGTTCAGGCGGGAACCCAAATAGCAAGTCTTGAGAAGAGGTCCTTAACTCAGGCCCTTTCCGCATGACAGCAGAAACGAACCTCCACCACAGCATGCGAGCAGCCCCAACTGCCTCCCCAGCCAAGAGAGGTGGCTCTGCACAGAGCTGCCTCTCTTCCAGTCCCCTCCACTGACCTCTTCTTCCAGCATTGCTCTGGAGGACTGCAGGGACCAGGTCATCTGCCCTCTGACCTCCAGGGGTTGGAGAGCAGCATGGGCAGGTCTCTGCAGCCCTCCAGAAAGACGCTGGAAGAAGAGGTCAGTGGGAGGGACGGGAAAAGCGGTGTCTTCCCAGCAGTGCAGTTTGGTAACTGCTTTGCTTGACCGAAGGATGCACCCGCTTTGCAAAGGCACCACTTAACTGCAACCAGCTGAGGAGTTTACAGTGGCTGACTTCACACTTTCCTGCTCTAGAGAAGCTGACCAGGATGGCGCTGCTGCGATGCAGTCTTTGCCGTCCCTGGGTTTTTGCCATCCCTGGGTCGCTGTATTTCGCCCGTGCAGAAAGGGCCTCACATACATAACATAACTGTCTAATGTCCTTGAACTTTTGTGTATGATTAGCAGTATATTTGCAGCTCATTTGTACATCATTTCAGTGTATAAAGTTCATTGATAAAGTTAGGTTTTCCTGGAGATCCTGCACACGTGTCATTTTTTAGTTTTGTTTGTTTTAAATGAGGTATCTTTGAAGCTACAATGGCACATTATGAGAATTGCAGCATTTCCTGGTATTAACTGTATTAATGAACATTTTGCAAGCCTCTCCGTACCACAAGCAGAGGAAACTCCATGCGAACATTCTGCAAATGGGGGCGGCACAAAGTCTCTGGAAGAGGGCAGAAAATATGGGGTGCAAGCTGCTCAGTGGAAACTGAAAGTAACAGTAGGAAAGGGGGAGGTGGGAAAAAGAACCATTTTCCCTGCCAATGCTTTATTTGTCTGCTATTCGGACAAAAAAACCCCCCAAAACGGTTCTTTTTAAACAAACATCAACAAACATCATTAACAGCATAACAACAAAAATAGGGTAGATGGCAAATTAAATCACCCTTGTTGGGCATAAGCCTCACTGTAGCCTGGCCAGTTTCTAAAATCACTTGGTGGGTTCCAGGAAAGGTCTCAGATGGTGCCATGGTGTCAATTAGGGACTTCTGCTCTAGAGACTTAAAAGGCAGAAAGACAGCTATTTATTGTTCCAATGTCCTATCTTCATTTTTGTTTCAAGTTGTGATCTTGTACAACGTAAGCCATTGTGTTGTCAGTCAATTGTGCAAGCTGTTGAAGTATGAGCTACTTGAGAATAATTTAGAATTTTGGATGAAGTCAAATGTGAACGAAATTCACAGCAGTTTTCAGCTAAACCTGAAGTGACCTGGGATCATAACCATGAAATAACAAGCATGTTTCTTTAGAATTAACAGGACTCTTGTAATCTGATTTCCAAGATAAGCTAAGAAAATTATTGTGCATTTTTAATTAAAGTCATAAAGTCCAACATCTGGCAGTCAGTACATTTGTGATATTACTAGCAGCAAAGACTTCTAAAAGGTAGTTTGAGCAAGTTCCTCCAAATGTCCTTGTTCCTATGAGCGCCAGTTGCTTAGCATTCCCATTTGACTTTGAGGAAATGCTAACCTGCTGTTAGATATTGTAAATTATTTAGAAAATGTGAAGATAGGAGGGCATTTATTCTGACTCCAATAAAAATGTTAAAATAAGTAAATGGAACACAGATTTTGTATCAAAATATTTTACCCAGCTCCACATTTTATAACATAAAAATGCTGCAATAAATAAACAAGTATATACAGGAATTTGGAATATTTTCTTTAATCCTGAAACTGATCACATATATTTCATGTTGTAAGTGTAAAACTAAACAAAAGTATTCCAAGTTTTATGAGGAGCACCAGAGCTTTTTTATTTCCAGGTTATTACTTTATAGGCTTTTTCAGTTGGTTCAGGCCTGTGGAGACTGTAAGTCATTACCATCCCAATGCTGTTCACTACAGCTATGTGAACCTAACTGTAATTAATCCCAAACTCTGCAAAGGTTCACTAACCTTTTTTTTTTGACAAATCTTGATAAAGTTCAGGAGCATTAAAACAAGTTTATGACTTCCACTAAGAACAGAAGGAAAGTTTGACAGTTTGGTTTTGATTTGGAAAGGTCACTCAAACAAAAAGATTGAAAAGGAATACAGAAGGGAAATGTGGAGAAAAGGGTCCAGCAAAGTCAAAACCAAAGTAACCCCATCTAGCCCCCCCACACACACACCCTTACCCCAGGCAAAGCACTTTTTTTTAACTTTCCAGAAATACAGAGGCATTGATGCAACATAGCAAACTAAAGCATTCCTGAATGTGCATTGTGTTGCTTAAATAATGAGCTTGGGGAAGGCTGAAACTTACCTGACCGTTTCTTTCATACGAGGGAGGGGTATATGCTATGAGTGTGAGTTTGTGTTAGGGCCTGGTCTGATATTATTTCACAGCATGGAAGCGGCAGCAACATGATTCCTCCCTACACCACAGTGATAATGTCAGGCACAATCTCAATATGATGCTGACAAAGCGAAAGAACTTGTTCATGAGACTTTCCACTCCCACAGTATATCATTTAAGCTGACATCTATCCACACAAAGAAGAAGAAGAGGCCTATTATGCATTGGAACTCTTGGGGCTCTTAACTGGAACTCTTAACTGCACAGTGGGGCTGTAGTGTGGTCTCCTCGGGTTTCTTTGTTTACATGCAAAGAGCCATTCTCTGCCTGCCCCACAGCTTGCTTGCTGAAGTCACAATGAGCCTCTGCTTTTCCTGGTTCTCTCAACACCCATCAGCTCCTTCTTAATGGCACAGATCTCATCACACCTGTTGTTGCAAGATAAAGGGTTTTGATAAAGCCCTTTAAATTTCAGTTATAGCAATATTCTTGTAATTGCAGTTCTAGACCAACCCAAAAATGATCCCCCCCCCAACCGCAAATGAAAGAGGTGAAGCAATTCCCTGGACCACATGCTGCTGAAGAAAGGGATCATGTTCTAGATCCCCCTTCCTTCCCAAACTCTCTCTGCCCTTCTCCTTCTATCCACACAAAGAAGAATAGTTTGGATTTACATCCTGCCTTTCTCTTCTGTAAGGGGTTTCAAAGTGGATTACAAATTCCTTCTCCTTCCTCTCCCCACAACAGACACCTTGTGAGGTAGGTGGAACTGAGAGAGTTCTGAAGAACTGTGACTAGTCTAAGGTCACCCAGCAGGCTTCATATTTGGAGCAGGGAAACAAATCCAGAGGAGAGTGTGGAATCAAACCTGGTGGTTTTTTTTCAGATTAGAGTCCACTGCTCTTAACCACAACACCAAGCTGAAATGGGGACTTAAATTAGCACAGTATCTAAAGGGTCTACTGATCTCTGGTATATTATCAAAGAATGCTTAACTGCTCTGCACAGGGAAGTGGCCCAGTTTAACCAAGGCCCTTCCCACACAAGTAAATAAAGGGCGGGATAAAACCCGGGTTGGGGGAGGGGGACCGCATGGATCCCACTCCTAATGGAGTCTGCTCCGCATCCCCTCCCCAACCCGGGTTTTACAAGAATTGTGATTTGTGCAATTGTTTTGTTTTAGTGCACCTCCCAACTGTGGCTGAGCAAATGGCCCTGGGTTGGAGGAGAGTTATGTGGCTGCGCTGTTTTGGGGTTGTTTTTTTACCTCCCAGCTCCTATTGGCAGAGCCACACAGGCACCTCTCGTGTCAGCAAGGCTCTGGGGGTGCACTGCAGAGCTGTGCATCGGTGGGACATAGGGAAAAAAACCATGCACCACCGTGTGAAGGCGCGGTAGTGACCTGCATTAATTTCAGGGCCACCCACACAGAGGCATACGAACGTAGCAACCCCCAATGTCCAGGCATGCTGAGTCACTCACTACGGCTGATTCCGCATGGGCCAAAAACAGCGGTGTGAAAACGGTGTGAAAACAGTATAAACCCTTTTACACCGTTTTAAACCCTTTTACACCATTTTCACACTGCTGTTTTTGGCCCATGCGGAATCAGCCTATAACAGACAACAGTGTTTTCGTGTGTGTAGCTTAAAAAGGTGTGACATCCTGTAAGTCAACAGAGGTTCTAAAGTATCAAAACTGGAAACAGCAGCTATTGCATAGCTTGCTCAGTCCCTTTAAATTCAGTGAGCCATCTTGATTAGAGTGCAGAGGTGACAGATGAAGATTGTTTCCCTTCTTAAACTAGCTGCTCTGGCGATGCTGCTTTACATTATTGCAATCTATTGAATGGATCATTAAACTATGCTCTAGACCTTGAAGAAAACTCAAAAGAAGACTGAGCTACAAGAAACTGTAGCTGCTTTTCAGCTGATACTATTTCACCCATTCCAAAACAACTGCACAAGCTGCCCATATGCTTGTGTCTGTCCAATATGTTGGTTCTTACTTCTAAATAACTTAGTTTATTTAACTTAGAAAATTTTATGCTGCCTCTCCAGGTTCTTGGCAGAGACTGTTTATAAAACAAAAATAATAAAATTTCAAAAGCTATTAACTAAAATCCAGCAATAAGAAATGAGGGGAGGAGACCCAGAATAAAAAAAACAGACCATAAAAACAAGTCACAGATAGCCTAAAACAATTCCAGACTAAAAATGAGGTTAAAAATCATCCCCTCAATTTCTGGCTGAACAGAAACGGTTTTGCCTGGAATCAAAAAGAGGCACTGTAGCAGGCCAGCCTCAAGGGGAACAGCATTCCACAAGTAAAGCACCATGAAGTGTGCTCAAACACCCACCAGTTCAACTCACATCCTGCTTGCAAGTTACAAAGACCTGATGTTTTGATGATCATTCAAAAGTTTATTGATCTGTTTATCAATGTTTGAAGATGGTTTCACTGTATTCCTTTCCATGGAGTACAGCACAATTGGCTTTTTGTGTATGTTTGCTCTCACATAGGTCAACTCGGTTCTGCTCAACTGCTGTGCAGGGCAACTGAATCACTCAATTACTCACTCATAAATCATATACATCAGTCATCAGTGAATGCTGTGTTTCAATAAAATCCTACTCTTTTGTCTTTATCTACATAGTCCTTAGTGAAGTGCATGGCCACAGATCACATATACATAAGCCTTTATTGGCATCAAAAGTACAATCCAGTATACTAATTAAAAGGAGTCATAGTTGTTTAACATTAAAAAGCAACATAAAACATAGAAGAAATAACATTATGAAAATGCATATGTTACAATTTTACGGTACCTAAAATTGACACTTGTTCTTAACAAATCTGCAGAAGGGCTATTTAATAAGGAGGATTTCACAGTGCAACCCAAGAGTCGGTTCTCAGTGCTAGAATAGGGGTTAAGAACTTGGCCCGAATCTCAGCGTAGAATGAGCAGAAAAATAAAATACATTGTACTGTTTCAATAGTTGTTGAATCACAAGAGCAGACTCGCTCTGCATATGGCACTCTCTGGAATCTTTAGAGAGTAAGGCAGATGACATAGCTTTAAAGCAAGTGAGAACGTACGCTCTGCACTGACGACCACTGATCAGTTTGAACTAGAAATGCCTTGGCCCATCCACAATTTGGGGAAAATCCAGTGTAAAACAATTTGACAAATGAGCCCTTTGGGGGTAGGGCGGTTTACCAAATTGAATGAATGAATGAATGAATGAATGAATGAATGAATGAATGAATGAATGAATGAATGAATGAATGAATATTTGCAGTTACGTGGCACAAACTGAACAAAGTGATTGGGTGATATTTGATATCTACATTTGAAGACATTAAGTTTGACAACTGCAGTGAAATTTTTAGGTGCCAACATCCTTAGGTGACTCTAGTAAAAAAAAGCCCTATTTCTGGTTGCTACCGAACTCTCCTTTGAGGTTGTGAGGCAGGTTTTAACTGACAGACTGGACAATATAGAAGGAGGTGGTCCTTCAAGATCAGGGATTCACAGATTTGAAGGATCACCTCTCTTTGTACAAACTCTCCTTGTATGAATTCATGCAGTCTTTCAGATTTGCCCAGCAGGATCTTCTAGGAATTCCCTTCTGGCTGCTGGGATGAGTCATCAGTGGATGTGCCCAAATCTACTTCTGCAGCCCTTAGAAGAGCTTGTACAATAATTTCATTTGGAGTTCACAATTACTTTGGAGTTCACTAACATAGGGCCCAATAATATCTCTTGATGGTTAAATCTGCCCCTAGAAATCTGTGTTTCTGGCTGTGTGCATTTATTCTGCTCAAGGAATGTTTCCAGTTTTTAGCAGGACTATTTCGTAAATGATTTCTTTATTCTAAAAAGTTTGCCTTTTCATGAAAAATCTATGATATACTCTACAAAAAGGGCATTCATACCAGTGGATCACAGAAATATACGATGGAGATTTTAGCTAACCATTTTATATGACTATTTCTCTAGGTTGAATTTGCTTTAAGCTGACTTCTCTATAGATTTTCATGTGCTGATTCAGAATAAATCTAAACTGCAAGAAATATATTTTGAAAAACTTTGGAAAGTGCAGTATTATGGATCAATGACAAGCCCAGTTCAGATAAGTAAATCTACTGAAAACTCATAATTACATTAACCTTAAAAAGTATCATTTTATATTTTATTTATTTAAACTTAAAACAAAATAGGTATTTGCTGCAATGACAAACTGTCAGCAGAAGTTTTGTGATTCTATTTCCCCACAATTAATTTGATCAGAAACAGAGAAAAAAAACCACCATTGCAAATAAGAAGAATGTTATGTACAAAATGTCTTGTTGAAAATGGATCTGTTGCAATCTAACTTAAAAATGTGGAAGGCAAGGGCTTAAACCCAACAAGCAGATTGTCACAACTGTGTTCATAACAGATTTAATATAAATACTGTTCAGATCTGCAGGCCTCCAATTCGTTTTTCTTCTGTGGTGTGTATAAAGTTTTTAAAAGAAAAACACATTTTTATTAAATTTTAACTTATCTAGGAAAATTTAATTCAGATGCCACATCTGGTATTAAGTGACAGCATGCTTGTCATCCAGTTTTCCACATGAACTGAGAGAAGAGCAAGAGGCTTGAACCAGCTGCTGATTATTTACTCTGCAATCAAATGACTCACATGACATTGAAAGCCAGAGTGCCTTTAGCAGGCAGAGAGTCTTTCTCCTTCCTTTAAAGATAAAGTTTCCCCTTCAGTCGTGTCCGACCCTGGGGTACCACTGCAAGCAGTGATTTCTTAGGCAAGCCGTTTTTGTGGGGCAGTTTGCCATTGCTTTCCCCGGCTATTCTTTACTCCCTAGCTATGTGCTAGGTACTCATTTACCGACCAAGGAATGGATGGATGACTGAGTTGACCATGAGCCAACTGCCAGAATATCTGACCCACAGGGGGCTCGAACTCCTCACTGTGTGAGTGGCAGTGCAAGCATTTAACCACTACACCACGCGGCTCTGTCTCCTTCCTTTAAGGATAAGGTAAGGAGGGATACAGGCCAGGTATTGAGTTTGTTGGGTTTATACCTACAGCCTATGCACAGATTTCAAACAAGATTGAAAATATGCGAGATTTTACTTGAGAGTTTTTATTTTATGAACAGACACAATATTTCTTTACTTAGCCTCTTAGAAAAGGACAGTAAACATGTACCTTTTATACATAATAAGTGCAAATAACCTGAAATAATGAAACAGGCCCCTTACAGTACATTCTTACATTCTTCTAAGTCCACTGAAGTAAATCAGCATAGAAGGGAGTAATTCTGCTTAGGATGACGCTGTTAGTGTACAATCTCCAGGGGTGTAGCTACAGAACAGGGCACCCAGGGCAAGTGCTGAAATTTGTCCCCCAGGACTCGGTGGTGGGGGTATGCTGAGCCGCCCTACTTGTGCTAGAAGGAGGGAGGAGAGAAGGAAAAAGAAAGAAAGACAGACAGACGGACAGACAGACAGACAGCCTTGGGTGCCATCTATATATTTTATTTATATTTATATATTTTATTTATTTATTTATTATTTAAACTTTTATACCGCCCCATAAGATCACTAACATTTGATTGCCCCAAATATCAGGGGGGAAGGTGAGTCTTAGCAACCATCTTTCTTTGGCTCTCACCATCTTTCTTTGGTTCTCCTCCCCAAAGCTGATACCTCAAGGCTCAGCCATGCCGAAAGCCAGCCTGTGTGGCTTGCATTTGGCATCTTGGGTGTGCACTTGCTTAGCCAGCCTGCCACTCTGGTAGGGCAATGGGATAGGGGCGTTAAATGCAGGCTGCGCAAGTGCCCCTCTCCGGCCCTCCACCCCCTCAGCTACCACCCCATCTGCACTGGTCCGGTGGATGTACCTACATCAGCCCCAGATGTGTGTGTGCACCTGCTTGCACAAAGCCCTTCCCAAAGCTGCAGCCACAAAGTTGACCTTCCCTGCTGCACTTCCCATCAGGAGAAGCTGGGGCGGCAGGGGGGACATTTCTTAGTTCAGGTGGGGAGAATCCTTGAAAGGAGCTAGTTATAGAAAGTTTAAATTGATCCCAACAAGGCCACAGCAGAGTATCAGAAAGGGGGATTCCTGGAGAGGGCAAGAAGAAACTCTCCAGCCAGGCTGACAGCCAGGTTCCACCCTCCCCACAGCAGTTGTGGGTAGCTAAACAAACATGCTCCTTGCTCGCCTGCCTGCATTCTTCCTTCCTGCAGAGCAGGAGTTGGCACTAGGCACTCTGGGGCAGACGGTCTGCTCCCCCACTGGCTTCTCGGGGCAGCCCACCTTGAGGAGCGCGTCATCACTTCTGCTCTTGGGCTTTCAGCTCGAGGCATGCCTTGACCTAGTCCTAGTCCCAACTTATTGCTCTTTGGGGGGGGATGAGGGGGTAGCCAAATGTTCCCACTGTTTGACCCACAAGAATGGCATCTAGGGCTTTAGCCCCCCAGGCCTCCGTCATTCCGCCTATGACAATTTCCATGCCTTTCAGATGAAAATGAAGGCATAGAAGTGCCCTACTTTAAATGCTGAAATGAACAATGAATAGGAGGAAGAAGGAGAAAAGGGAAGAGCTGTTCCACCTGCTGTATCATCCTCACAACAGGTAAAGTAGCCAAAGCAGAGGACCATTGCAAAAGCTATCAGAATATTATAAGATGTTACAGAACTAAGACAAAGAAACAAAGCATGAGGCCAACTAACTTGTATTTTTCCTTGGCTTTACATTTGAGGAACATACACAAGCAAAGCTGAAACTTTGAAAGAGAGGCCAGTAATCCAAACTTCACTATATTTCTCCTTGTCCCCTGGTTCTTAGCTTGCACCCTTCCACACTGTTCACTCAGATTTTTAACTCTCTTCCAAAGAACTCTGAGGTTGGGGTTCTCTCTGAGCCCTCCCGAACTGGGATCTGGTTTTCACTGGTTCCTATCACAGCCGCTCTATCCAATCATAAACTGGTGAATGTACCTGATGTTCATGGCCCGACTCAGGATATCCGAACAGAACTCTATCTTTTTGTATTGTCAAAAAGAATTCTATCTTGTTTCTTCCTGAAAAGTGAGCAATTGCCCATCTCTATCCTTCCCATTTGTCTCCTTAAATGGAGAATATCTCAATCTATCCAAGGAGTTTATGGATTTGTTCCCAGGGGGCCAATGCCTCTTGCTTGTTAAATAAGGTATTCTGCATTCTTGCTGTTGTGGGTTTTCCAGACTGTGTGGCCAAGTTCTGGTAGTGTGGCCAAGTTCTGGTAGTTTCCTAATGCATCTATGGCTGGCATCTTCAGAGGCATGTTTCTCTCCATGCCACAGAGAGTAACACATCTTGCTGTAACATGCCTCAGAAGATGGCAGCCACAGATGTGGGAGAAGCATTTGGAGCAAAAACTACCAGATCATGGTCACACAGCACGGATGGAAAACCTACAACAGCTTGTTGATTCTGGCCATGAAAGCCTTCAACAATACCCTGCATTCTTTCATCACAACAACAGGTATGCAAAAAGCTCTGGTCCTGTGACTCTGAAATGCTGCTCCTTCTCACAGGCTCATTCCGCACATGCAGAATAATGCACTTTCAAACTGCTTTCAGTGCTCTTTGAAGCTGTGCGGAATAGCAAAACCCATTTGCAAACAGTTGTGGAAGTGGTTTGAAAACGCATTATTTTGCGTGTGCGGAAGGGGCCACAGTGTAGAGTATGGTCAGATGTGATGTAAGGAGGCTTTATATGTGTCATACATTATAGCTGAAAGAAAGCAAAGAAACACTGTTTGGTAAACTGGTGAATGGAAACACAGATGCTGATTAATAAAATATGTATCACAGCATTCAAAAGTGAATGTATAGTTATCCTAAAGGATTCTGTTCTACTGAACGGAAGTCAGTCGTGGAAAGAACAGGCGATGACACAGTAGTGATAGGGTACATTGTATTGGGCAGAACCCCAGACACTTTCGCAGATGCTCTATTGACGACAGTACCAAGTAAAGTGTAAGCTGGAGTGCCAAGCATAGATTTCAAGCATGACTTGATTTTCACATCTCAGCAAATGTCGTGCACCATATGGCTGTATGACAGGGCTTCTGTGCGAAGCAGCTTCTATCAAATCTGCCACATGGAAGGGTATATCCCCTTATAGCAACATTATTGTGCATGTACTTGTATCAAAATAACAAGAAGAATGGTAGAAGTTAGTCCCAGTGAGGGCAAACTTGCTTAAGGGTTTCCATACTTCTTCTTCCATTCATATTTTAAAATAAAAAAGATTTGGACAGTGCTATCTGTGGTACTGCAGGATGGGACAACCTCTTCCTGCCCAGACTCGTTGTGCTTCCCGCGTGCAAAATGTGAAGCTGGAACAGGTTGGGAACATTAAAGGAGCACAGGAGAAATTCATTTTTAAAAACTGACAGAGCTATCCCCTGTATTGATCCTATTCTCACTTTGTTTATCTCCAGACATGAAGATATCAAAGTCAGGATTGCCTACTCTGACTGGCAGTGGCTGTCCAAGGTGTCCAGTGACATCACCCAGATGATGGTGATGAATCTTCCTTTTGTAAGCGGCCAATAAAGGCCAACGCAGAAAAAATGAACAAGCACATTAAAAGTGTTCTGGCGAAAAAAAGGGAGATGGGAAGTTCCGTCCTCCAGCCTGTCCCAGCCAGGTGGAGGAGGGCATGCAAGGGAGGGAGGGGTAGCATGCAAGGGAGCGGAGGGACCCGGCACCCAGATACGTCTGGCCCAAAGACTCTTAAAGTGATGGGGAGTGTGAGAGAGGGAGGGGGAGGGGGAGTATGCAAGGGAGGGGAGGGGATTGAAGTGAATCCAACCCCTCCTCCTCCTCCTTCTTCTCCTCCTCCTCCTCCTCCTCCTCTTCTTCTTCTTCTTCTTCTTCTTCTTCTTCTTCTTCTTCTTCTTCTTCTTCTTCTTCTTCTTCTTCTTCTTTTTTTAAGTGGAGCATATGTTCTTTGGTTCCAGCCTGGCATAATCAGGACCAGTCTGCAAGGGTAATGTCCATGAAAATTGTTGAAATTTATTGTCCTGGTTCATACATACTCAGAATGGAAGCAGTAGCTTAAATGTGCCCTGCACATGATTAGTGCTTGTTTCACCTGGAGAAGCCCTGAAGCCATTGAATTGAGATGGGAATCCCACCCGCGGAATCATTAATACAATGGCATTTGAGTTTTTTATAGGGCTCCTTCACTGTTCAAAGTGAACTATAGACATCAGCACAAAATATTTACCTAGTGTTATGAAGTAGCTCAATATTCTTATTTAGGGCTGGGGGGAGTGTTATTAATAATTTTATACCATTATTATTATTATTATTATTATTATTATTATTATTATTATTATTATTTGTGAATCACTTTGAGCAGGTCTCTTGGAAGGGGGCATCTACATTTTTTAAATAAATAAATATTCTACATTACAGGTGGGGAACAGGAGAGAGATTTAGTTTCATTCAAGGCCAGCCAATGACCTCTTGCCGATTAAGTGAGCCTTCGAACCCAAACACTTTATCGGCACATCCCAATTTTCAAGTCCTTAGTGAGCTACAAGCTATTCTGGCAGGACTGCTCATCTCTTTGAGAAGAAGGAAGACATTTTCATATACACCAGAAGGAACACAACCAGTAGCTGAATGGGAGACTATTTGGACTGGAGCCAAATAAGTTTATTGATAGCATGTCATCTCATCAACATGCTGCTGATGCTTCTTTTCCTTGGAAGTCAGTTTTCAAGAAGACATTTCAACCCTTTTAAAAGGTTGCCATATCGTTAGGCTTGGAAACCAGTACCAAGAGTTACATCCAGTGAAAATACTTTTCTCCTACCAGCCTGCCATACAGGTGGAGCTTTCTCAAGCGAAGCATTATTTCGTCTCTTTAAGATAAAGGTCAGGCCTTGTGGAGTGGTTGGTTTAGTAAACCTTAAACTTAGAAAAATTCTCCCAAAATAATTTGCTGCCATATTTCAAAGGTGGTGGTGAAGGGGGGGTCCTATCTGCAAAAAGGCAGCAAAAAGGCAGCAATAAAAGAGAGCCAAAAAATTGGATCCCCCCAAATGCTAATTTTTTTCAGCATTTTTTGGGTCTGTTTGATCTACTGCCTAAAAAAAGGAAAGAAAACACCTATCCCCTTTTCCTTCCTGGACCGGTATTCTTCGGGCCAGGTATTCAGTGTTAGAATTGCATGTAATAAAGTCAAAATGCACTTCGAAGCCCAGGAAGTCTGTATGCTGGGTTAGCTTTGAACGGGCTCCATCTTTATGATGGAATGGTGGCAGAGGCTTGGGTTACGTTGGTCCCAGATTCCAGATGACTGTGCTATTCTATGAACAATGGTGACTTGATATCCAGACGGTAATCTGATATCAATACCAGCCACTTCGCTGTCCATAGTGTGAACGTGCCTCATTATACAGCCTCCGAAATATAAGATGATCGTGATCCTTGGTATGAAAAAACATAATGCACTTGGCAGTCCCGCGACTTCTCTTCGGTTTTTCCCTTCCGCCGTGAAATGTGATGCACTCTTTTTGCAACCTTTACTCTGTGAAACTTCTAATTAATAGTGCATATTACTTTTAAAGAGATTGTGCTGGATTGAAATCTTCTTTTCCTTCTGTCCCTTTTTAAAGTTGTGTTTTTATATCCTTCATCTACCCATGATTCAGAATAACAAACAGCTCGTCCTAAAAAGTTCCCTGTTATCTATTTGAAATGTCTCACAATTGTCCTCTTTTTTAAAAAAAAACCCTAAAGACAAAATTTGAATAATTCATAGAGGTTCTGACCAGCAAGTGCATTCTCTGGCTTCTCTCCCTTGCTTTGTTTCATGTGGAGTGAAGGAACAGAATTCTGTTTGTAACTGCCCCTCTGTCATCTTGTCACTTGGAAGCCTTTGAGGTCCCCCACCATCAGAATTGACTTGACTGTAGCAATATTGTACAGCTGAGACAAGAGCTATGATCAGCACAACAGCGCTGTTAAAAATGTTATAGACTCTATAAAAACAATCACATCTGCTGTAAAATGGTAGCTGATCAACAGCGCCACATCATTCTCATCATAACTTAGCTTGACTTGTCTAGCTGGAGAAACAAATTACAGATAATTCCCTTTTTTCTTTCCACCCATTATTGTGCAAAGTGATACAATGTCCCCATTTGCTGCCAGACCTCTAGAGATTTCAAGAGAGAACAATGGTTTTCAAATGATAAAAGATGTGATGTGGGTTTGTAAACGGTCTGGCTAGTGATTCTAACTCTGTATAAAAAACTTCAGCAACCAAAACTAAATAATGCATAGCATGTTTTCTTGGGTTTTACAGGGACAGCACATAAGCATATAAAGGAGAAGGAGAGTCAGTGTGGTGTATTGGTTAAGAGCAGGTGCACCGGGTTTTTCCCCCCACTCCTCTACTTGAGTAGCAGACTGGTAAATCAGATTTATTTCCCCACTCCTACATATGAAACCTGCTGGGTGACCTTGGACTAGTCACAGCTCTTCAGAATTCTCTCAACCTCATCTACCTCACAAGGTGTCTGTTGAGGGAGAGGAAGGGAAAGGAATTCATAAGACTCTTTGAATCTCCTTACAGGAGAGAAAAGTGGGGTATAAATCCAAAACTCTTATTCTCTCTTCTCTAAAGCCCTGATCCACTTGGGATGCAGAGGCAGTATTGTTTTGAATTGTTTGCATACTAAGTACATTTTGTTGAAAAAGAAACAAATATAGAGCACATATATTGTTACGTACAAAAGTTTCAGCATCATTCCTGGCACATCCAGTTAAGTGTCCAAGTTAAATGTTCCCGTTAAGTATCTCTAGCTAAGATCCTGGAGAGACACTGCCTGTCAGAGTGGACTATATTGAACTAAACAGATGCATGGTTTTACTGAATGAAAGGCAGCTTGATATGTATGGCGGATTCCAAATAGCATAAATGTAACATCTTTAGGATGTTATTAAAATATCCATTTTGTGACGCCAGTCCTGCTGCAGTCAAGTGGTTAAACCCAAACGAAATTTTTTTTCCTGCCTGCTGCAATGGAGTCTCTGAAGCCGCCTTCGACCGTGGTCTTCTGTACTACAGCAGATTCTCCATGGAGATTCCCCACAGAAGTTTCCTCTGCTTGCAGCTGATTCTTTTTCGGCGGCCTTTGCTGAAAATGAGATGAAATAAAGCCTGGCTACCTAGCAAGTGGTACCGTAAGGCACATCTCCTTTTTCCTTTTCGTTTGTTTTGAGGGGGATGTCTGTGAAGCTACAACACCACAATTAGAGTAGCTGCAATATGCACATGTTTGTGCTGTCGTAGCTTCACAAACATCCCCCTCAAAATGAGAAAACCCCCTCAAAACATCTGGTGCCCTCCACAACTTGGGAGTCAACCTAGTATGGACTGATAGACTGGTTGGAACAGCCTACAAAAGCTTGAACAATGCCCGTGATACGACGACTTTTCATACAGGGTAGCCATTGCCTTCTTTGAGGGAATTCCGGGAATTCTTTGTAGCAAAATCACGAAATTTCATACTACAGAATTGAAATTCCTAGAATACTGTAGGATGGGCGAAAAGGAGATGGGGACACTTAAGTGAAGTTAGATTTATATCCAAGGATGCCCTCAGAAGCTGGTTGAACAGATTTAGTCACTTGAAGGTAAAAGTAGCCATGAAAAAGATAATACGGAGCTACCGTGAGTCATTTAGGTCCTGGTCACATGCCGTCCTCAGAACAGTATAATAATAATTACGCTACCTGCCCTGGCAAAGAGCCTGCATGCATATGTTTTAGGCAACTATCTCTGTTGCAGTGCTCAAAATCCAATGGCCATTGGCAAGGAAAATCTCCAGCGTGGCTACCAAAGTGGGAAATCCCAAAATGCATACTTTCGCTTCGGTTGAAATGCAGCTAGGATGGGGGAGGTGGTAATTTGGCTGAGGCAATGCCCCAATTATATGAACGCATTGCCACAGCGTTGCAAAGTTCCGCAAGTCAAAATTCATACGAGATTTCAGCTTATGGAAACCTGCGTAAACTTTGAGAGTCGCAGAGCGGTAGATGGAGTTCCAAACGGTGAGTTCATCTCTCCAAAGCTGCCATTTTCTCTAGTGTTCCTGGTCTCCCCATAGCTCCCGCCCGCCTAACGCGCCGTAGTCCGCAGCGGTTACTCGCACAGCGTCGAGGCTCTGGGGATATTCTGTTCTTTTACCACTGCGCCTGTAAGTCGCGAGGGCAGGGGCACGCGCCCCAGGCCTCAGCGACGTGCTGGACGGCCACAAACATGGTAGGTGGACGGTGACAAGGGGGGAGGGAGGGCGCCTTTGAGCTGCTGCCGTTCGCACGGCAGCGGCTTGAAGCCGTCATTTTCCAAAAACCTCACTGGGGAAGCGAGGTCGGAAAACGAGCGGCGCGGCTGTGAAGCAGCTGCGCCCCCTGTGCAAACGGCTCCCTGTTTTTGCCATCCCCAGGGTGCCATATGTGGCCCGTGCGGAAAGGTCCTACGATGCAGCATAGCTTTTGTTTCTATTACTATGCAGCATGCTATTTGTACATTTGTAGTTACCTAATTTTTGTAGCACTGTATCATATACTTATTTAAATGTATTTCAAATGATAACATGTTTGAAGTGATTTACAGTGAGATTCATTAAATATGTATGTTTTAGATTTTATTCCAATTTTCAGTAATGTCTTCATATTTTGTCTTCTCAACTTTCTGATAACAGATCTGCTTTTTCTTTTCCTTTGTTCATGAAAACAACTTTATTCACAAAATGAGGCTGTGTAATATTCAACTTCTTTTTCAAATTCTGTACTTAAAAAAAAAAATTCTGTACCTTTTGACTCCGCATCTTGGTCAAATCTTTTTAGTCAAATTCATGTGATTTTTTTAATCTGGTGTGTATTAGTGTTAAAGACCCTTCTATAATTGCAGTACTACTGAGGATATGTGCAGAAACACAAGCATGCCTAAAATAGAAGCACTAATGTTACTTTTACTAAGCTGTAATTGTAATGAAAGATTTAATCATTTGCTGCTAGTTCATTGTTCCACTGAATCCCATTAAGGACACTTGCAGGCTTGTAACAACTTCAGCAAGGAAAAGAACAAAGCGAGCTGGGAGAAAGTGAATCCTTTAAAACCATTTTGAGCTGTTGGGTTTCCAATTTTAGCAAGCAAATCTCAAGTTTGACCTATGAGAGATGAGAATGTATCAGGAGACTATGTCAGGTCTTTGATATTAGCTCTGAATATAAGCCCAAAACATATCCCAAGGGACTTTAGCCCAGAAATATCTAACTCAGAAGCATTATATTGACTTTAGCAGATACAGTCTACAGTAGCCATAAGCCATACAGATGTTCCTGGTTATCCAGGGTATAAAAGCCTTTTTTAAAAAGTTTAAATCCCATGGCAGGTTAATGAAACCAGCTGGTTCTGTATCTCATATTTAATACCAATCATTGCATCTCTCGTTTAAACAGTCACCTTTAAAAAAAACCACACATACACAAAATTTGAGGACTGACTATAGTTTTCACTTTCCAGTGGGGAAATTCCTGGAGATTTTTGGGTGAGACCTGGGAAGTTATGAGTAAGTGGTACTCACCACAATCAGATGGAAGAAAAATTAATTATTTCACTTTTATCTCATCTTCCTTCCAAGGAACCTTTCGGCTTTTTTAGGGTTTATTTTCAGATGAAAATAAAAACCCATTATCCAGGTGAAACAATCGCTGTGACTGAAAAAAAGCCCAATGGCTTTCGGCATGGGGAGGCAGCAGAGCTGAGCTCAGGGGTTAACTCAGCCAATCCAGTTCTCCCTTGCTGCCATTGAAGTCTGAGTCACCTTCAGAGATGGTGGGCCAATCAGGAGAGCTGTGTACAGAGGAGATCCAAAGAAGCAAAAAAACCCAAAACCCAACACCCCCCCCCCTGACATAGGGTTTGACTTTTTTCAGCTTTTGCAAAAAATTTCAGGGTTTTTTAAAGCTGAACCTAAAAAAGACCAGAAAAATTAGTGCACCCCTTGGTCATTAATTCATAGTCACCATAAGTCAGAAGCAACTGGATGCAAAATCACACACACAGGATGAATGTGAGGCTTGAATCTAATGTATGCTTGCCAAACCCCCCTACCAGAGGCAGGAGATCCCCTGCTTTGGGACCCCTTCCCCAGCACTGTTCAACCAGCTGGTTGGTGTGTGTGTGTGTATGTGTGTTTACCAGCAGCAAACCAAGTTCTAGGCTGCTGTCATTGGCAATGCATTGACATCACTTCCAGTGAACACCAGAAATGACATCATCATGTCATTGGTGATGTAGAGACACTCTGATATTTGAACAAAAGTGGCTTATACCATACAGTTTTGCAAAGTACCAGAGCATCTTCATGATACCAGTGACATAACATCCAGTGCACTTCAGAAGTGATATCAACACATTGCCAAAAACAGATGTCTAGGCCTCAATTTGCTGTCAGTAAGTTTCCCCACTTCCTCAGGTCGGCAGGGGCAACCCTAACCAAATGCTCCTCCTGGCCCTCTATAATAGGCCCTGCTTGTTACTCTCCTCCATCATCTGTCTCTCCAGTATTAAACACCCCCCCCCCATTTTATTTATTTTACTGTAATAGGCCGGACTATTAGGCATATGTCCACTTGAATGAAATAATGTGACATACAGCAGACCAGTGGTCTACAACTTTGTTGAGCTTATGGTATTTTTGGAATTCTGACACAGCATGCTACAAAATGGCTGCAACAGACAGAGCCTATGATACAACGGCTGCTATACCTGATCGCTAGTCATATGATGAAGGTCCTTTGTGGTAACTGCTGGTGAAGCAACATTTTGTTTAAATTTTGCACAGCCAATCAAATCTCCAATGGTCAATGGCAAAAGACCCATCTGGCCTTGCCCACTTTCTAAAACACTTGGTGGCTGTCTGGAAAGGTCTCTGCAGGCTCATGGGCACCACACTGAGGACTCCTACAGCAGACCATATAACTGAAGACTTAAAAAAACCACTCAACTGTTCATAGAATATAAATAACTTTTTTAAAAAAGTGAGGAAGGCTAATCCCATCTTGCACTAGTTGTCTCCCTGGAGCTGCTTGAGCTGGATGATGGCTTAATGGCTTGGGAAGAGGGGAAGGAGTGTGGCAGAATGTAGATTTGTGACTTCCACAGTGGAGGAAAAAGAATGTGGTCAAGCATTCCTGAAGATTTTCTAGTGTAAGCCACTGATGTGCCTATCCAATTCATGAAAGGCAGATAAATTATCTTATTGCCTTATGGGCTGAGGTAGGATTAAGAGGTGTTATTCTTTAGGATTGCACCTGCTGTTACTTCCTACCTAACGTTTTCTTCCATTTTAATCTTGTTCCAATACAAAATAAATAAGTGTCAATTATGTACGTACGTCTCTTGAGAAAAATGTTTCAGTTCTTACACTATAAGCATCATATACCAGCTTTTCTGCATCACCATTTAGCAAAATTTAGAAAACTTTAACGTTGTGAAAAGGAGCAATCCTCTTTCCTTACTTTATCAATTGCTCCATTTCCAATTGACTGCAGCAGAAATCAGAGCTCTTTTTCTCGGATGTCTGCAAATTCTAAACATCCCTAGACAGCATTTCATCCTAAAGCCCATTCTACAGAAGCTTGCAACCAACATGATCCCATTGAAATAGCCAGACAGACATCTACATTGAGAAGATAAAGCTTTTAGTGTCCTGTATTCTTTCACCAACATTTCTTCTTTTGACTTGGACAAATATAACTATGAAGCAGTAATGAGAAGTACATTTTTTTTACCAAGCTGGTGTTTCCTCCAAAGGATTCAGTCCTGTGAATTCGATCTGCTTGCCTGAGGTAAAAGCACAATGACTTACGAAGCCAAATATATCCAGGTCTCGTCTAGTAGGGTCCATTTGGGAAGGCTGTTCTGACACTAATAAGACAACATGTGCAGCAAGCGAAAACACTTGTGATGAATGTGTTCCTGAAAAAGCGCAGCGTCCCCAGGCAGGCATCCTTCTGACAAATTGTGCAATTGTCTGATTTATCACTTTTGTGTTTGCAAGCAAATCAAATCAACCTATTCTAAGGATATGACAGTGACATTTCATGTGGAACGCTGTAAAGACATCTAAGTCCTTCTTTAATGATGCCCATAGTTGCAGGCTTTTGAATCATGTAAAAGACAACATGCTTGTGCCATAGAGATCAATAGTATTCAGAGCAGCTCTCTGCTGGCATTGATCTCACCAGGCTAACACATTGCAATAAAGGTAGAAGGGCAATGTCACAACTAAGATATGTATAAATGCAAGTATACTTACCTGCAAATCACAAAGCCACAGAAATTGTTTGCACATCCATGGAGGATGTTACATTGTAATTTTCAGACTTCTGAAACATTCCTAGAAAGTTCAAGAGTTTTCCAGCTGTCATAGTCAGTCCAGCTTAGTGTGTACACCATTTAAGTAGCACATCTCTCTGGCTCTTGAAAGTCTCCAACAAGCTTAGGCAACAGGCAGGGAAACATGGCAGGAAGCCATGCAGCCAACTGCTCTGTTCAGAGCTTGCTCCCCTTCCTGCTGACATCAAAAGCAGCAAGTTGCAGCCTTCCTCATCCCTAGGGTTTCCAGGAAGGAAAGTGGTTGGGGGTGGAGTCCTAAGAAAAAATGTAAAATAAAAATAAGGTCTCCCCTACTGGTCATAATATTCCTGGCAGTTTCTAGAGCTACCCAGAAGTGACAAATCATCCGGTTACCATAAAGTTTCCAAAAAGTGCGAGAGTTATTCTTCTGACTTCTGGGTACCTATAGGAATCATCAGGAACTCTATGATGAGCAGTCCTAGTTACAACCAGTGGTGGGATCCAAAAATTTTAGTAACAGGTTTCCATGGTGGTGGGATTCAAACTGCGGCATAGCACCAATGGGGCAGGGCGGGGCACAACAGGGGCGTGGCCGGGCATTCCGGGGGCAGGGCATTCCTGGGCGGGGCTGTGGCAAGGACGTAGCCGCTGCGCTGGTCCTTGGGCGGGAAACGAATGCATGCAGGCGCAGGCTGCCACGCACGCCGGTGCACCTCCTGCTAGACTGCTTCAAGTTCTGCACACTACTGCTGAGAGGAGAGGCGTAACTAAGGCAAAAATCATGTGGCAAAATCACCAATTAGTAACCCCCTCTCAGCACACACAAATAATTAGTAACCTTCTCTCGGGAACCTGTGAGAACCTGCTGGATTCCACCTCTGGTTACAACCATCTATGCCCACCAACTTTTATTGACTTAGAGGGTATCAATCTGTTTAGGATTGCATGGTAACATGATGGAATGTAACCTGTGATGTGGAAAGCACTGTAAGCCCATAAAAGGTTTTGCCTTAAAACTGGGGCTTATACATTTAGGGCTGGGTTGCCAACAGCCCAGAAGGAAAAATGCCATGCTTCTTTGAGAGAGGCTTAATATGTGGAAGTGGGCAGTTAAAGCTTTTTATGTTGAAGTACTAATGGTCAATGGCATCACCTGTTAAATAACATTTTTCTCCAGGTGCAGTACAATCCAAAACAAAGTCAAACACTTCTAAGTCCATTCCAAGAGTATAAATGTGCTTTGAATTGCACTGAAAATTGCTTCAAATTAACATTCACATATTTCAAGACATATAACCCCATTATTTTATGCAGGACTGTGAGGTGTTATAGAATTCACTTGGTATCTGTGATGGTCACTTCACATATCCAAATGTTGGTCATTGCTGTTACTATACAATAAATATAGTTGCAAGTTCTGGACCTATACTTGGCCCAAATCCAACATTTACTTCTCTCATAACTGACCATTTACAATATACAAGCTCTGGGTCCATGAGAAATTATGGGGAAAGTAGACAACAGAAATCTATCCCTTCCCCTTTATTTTCCCTCTTTCAGGTGCTTGAGCATACCAGTGCTCTTTGACCTGTTCATAAATGACCTGAAAGTAGGGGTAGGTAGCATGGTGGCCAAGTTTGTAAATGACACCAAATTATGTAGGGTGGTGAGAACTGCAAAGGATTGCGAAGAGCTCCAAGCGGACCTTTGTAAATTAGGTGAGTGGGCTAAGAAATGGCAAATACAGTTCAATGTAGCAATGTAGCAAAATGCAAAGTGATGCACATGGGGCAAAAAAATCAAACTTCACATACAGGCTACAGGAGTCAGTACTATCAGTCACAGATCAGGAAAGGGATTTGGGCATCTTAGTTGATAGTTCCATGGGAATGTCAACTCAGTGCAAGGCAGCTGTGAAAAAGGAAAACTCTATCCTGGGGATAATTGGGAAAGCAATTGATAATAAAACTGCAAAGATTGTCATGGCCTTATATAAAGCAGTGGTGTGACCGCACTTGGAGTACTGTGTTCAGTTCTGGTCGCCACATCTCAAAAAGGACATCAAAGAGATAGAAAAAGTGCAGAGAAGGGCAACGAGGATGATTGAAGGATTAGAGCACCTTCCTTATGAGGAAAGGCTGCAGAGTTTTGGACTCTTTAGTTTGGAGAGGAGACATCTGAGGGGGGATATGATTGAAATTATACATAGAAAATGTTGACAGAGA
Source organism: Sphaerodactylus townsendi (assembly GCF_021028975.2). NCBI lineage: Eukaryota > Metazoa > Chordata > Lepidosauria > Squamata > Sphaerodactylidae > Sphaerodactylus > Sphaerodactylus townsendi. The sequence goes on from NC_059435.1 coordinate 36,569,900, forward strand.
GAAAAATGTTTCTCTTTCTCACAATACTAAAACCAGGGGGCATACATTGAAAATGCTGGGGGGAAGAATTAGGACTAATAAAGGAAACATTTCTTCACGCAACGCATGGTGTTTGGAATATGCTGCCACAGGAGGTGGTGATGGCCACTAACCTGGGTAGCTTTAAAAAGGGCTTGGACAGATTTATGGAGGAGAAGTTGATCTATGACTACCAATCTTGATCCAACGCTTCCTGGCAATTTGGAGTGAAAATGAAATGTGCTAACGTCCTGTCTCCTCAGGAGAAAGTGTTTGGTTGGAGAATAATACACCTTCTGAGACTCCAGTTAACAAAACCTTTCTACTGAACTTTACACATTACAGTGTAGATTTTACACAGTGCTTTCTTTTTTTTGTCTGATATCTCCATCCCCATTTTTTAAAAGTTATAAAATCTTATCCCAGATCCAGCATGAGTGAATTAGCTAAAAAAAATAGGTGTTTCGTAACACACATCTGAGATCAACCTTTAGGCAATCAATAGCTGATCTTTTTAAAGTACTTGGCTGGAGATGACCTTCTTCTTTTAGATTAGGTATCTGTTTGAGCAGAGTTAGTATTGATTGAGCTGATGACCTCGCTGCCAGCACAGGTGTTTCTACAATGCTAATCTCTTGGTATACTCCCAGCATCTGCCTATTGAAATCATTCACTGAGATTAGATCAAATTAATTACAGTTTAGTTAATTAATAAGATTCCATTTTCACACTGTTTGAATACTTTCTCCCCAAACTTCTTAACTTTTTTTTGCATAAAACTAAAGAGAAAATTCTTCCCAAAGAACACTCCCCGACTGAGTTTGTCAGTCTAACATTTTACTATGAATTTACTACTGCAAAGACTGCTGGAAGTACCCCTAGCCTTTATTTTATAGTTTTTACAAATAGTTTTGAACTGTGTTTTAAAATGCTATTGTTGCTGCCACCATGACTTAACTCTGTTGTTTTAACATGTACATCCTGGCTCACCACAATTCAAGGTGGTTAAAAATTACAACCATCAAACATAGAATCAAAATATAAAAAACAATCCATCATCCATACTACAGATGATAAAATGCCCAAATTTGATCAAAACAGCAATTCTAACCAGGTGGCTTGCAAAGGTAAAAACATTTTATGAGCCCATCACAAATATTTCAATTAACAGAAATAGTGATATAACCTCCTCTGTTTATTTGTGGTTCAGAGATATCCTGTGCCAAGTTACTCCAATCTAAGCTCACTGAAATCAAGATTGCCATGTTATAGCACAAACTTCAACAGAATTACCCCTTCTAAGGTCCATTTGAATTGGTGCTTAGTGGTACACTGCCAATTGCCTGTTCCTTTTGCAATATTTTTAATATCTAGGATACATATATATTTAATGCATGGCAGTATTGATGTGAAATGATAAATGCACTTTGGGTTTGGTCAAATGTGAACCATAACAATTTTTCTAGCAGAATTTCCTCATTAAAGATGACCTTTAGCAATGGAAAGTATTCCTCTGAGCTGCATCTTCTGTCCAAAAATAAGTCATCAGTCTTCTTTCCAATCTCTTGTCCTTGCACAACTGTACAAACTTTAGATTGGATGTTAGGTTATGCCATCCCTCTTACCACCCTTTGTCCTCACCAGCTTTCTCTTTCTCTTTTCCCAAATTCTGTTTTGGTAAGAGAATCAATAGGATAATAATCTGCAGGTTAATTTCAGTTTGCTCGCTTCAACTTAGAGCATCTACAGTGCCCAGTCACATAACATAACATGGTCATCACCTTGTACAGTCCAAAATAGTTACCCCCTTCTGAGCCCATTGGCTTCAAAGTACTTATAAAGGTGAAACTTTGCTAGCGTTCAAATGAACAGAGAGCCTGGTTAATAAAATCTCTGAACCTTTTGCTATTTATTAATTACTTTTAGATTTCACTTTTCTTCTTTCACAGAACTTAAAGCCCATATAAGCTTGAATCAACCAATAATTTCTGCAGGCAGTAGAGATTCCTGTCACACACATGAAGCTGCCATAAACTGAATCAGACCATTGTTCCATCAAAGGCAATATTGTCTACTCAGACTGGTAGAGGGTCTTCAGGGCCTCAGGCCAAGATCTTTCACATCCTTGCTGGAGATGCCTGGGGCTGTGTGCATGCCAAGCACATACTCTACCACTGAACCATGACCACTCCTCAAGCTATGACCCCTCCCTGTCTGCAGAGCATGACTTCTTTGCTTTTTCTCTTCTACTGCACCTCACAAAGGTCTCTGAAATGCTGCTCTGGTGGTATCCCCAGGAACAGCACAGGAAGGAGTTGGAGGTTACAAGAGAAGAAATGAGCAGAATTTTTGTACTTATATACATAGAAACCCTCCCATGGCTCCCAGGCAATCTTTTATTTAGGCAGTGGCCAGACCTATACCTGCTTAGCTTCCTCAAAGCTGCTGCGTGATCTTCATACTACAAGGCCTTTCAAGTATAAAACAAGAGTTAGTATGTAAACTAAACATAATCAGAGATTTCACCTCACACCGGCCCAAGAATGGGGAAAAGGATGCCAGTACTTTATTGTGGTTTCATGTTCCAGGTGAAGCAATGGTGATCAAGTTCAGGCTGGCAATCTGGGAGCTTTGGGGCTTGAGCTGGGGAGGGGAGGGGAGGGAAGGGAAGGGGGTATTGTACTATGTAGTGATGTCACCTCTGAGCAAAGGTCAGAAGTGACATCACCTCAAAATGCACTGCTCCGGGAAGCTCCCCAATCTCTATGGTAAAGATCATAAAAATTGGGGAAATTCCTAGAGTTTCATGGATGAGGCAACTAAAGTGTTATTGCTACATCTGCAATGTCACCCCCCCTTCTCCTACTATGAGAGCAGGCAAGAATGAGGAAGTGCCAGTGGAGGTGAAAGGTTGCCAACTTCAGCAGCTGACCTTGTAAACCTAGGCCCTTTCCGCATGGGCGGAATATGGCGGCCTGGGGACGGCAAAAACGCCGTCCCCAGGCCGCCATTTGCACAGGGGGCGCAGCTGCAGCGCAGCCGCGCCGCCCTCACACCGCCCGACCGGCGCGAAGCCTGCATTCCCAAACCACGCTTCCCCAGCGTGGTTTTTTGGGAACGCCAGCTTGGAGCCACTGCCGTGCGAACGGCAGCGGCTTCCAAGCGCCTCCCCCCCCGGGGCGACTTACCAGTCCCGCGGTCCTCTGGTGCGTCGCCGAGGCCTGGGGACACGCCCCCTTTGCCCTGCGACCCTGGAGCGGCCGTGCAGGGCAGGGGGGGCGTGTCCCCTGGCCTCGGCGACGTGCCGGAGGGCTGCGGGACTGGTAAGTCTGCGCCGTCGTCCCAGCCGGTTCCAGGACCGTCCATGCGGATGGTCCCAGCGTCGTCGGGTCGGCGTGGGTTACGCCGACCCAACCCCTTCCGCCTCCATGCGGAAGGGGCCTCAGTCAGAGTTTAATCTGAGTGCAACTTTATTGGCTTGAATGGTTTGTGATGGTGTTGCAGAAATAACACAGTTGTGTGTGGGGGAGCAGGTTGTACGGTTGAAGGCTTTCACAACTGGAATCAACTGACTGTTGTGGGTTTTCTGGGTTGTTGCTGTGATCTGGTAGTTTTTGCTCCTAACATTTTGCCTGCAGCTATGGCTGGCATCTTCAGAGGTATCAGTCAATCAACCGATGCAACGTTCAAGCTAAGTCAATACACAAACAACCAACAGCGCGTTGCATCAACTGCTTTATGTGCTAAAAGTGCATAACAAACAATAAAGTGCATACTTACAGTGAAAACAAGTGCAATAATCTTCAGAGGTATGTAACAGCAAGATGTGGAGCGAAGCATATTGTTCTGTGACATACCTCTGAAGATGCCAGCCATAGATGTGGGTGAAACATTAGGAACAAAAACTACCCACAACCACACAGCCCAGAAAATCCACAACAGTCAGGTTTTTTTCTTTCAATTTCATGAAAATGTATGAATGGAGTACAGGGGCTGAGGGAAGAAGTTGTTTGTACCAGGCTTCCGAGGTGCACAAGTGTTGTCTAGCCCTGTGATTCCTTTCCATGCCAAAATAGTCATATCTTTATCTCCTTTGTACTGTCATAGCCTCTATGATGTACAGAGGATGCTGTTGATAAGCTACATCTGGACTTCTTTCCTGGTGCAGATAAAAAAAACCAGGATGATTCTCATTATGCAAAATGACCATCATTTGCCAGTGGCAAGAAGAAAATGCACTTTGGCCTTCTGAGGAAAATAAAAGCAAATGATGCATTCAATAAAGCTAAGGACCAGAAGGTAGAGCTCAAATCCAAATCATGAATACATGGTACCTTGGGAGGAACTGCAAGTATATTCATCTGCTAAGAGCAAGCCTGTGTGATCATCTTAACCTTGTGACTTCAGAGACACTATTTCACACTTCATAGCAAAAACCAGATTATTCTTTTTCCTTTACATCCTTTCTGTAATGCTTGAATAGCACCACTGTGTCTGCAAAATACATAGTACACAAGTGTGAAGGGCAATTTTACCATGTGCTTGTACATCCAATAACACTTTTCACCTTATTTACAAAAAAAAAATGGTGCTAACCTGAGGTGAAAACTCAGGGATATGTCTTTGCTGTTTCTGTACGAAGTACCTCTTTATTAGTAATAAGAAATCTCAGCCTTTTGACTACACAGGCCAGGCTTTTCCCTTTCTCAAACTCTGAAGGAAGTTCAGTCCTCCTGCATAATTTTAGGGGGTAGGTGCCAAATGCTTCATTGAAATGGGATCTGAATAATTCAGGCCTCCAAATATTTGATTGGAACCTAGAGTAAACAGATCATCATAGGTCATATTTCTTCTGCCTGCAAAGACTATCATTTCCAGTGATACTATAAACACACAGTCACACCTAAATGTTTTCTAGAGCATCTCTGTTACCTTTGGATTTATAGGTGAAATCTATTAAACTGTATTAATATGTTTCTTCAAAAATGACCCTTAATTATACCATCAAGTGCAAAAGCTAAAATACAGGGTTAAATAAAATTAGATACTGGAAGATGAATTACAATATCCAGTATATATTTACTGGTAAACAGTACCCATATGGAATCCCAAATTTGGACTGAGCCACTGTACAGGATTTCTTTTTCCACACAATGTTGACCTGATCTCAAATGCCAGTCCAGTTTTTATTCACCTGTTGGGGTAAAATGCAGGCATCATATAGACAACCTGGCTCCCCAGTGGGGCAAATACCACCTTTGTGAATTAATCGGGGATTAGTGAAAGAATTAAACATCTTGGCTCTAATCTGGATCAGCTTCTCTTCCATGGCTATTTACCAGGGGAAAATGTACTGAGATCTATTTACAGATTTTGCTGAGTCTTGTCTGGGTAGGCCCACACTGAAAAAGGACACTGCCCCTCCCATTAATTGACCCTTGCTATTGTATTAATGGGAAACAGACAGGGAGATCTAAATTGAGTAATATTTGTATTCTAAGAAATAACATTTATACTAAGATCACATGACAACATATATTCCAGAACCAACCTCTAGGAAGACAACTTTCCATGATCCAATCAGCTATGTTTCTGCTAGTATTTGAAGGAAGAAATTACATCATTGAAGAAGAATGCCACCCACATTCTCAGAATTATAGTACTTGTTATACTATTATGGATATATTCCATTTTTAGAAAAAAAAGATGCAGGCACATCTGGATGTCTGCAGAAAAAACACTTTGTTTCCTCTTCACCGTTGCAGGGAGGAAGACAGTTTCCTAGGATTGACTTTGTTGAATTGAAAGGATCAATATTGACAGCAATGTTTTGAAGATAAAAATCAGAATGAAAATTTGCTGACAGACAAAACTTTCAAGGCATATATAACTTGACAGAAAAAGTTGGATATTTTTGAAAGTAATTATCTTTTTTGGATAAAGCAGGCCGTTATTGTAATCAAGTTACATTTATCAATTGTTTCAAATAATAAACAGTGAAGCCTAATGCTTCAACATTTGTAAGAATGATTGGGGAGGTGCATAGGGGATGGAGGAGCCTGCGAAAGCTTTCTTGTATATGTTTCAGATACCTATTTACGATACAGAGCAATTTTAGGTGATGAGGCCTAAATGTAGCAGGGAAATCACATATGAAAATCTACAAGTGGAGGATGATTTTTTTTATGCTGGTGTGTATGTGAGAGAAAGAAAAAGAGACAGTGACATACAAGAAGATTTCCTTTTATTTCAGTATGATATATCTTTAGCTACACTAAAATCTGTTAAAAGAACTCACTCTAAGAGGAATCTCTTATCACACTGGTAGTCCCATTAAGCACTTCCTACATTCCTGCACCTCATACACTGTTTATTAGATGTCTCCTCATCCTATTGATTATACTGACTTACATTATGTAATCCATCTTGAATTTCAGTCCTAGACTATAAATATCATAAATAATAACAATAGCAATGATAATAACAATAGCAATGGCAATAGAAATCATTGTTTTGTTTAAACACTTCTACCCCACCTTTCTATTAAAATGTCCATACTGGCACATATATTGTTCTAAATGCAAATGTCTTCCAAATACAAATGTATGCTCAGTTATGAAAGAGATAAGTTCAGTGAATTCAATTGCTTTGTCATAACTTTTGAATCACTGTGGCTTATGTTGCATGAATAGCTAAATTCAATTATCCTTCATTTTGGTTTTAAATAGTAATGTTTTTGATCGTTTCTGTAAGTTGCCTGGAGCCAAGAGAAATGTGGGGCACAGATATTTTAATTAAGACATAATCTTTGGTACTGTGATGGCTGAGAGGAAAATGGGCAAATATTTGATAGGTATGGAGATTTACTGATGCCCAAGTCACCCAAGTGTCACCCAAGCATTAGTGTCACCCAAGCTTGGAAAGACTTCGTCTTTCTGGATGAGATTTTTATCATCTGTGATGTGATATGTATAATTACTTAATTACTAACTGAAATGTGTTATGTATTGATTATCGAATTCTATCTAAGTTTGTTTTCTTGTTTTAAGCAACTATAATTAGAAATCTTAATAAACTTTATTTAAAAAAATTTTTAAAGGAGAGAGAACATGCAATCTCTTTGATATAGTAACACTTTTCTATGGTACAAATGCTTGAAGTGGAAATAAAGTTTTTTTAAAGCCCTCCCGATCATCAGGGAGGACGGAAGTAGAGTTGGGGAGATGGGGTGGAACCAAAAACCCTGAAGCATAAAATAACGCAAGGCCATTTTTGTTATCTTCCCTGAAAACCAGGGGGGAAAGTCACTCTTTGCCTATTCTCACAAACAGCTGTGATTCTGATATCTGCTACACAGTGAGTGCGAAAGGGGAAAAGGCTTCCGTAACAGAAGCTCTACTCCCTTCAGCATGGGGAGAGCACTGGTGTATAATCAGCCAAGGACTTCACAGCATGTGAATGAAGCTTCAATTCTATTAAGTTATCCATTAAGTCAGTGGTTCTCAACCTTCCTAATGCCGCGACCCTTTAATACAGTTCCTCATGTTGTGGTGACCCCAACACTAAAATTTATCCATTTTACAGATGGAGAACACTGATGCAGAGAGTCTTAGGCGACCCCTGTGAAAGGGTCGTTTGACCCCCAAAGGGGTCCCAACCCCCAGGTTGAGAACCACTGCATTAAGTGCTACATTTCACAGTGTGGACACAGCCACACAAAATCATGATGTTGTTCTGCTGTCCATGATAACAAGAGCACCATCAGAGGACTTGCTCACTAGAAGCAACCACAAAGTGTAATCGTCAAAATATGACTGGATGAAATATTTTGCCACCTTTTATTGTTTTGAGGTGCAAAAGACTGTTTCAGGTAAAAACCAGCTAAAACTTTTTATCAGCAAAATGGTGCAAAAAAGTGTTAGGTAAACATGAATCTCATTGTCTTCCACTTATATGTGTAAACCTTTATGTGCCCATAAAAGAAATCTTGCTAGTAAATGCTGTTATGTACATTCTGGATAGCAATTGAGAAGATAAGGCTCTTACTACACAAAAACAGCTTGAAAGAAAAGTAGTTTGATTTGATTGTTTCATTCCTCAGGGAACATACCCAGCTTTGGTCTGTAGATTTCATAGCAAACACTCCTTAAAATGCTTTTATTTATTGCTAGACATGTAAAGATTGCAGAAAATTTCTTTTAAAAGGCATGTAAATAGGATAGACTGCAAGATACCCTTGCACTTGAAAAAAATCCATCAGTTTTCAGAGAAGCTACAATTGCCTAATAGTACCATAACTACATGGCAAGAAACATTAAGTTGCAAATTATCTCTAAGCTGATGGCCAAAAGGTCTGCATAATAGCAGGAGAGTACAGTCGGATGTTAGGAAACAATCATGATGCTTAACCTTTACAATTATCTTGTGGTCCATCAGTTACAAAGCTGTCTATTTAAAATAATATTCATATGAATTCTATGCATTAATTTCCTACTGCTCCCTAATTCTGTTATTCCATTGATCTACAGTTCAGGTCCAGATCCTATTTCTGGTCTAGGTTCCAGACCTGGAACATGTGAAGCAACAAGATAACAGAATACATTGATGTGTTTTGAAGGGACTTTCGTTCATCACTGAGCAACCAAGCTCAGCCGCCATACACATCTAAGACGGAAAGGCTTCCAGACGAAAGACTGTTATCTAATCAGGCGTTCCATTTGCACCATGAAGATGTTCCTTCACTAGATGGCATTCTACCAGTGAAATTGTGTTAAGCTAGTTGCATCCATTGAAGTTGTCACCTACTGAGAAAAAACAACAGTGAACTGAAGAATTGGACTCTAGACTAGACTAATGCCTGGTCTTTCTAATCAACTGCAAAGTTCAGGACATTTATTCTTCCAATTCATAGAAAGGATTTGAAGAGGGATGCCAAACCAGCACAGGAGAACAAAACTCCAATTTAGACATACTAATAGGATTGCCATTTTGGATTTTAACTGGGGTGAGCACAAAGTTTCAGTGGCAAAAGCAAGATTCACAGCATAGTTGAAATATATGGATACATTTAACAATAGATTGCAAAAAATAGCTGCATATTCTTTTTTTTTAATATCTCATAACAATCAGATAGAAGATATTCCTGAGAAGTACATATTGTCTGAAAGATGAGCTGGATTTCACTCCCCAAATCAAATCTCTTAATCATTTCCCTTCTCCAACAGCACAGAAGTAGACATTTCATTTTATCAACAACCATTTAGGGGATTTCAGAACTTCGTAATAGCTTCACTGGAGAGTTAACTACAAAGAGAATTCTGAAATCAATTTGACAAAGGAGAAGCATACATTTTAAAGAGATGTTTTATATTGGCTTTTCAAGTTCTTTCTGAATCTCTATACCACTGATCTGGTTCAGACATGAGAACTGGATGAAAGCAGGATGAATGTTTCATTTAAGCTAAAGTTGTGCGTGTGTATGTGTGTTTTGGAGGGTGGGAGTAGGTTTTGGTCCAGTATGAAAGGCTTTTTACATTTTATTTATGGTTGTTATAGTCTGCCTTTTTCACTGGGACTCAAGGCAGAGGTTTTTACCCCTCCCTCGCTCCCCTTCACTTGCATGCCACCCCTTCCCCTCTCTCCCTTCCCCCTCCCTCCGCTAGGGTGGGTGGGTCATGTCCAGATGCCGGCCCCCTCCCATTCCCCCTCCCTTGCATGCCACCCTCTCCCTCCCTCCCTCCCCTTCCCTTGCATGCCACTGTGCTGATAGTTCTAAGCTAACCTTTTCACTGCAGCAGTGGCGAAAACAGTGGTTTCAGCCTTATTTCCAGCACACAATGCTTAGAAGTTAGAGGTTCAATGCAGTGACAAGGGGTCATGGAGGCAGTATGTTAAGGCAGATTTGTCTGCATTGTAATGCAGCTTTGACTAAAATACCCTCTCTAGACAGTGGCAGAGAACTGAGAACCCTCCACCCCCTCTCTGTCATGCTGGAAAAGGCAGGAAACTGCATGGGAATGAGGATGGAGCATTTTGAGCTCCTAAAACTCCTCTCTACAACAGGCCTGGGAGATGTTAATAACCTCAAAATTGATAACATCTCATAAACCTAGATGTTTTAATGAATCCTGACATATGCAAACCAGACTTCTAACTTCAGGGAGATATGAATGAACTTGATGGCAACCTGCAGTGATGCACAGTGAAAGGAAAATTTGATTTCTGCCCTTCACTTTACCCCTTATTCTGTAGACTGTTTCAACATGATCACATGTTCAAGAGAAGATGGCTCAGAGATGGATTAAAAAAACTGCAGTAAAAGTGCTTGAGAAAACAAAAGTACTTGAGGGAGAAGGTTAGTCTAGTTGTGGCCCACCCACCCTGAGAAAGGGACAGGGACATTAATTTGGGTGGAAAATACCAATGTCTTTCTCTCCAGGACAGATAGCTACATATGGCACTGACTATTCTAAATGGCTCCCTGGCCTGAATGGCCCAGGCTAGCCCAATCTCTTCAGATCTTGGAAGCTAAACAGGGCAGGCCACTCTACCACCTCCATTTTAAAAGGCCTGCTCTGTATCTTTCTTAGCCAGTCAGACACAACCACTGTTTGCCAGCAGACTGCTCAGATTTTTCTGCTCAATCCTTCTCAACACTTTTTAAATTAAAACTTTCTTATCACTCTTATCAGCATTCTGTCATGGCATCTCACCAGAATGTCTGGCTGCCCTTCAGGAAGATAGAGATTTGTGGGAGGATTTTTCATTTCAAACTCTAGCCTGAATATATGAGTCTTTTGGAAACCCAATGTTGTGTAGTGGTTAAAGTGTCAGACTAGGGCTGATTCCGCATGGGTCAAAAATAGCAGTGTGAAAACAGTGTGAAAATGGTGTAAAAGTGTTTAAAATGGTGTAAAAGGGTTTATACTGTTTTCACACCGCTGTTTTTGGCCCATGAGGAATCAGCCTAGGATTTGGAAGATCTGGATTCAAATTCCTAACACTACCAATGAAGCATGCTCAGTTTTCTTGGGCCTCTCTCTTTCTCTCTATCTCAGTTTAACCTAATTTTCAGATTTTTTTTGTGAGGGTAAAATGGTAAAAGGTGAATCCAGTACAACACCAGGAGTTTCTTAGGTGAAACACAGGGGGGAAATGTAAGTACATAAATAATGAGAGTGGTTGCTTAGTATTCTCTATTTTCTTGTAATTCTGAAATCAACAAAGCCCAAAAGGGGCTATACTCCAAGCGATTACCTTGATTGTTTTCAATATACAAAGTTCAAGCTCATTTAACTAAACAGAACATTTGGTACCACTGTCCTTTTATGAATTGCAGAGTGCACTGAATTACCAGCAGAAACTGCTGAAAGGCAATGTGAGAAGTGCAATCTCCATTTACTAGACTGAAAAAAAGAGTTGAATTAATTGTAGAAACACAGATGTTGCTCGAGGGTGTGTGTGCATGCAAGAGAGCGCAGGGACAGCAAAATGCGATAAGGCCACAAGGGAACAATCGTGTTCTGACATTGGCACTGCAAAACTGGGAAAACGTGACAGGCACGGGCACTTTTACAGAAAGGGTTTTTTTAAAAATAGCTACTGCCCTTGTGCGTTAATGAACATGAATGCGCAAAGCCAAATGACTGGGAATCCAAGGTGGCAAAGCTGTGGCTCTGAACTGCAATACAGCTGAGCAAGCATGAGGCTTTTTGACCCACTCACTCAGCAGCTGCAGCCTGATTGATGCTTTGGAGGCTCTTGGTAGGCTCTGGCTAGCTCATGCAGGCTCAAGAAATTCTGTTCTTGTGGGATTACAGCCACCTACTGGTGGGTTGCTGTTACTGCTGTACCTGTTCCCAGAATTCATTATTAGAAGTAGGAGAAGACATCAGCAGTAATTGAGAGTCCAGTGATCCTTAACAACCCCATGCTACATAGTAAGCTATAGATTTCATATCATTGTTAAGAAAGCCTTTCTGATTTACCAGCTTGATTCACTTGGAGTTTTTTTCCTTGTTCTTGTACATCTTTCCCTGAATATAAAATTTATAGTGCAGCCCTGTACAAGGGTACACCCTTCTAAACTCATTCACTTCAGTGGGCTTTGAAGGGTGTTCGTTCTGTTTTGGATGGCACTACTCGAGTTCTTAAGAAATCTGGAATTAGCAGGGAAGTAAAAGCCAATTTAATCACAGAACGGATTCCCTAGATGTGATAGTCCTTGCTGCCAAACAGAGCTCCAGGGGACAGGTTTGTCTTTCAAACACATTTGATGAAGATGAGAAAAGGAGTCAAGCTTCAAGAGACCTCTCCCTCAGGGATAATGTTGTCTGGGATGGTTGTAAGCAGATCAGTAGAACAGCATTGGTTTTAAATCTTAACTTTTAAATCCTAAAGTCCTACTGGAACCTTAACAAAAACCACAGAAAACGATAATTTACTATTCATCATTATGGACATGCCTGTTAATGTAGAATACCCAAATCATACAGATTCAGGACTCATAGTGACTGATGCTTCTGCATCAGGAAAGGGTCTCCTGGGCTGGTTTAACTATCATACAAAAGCAAGGTGCAGTATGAAGTTTGCCCTTGCAAGGAGACATTTCATCTGGGCTTCCTCTTTGGGCCTCTCTTACTGTAGTTGGTAAATTATCAAAGCCATAGCAAAGATGAAAGGCATACAACTAAGGTTTTATTTTGCTCTGAACTCTCAGTGGTATCAGAGAAGACGTCCTACATCAGAGCATGATCGGTCAATTTCTTTTAAAAAAGGAAAATGGATCTTGTCTTTCAGCCAACAAATAATTTTTTCCAGCTTCTTTAAAGCCTCCTTCCCCCATTTCAGCTCAAAACAAAATGGATGTTATGCAACAGCTGGCAAATGGATTAGCGGCTATGAAGGTGAGATATGAGCTGAGCAGGGTTGGCCCTGGTTAGTGACTGGATGTGAGACTATCCAGGAATACCAGTGTCACTATCTAGAAGAAGGCAATGGGAAACCAGCTCTGCAACGCTCTTGACTTGAAAACTGTACTAGGTCACCATAATTCGACTGTCACTTGATGGTACTTATACATGGATGGTGCTGTTGATATAACAGGACAGCTATATAAATAAGTGGTAGAAAGCAGGGGTGTGCACCTTTTCTGTATTTTGGGGGTTTGTGTTTAATAATCCTGGACATTTCTGGAGGAAAAGCCAAATTTCCATACCAAATATTCACAACAGCTTTTAAAAAGGAATTTGAAACTTTTCAGGTCTTTATAACCCAAACCCAAAAAAATCCAGGTACCTCCAAAGTCCACATGGGTATGGAGATGGCAGGCAACACAGAGCTGAACATCTGCCATCTCTGAGCCTACATGGGGTTCAGAGGTAGGTGGACTTTGGCAGCGGTGCAGAACTGAATGCTCATCGTGACCAAGCCCAGGCCCGCATCAGTTCTGCAGTGCCTGCCACCTCCCAGACCCAGCTGGTGGGTAATTCAGGGGGAGAGGGAAGAAGTGAGAGAGATTTTTAAAATTTGGCAATGGGGCCAAAGCAACCAGAATAATGTTGGGGGGGGGGAACCCATTATTTGGGATACATTGTTTGACTCTTTAAATCGCTGCCATGGGGGAGGGTGTGTGTGTAAAAAAAAATCCAAAGGGGTGGTTCATTTTAGTGGAAAGGTGTTCAGAATAATCAGTTATTTAGACATTCAACATGTTTTTGTTCTGCTGTTACTCTATTGCTCAGTTAAAGAGAAAAGGTAGTAGGCTTTATCTGTGGAATTGACCATCTTTACCGCTGTGTAAAAGAAACTGAATTTTTGAAAGAACTTTATGCATTATTAGTTTTATTCTTAATGCTTTTCCTAATTCCACGCAAGGTCAATATAGCCTTTGAAACTAAATCCCATCTCTCAACACTACTTGCCACATTTATTCTCATCAAAAACTGCCTAACAATTTCACAGCACATAATAGGAAAGCATATTGGTGAAAACCTTTGAGTAGCCATACTAAGTTATCATTCCCAGTTTTCCACAGGACTGGATTGGAATCATGTAAGTCAGCAACAAGAAATGGCATTGTCATCAGTTAGGGTGCACCTACGTAACAATTTGGAAGGGAGCTGAGTTTTCTGTGCCCAGTCAGATCAGCTGGCAACACAGCTCAGAGGGAGTTAGTAAACAAGCAACCAAAGCCCAAAGCCTGCTGGAATTGCAGCTCTCCTGAGGATTAAAAGGGATGGAGCCAAATGTGTTTTAGAAGACAGAAAGTTTGAGAGGTTTATACACTCTTTCGGAGCTGACATGAGAATCTGTGTGAACTATAAGAGCAGATGCCAGAGACTGACCTATGATTTAATCAGTGATGGAGCTGTGATGCAGGAGTGTGACATATGACCCCAGAGAAGCTCAAATGTGGTTGTGATTGAACCTTGCCTCTTTTCAGCCATGGATCCTCCAACAGCTGGGAGTCCTTACAGGCCAGCCAGAGGGGATTTGAAGAACCTGGAGTCTTGCTACTTACCTGTGTCCAGCCTGAGGGGAGATTCTTAAATAGATCGGATCATTGGGATCTCCTGGATTATAATTTTAGGGAGACATAGGGATTCCAAAATTTGTCTCTTGCTCTGCTCTTGTGCATTAGTCTTCTGCATAGATGAAGTTTCCTAGTCCTTATCCAATACCATTCTTCTGTACTTGGTAAATATACTATCCTTTTTGCCTGCCTTACAAAATGAGGCATGCTTTTCCTGCATTCAGAAGTTATGCTATTTCAAGGTATGCTGTGAAAAGCCAGCAGAGATCCTAAGGGATGAAAAGTGCTATATAAATGTAGATTGTCATTATTGTTATGCATGAGCCACAGCCAAGCCTGACTGTGAAAAATGGCACTTCGACTGACCTTTGCCGATAAGAGCCACTAAGATTAGAAAATCTCTAAACTATTTGGACATGAAGACAAATCCCACTTCAAAGCCTCTAAAGGGTAATATAGTTTTACGCAGGATGAGAGCATTTGCTAAGAAAAGAAGCTTGCTTAATCTAGTGGCTAGGTCAGTGGCCAATGAGTCAGAAAAGCACACCTCTCCCTCTCTCTTTCTCTTTACGGACAATGCATCAAAGGAGTCACTTGAATGGCTTGATGCATTTGAGGAGAGTTGGTGGAGTTTCTTCCCTTGAATGTTTGAGGTTGATTGTTATACACTGTACACTGCCCATGGCATCTAAATCTTTAATAGAAAAAAAATATAGTCTTTCTTTCTGAAAGAACATTAACGACAGGATTTTGCTGCATTTCTCTGCTACAATTACATAATGAATTGTTTAGGTTGTACATTTAGGTGAAGTAAAGTCTAGGCTTCTTTTAGAGCTTCGATAAAATCTCCCCTCTTGAGAAAAACACGTCCACGTTTCAATGCATCTAACAAGCCTGTCACTCTTCCTAATGTGGTGGATAACAAGTTAAAATCATATTCTTACAAATCTAATAAAACACTAGCATACTGTAAAATGGCAAAATTCAATGCCTGCAAAAACTGTATCCCTATAAAAATTCCCAAAGGTCAAGGGATCCAAATGCCATTTTTTGAATAGCCAGTTTTGATGGCTTGTCTGAGTGCTAAAGGAGGGAACACTTTTCTCATATTTCCTGCAGGCTATTCAAAATGTAGGAGCTGTACCTGAGAAAGAGCTTGAACATGCCACCAAGGTTCACACCTGCCCACAGGAAGGGATGGAGAACGAATATTTTCTTAGAAGAGCAGAATTGCTGTGCAGGTTCACAAAGGAAGAAATTATCTTGCATTGCAGTAGCATCTCATGTCGTTGCTTCATTTTATCTCTTTGCTTCATTTCACATTGCTGCTAAAAGCCAGAGTGGTGCAGTGGTTAAAAGCAGTAGACTCTAATCTGGATCCAGATGTGTTTCCCCACTCGTACACATGAGCAGTGCACTCTAATCTGGTGAACTGTTTTTTGCCCCCTCGTTCCTCCACATGAAGCCTGGTGGGTGACCTTGGGCCATTCACACTTCTCTAAGAATTCTCTCAGCCCTACCTATCTCACAAGGTCTCTTTTGTTGGGAGAGGAGGGGAATGAGTTTGTAAGCCACTTTGAAATCCCTTACAGTTGAGAAAACCAGGGTATAAATCCAAACCTCCTCCCCTTTCCTCCTTCTCTGAAAACCAACTCTCTTTTTTCTGCTGTGAGGAAGGCAGAACTACTAGCGCTATTCTGGAATGAGAGGCAAAATAAGGGTTTTATTTATTTAATTAATATTCTACCTTTCTCCCCAATGGGGACCCAAAGCAGTTCACACCATTCTCCTCTCCTCCATTTTATCCTCACAAAAATCCTGTGAGGTAGGTTAGGCTGAGAAAGTATGGCTAGTCCAAGCCTACCCAGTGAGCTTCTGTGGCATGAGTGAGGATTCAAACCTGGGTTTCCAGATATTAGTCTGACATTCTTAATCACTACATCACACTAGTTGAGGGATACATGCCTTTAAGTAGGCCGCCAGCACTCGAATTTTCTCTTCCAGATTCTCCGGTGCTCAGGGGCGTAATGCCCATTGGGAAGGTGGGCAGCTGCCCAGGGCATCACCTTGTGGGGGGGGGGCACCAAAAATGCAGGGTTTGTTTTTGGGTATTTTTACTGGTTTTCCGTTTTTGGCCTGCAGGGGGCGCAGTTTTTAGGCTAGCGGCAGCAAAATTTCAGCGTATCATCAGGAGACTGCCCTAATGATACTCCCCAGGTTTGGTGCAGTTTGGTTCAGGGAGGCCAAAGTTATGGACTCCCAAAGGGGGTGCCCCCATCCCCCATTGTTTCCAATGGGAGCTAATAGGAGATGGGGGCTACACCTTTGAGGGTCCATAACTTTGGCCTCCCTGAACCAAACTGCACCAATCCTGGGGAGTATCATTAGGGCAGTCTCCTGATGGCACCCTCCCCCCCCAGTTTGGTGCAGTTTGGTTCAGGGGGGCCAAAGTTATGGACCCTCAAAGGGGGTGCCCCATCCCCCATTCTTTCCAATGGGAGCTAAGGAGATGGGGGCTACCCTTTTGAGGGTCCATAACTTTGGCCTCCCTGAATCAAACTTGGGGGGGTAGCATAAGGACAGTCTCCTGATGATACACTGAAATTTTGGTGGTGATATGTCTAAAAATGCATCCCCTGCAGGCACCAATGACCTGGTGCAAAAAATCTTTGGGGGTCGTGGTGGGGTGGCAGCCCATGGGGAGGGGCATCCAACTCAGGTTTTGCCCAGGGCTCCGGTTTGCCTCACTACGCCCCTGCTTCCAACAGAGTTAAAATCTTCTGCTGTGCTATCTTCCTTATGTTTGATGGCTACATCAGCTCATTCATGTTCAGCCAGAAATAACATTGTGGTGTTGTACGAAACTAAAATCACCTCTCTGCCCCCTCTGGGCCTTCTACTACCCTGATAAGCTTCCCTCAAGTTTTCAGCTAAGGGTTGGCAACCCCACATCTCCACCCCCCAAAGCCTCCCAAACAGCATAAGGCAGACTGGTAAAAATGCACTGTTCCTTGCACTCAAGTTCAGGGCTACATGAGCAGTGTCCTGCTCATTAGCCACTAACCTCAGCAGTCAGCCCTGTTGGACAACTGTGCTACAGAGCTACACTGCTGAGGTTCAGAATTAGGGGACCAGGAAACTAGTTATGTATCCAAGGCACAACAATGTCGTGTTGTTGGAGGAAGTCCCCAAATGTTTATTCTCTTCACCCCACTCCCCTACGATCCTCTATGTGCCCCCAATTTGCATTATTCATAATGATGTGGCATCTTTGGTGACCCTAGAGTTTTATACTCTTAAACGGCATAAGCTCCTCATGGTAGCCTGGTGTACTTTTGTGCCATTCCAATTGTCATTAGTCCTGCTTTGCCTTTCATTTTCTTTCCCCAGCTATTTCAGAGGAAGGAGCTTGAAAGCAAAATACGGCAGTATGTACCGCCTCAGTATTTCACCAGCTCCAGCAGTGCAAGTGTAACATCCTAAATAAAATATGTAAGGTGAGCGCTTGGGTCACACAACTGAAAATCTGCAATCAATCTTCCCCGAGTGGGAATGCGTCACTCACATACCGCTTTATATCCTGCTGGCTACAACCATCATGTTATAGCTAGGATTACATTTAGGAAGTAATAAAAAAGGAGAAATATGTACATTATTTTCATACTTCTTGTCAGCAATGTATAAATCCTGTCCAAGCAGCAGGCTAGCGTCAACAATCCTGACCTGCAAAAAGACTTATAAAGTGGGATATTATTGGAGCAGGAAAGAAGATGCTATTTTCATCTTTACTAGCAGTGCCCACTGACACATAAATCTACTCCAGTTCAAGAATCCTTTTTACTGTTGTTGTTATTAATAATCAGCCTCATAATTCCTATGGCACTTTCCAGGCTATAAATTGCTTTCTCTGGTTTATTCTTACCACAACTCTCAGAATTTCCTTAGGCTGAGAGGATTGCCTAAGGTTTCACCGTGAAGGTCACAGATGAGCCAGGATTGGCTCCTTCCTAGGTCTAAAAGCAAATGGCACATTGTGCAGGAGACCCACAACTGGATCTTTGGACATTTCCATTCAAACTACAAGCAGTCACAATTTGTGTATGAACTGGATCAAGACGATGTCACTAGGCAGGAATGGAAGAGGGCAGAGTTAAACTCTGTTTTCTTCTCTACACCATAGTCGCAGCAGCTTTTAGCACAGTGCTGGTTCTATTGCTGATTCATGGGAGGCAGAGGCCAGTGGCGGCAGCAGTTCTCACTCATCTTGTGCGGGGCTGGACTCCTGCTTGCTTCATGCCAGGTTCTGATCACTGGCACCCAGTCCTTCAACCAGTGCTGAAGTCACCAGCTCCTGACAGCAGTTCAAGCTTGCTTCACCCAGGACTGTGTAAGGTAAGTCTCACCTCAGATGACAGACAGCATAGTGGAGTGCTTAAGAGTGGCAGACTCTAATATGGAGAACCAGGTCTGATTCTCCACTCCTTCACGCAAAACCTGCTGGGTGACCTTGGGCCAGTCACAGTTCTCTCAGAACTCTCTCAGTCCCACTTACCTCACAGGATGCCTGCAGGGGGCATTATAAGCTACTTTGAGACTATTTACAATAGAGAAAAGGGAGGTATAAAAACCAACACTGCTTCTATTTGTTCAGATCCGGTCAGGGTGACCCCAGCAAAGGAGGAGAGCCCCAAGCCATTGGTCCCCTGGGACTTTTCCTGATGGCCTTAATGGCCAGTTTACCCTGACTGGATCTCATGATCCATCAGCAGAAGGGGTGATGGGTAGGCATGTTTCCCATGCCCCATCACCAGCAGTCCATTCCACCTCTGGGAAAGTTGGTTCCCAAGGTCATGGGATCTATATGATCCAATAAATGAGTGTGGGAGTTGTATTGAAGGGTAAGGGAGAAAAATTTCCCTTCTCTCTTGTATATCACTGGAGCTGGCATGTTTATATAAAGGAGAGGCAACTTTGCCACCTTCCCACTCCTCACTGCAACCCCCCAGCTTGTGTGACTGGTCATGTGATCTTAGTAAACAATTTTCCCAGGGACTGCTGGGAAGAGGGGGATGTGGGAAGGACCCCAGATCCTTGAATTCACAGACAGTGGGATTCAATTCACATAAATGAATGGGCTTTTCTGGCTTTTCCAAAGTATGAAATTAGCAAAATGAAAGGCGGTTTCTGCACGAGCTGAAAGCAACGGCTTTAGCCTGGTAAAACACCATTTTGGCGGGGACCCTTTGCACAGGTGCTGCTGCCAAATCGATGCAGCAGCGCTCTGTGCCCGCCAAAACGATGTATTCAAAACTCGATTGGGGAGCGAGTTTTCCTGCAAACGCCGGCTTCCATCTGCTGCCACGCGAATGGCAGTGGGTGGAAGCCGGCATTTCCCCCTCCCCTCTCCAGCCCCAAATGCCTCGTTACCTTCTGCTGGCAGCCGAGTCGCTCTATCGTCGCTCTGAGGAGGGAAGGGGACATGCCCCCATGGCCACAGGGACGGCTGAAGCACTGAAAATCAGGGGGCGTGTCCCCTTCCCTCCTCAGAGCGATGATAGAGTGACGAGGCTGCCAGCAGAAGGTAACAAGGCTTTTGGGGCCGGGGAGGGGAATACGCGGCTGTGTGGAGCTTGCTCCAACAGCTGCGCATCCCATGGGACCGTTTGTGCGAATGGCCCCAGAGCCTGCATCAGCATGATTAATGCCGATGCAGGCTCTCTCCCTTGGCTGTGCGGAAACCACCACATAGAAGGAAGGCAGAATAGATACAGTAGCTGTTTCTACTTTTATGTGTGTTAATGATTACTTATTAATGTTATTTAATTTTTTGTAATATCACCAGTTATCGTAATATTAGAATGGCTTTCATTGGTGGATTAGAATAGAGAAATGAATTACTTATCATTGCTGTAGGATAGAGAAATGAATTATCATTGCTGTACTGAGAAAATTTTGTTTTGTGAGATGACTTCCAGAGGTGGGATCCAACCAGTTCTCACCATTTCTCTAGAAGTGGTTACTAATTTTTTCTGAGTGCCGAGAAGGGGTTACTAAAGCAACCTCCCTGCCCAATAGGGACTGGAGGTGTGTGTGAATGAGAATTCAAAGGTGTCAGGATTTCAAGAAGATTCCATAAGGTCCACATTAGTCCCGCAGACTGAGATTACGTGTCCTTGTTTCATGAAGACATCCAGGATCACAGATCTTTGAGACTTAGTCCTGGCTGGTGGTGATTACCACTAAATCCCATTACTGCATCAATGGCTTTCAAAAGCCTGTGACAAATTCCCAGCTTCAATGCAATCTATAGGAAAACTCTTCTTAGCTTGCAACTTGAGAAAAATCTCTCCTGGTCACCTTGAGGGGAAAAAAATCCTCTGTACTGTCCTTAAACTACAACTTCTATAGCTGCACTCAAACAGAAATGTGACATTCCATCAAGTGTTTTGTTGACATTTTATATAACTCATATCCGTCGCCCAAGTTCCCTAATATGAATTGACATGAGTGGCATCAGGCCAAAGTCACTTGTCACACTTGTGATGTGCCTGCAGGAAGATCTGTCTAACACAGAGTCCTCTTAAATAGAGGTTAAAGCAATGGTGCCTTTATATGGAAAGTTTATAGCAATATCTCTTACATCTTAAGTATCAGGCATTGCACCTGAATCAAACGTTTCTGAAGCAAATAAACTAAAAAGCACATCAGAATCCATGAAACTGCAAGATGCTTCCTGGGTTCCTCTCACCACAACTGTTGCCTATATGCAACAATCTTACTTATCTACAGCTCTTAATGTGACAGGTTTTTTTTCAAAATTCCAGTCTTGCTCTATATGCACTGATATCTTTCCTGAATCTGCCCAAACCTTTCACAATATTAAGGTGAAAGAAATGCTCTTCTTACATTAGGTATTTCCTCTTGTTATATTTCTAGCACAGAAAAGGGCTTTGCATGTTCTGACTTCAACACATCTGATATATCCATTGACATTTATGGTTTGCAGTCAGGGAAGCCAACCCAAGCCCTCCCAACCTCCGCCAGGAGAAACAGCAAGCAGAGGGCACCCACACACTCTTCTACATCTCTTCGGCCAAAGGAACTCAAGCAGGGCACCTTGGCTGCTCCAAAGCTTGATAAATTTCATCTCTCTCCAACTTTTCTTCTTCCAGGACAGAGACAGTACAGTTGCCTCAGCTACAGCCACACACACCCGTTTTCTTTTTGAATTTTTCTGTTTGGGGCACACATGGACTCAGTTCAGATGTAACAGAATGGTTGTCCACTATGTGAACAAACCTGAGGGGTCATGTGTCACTCATCATCGACAACCAGACAGGTGCTAAATGAATGAGTGTATGTACGAGTATATGTTCCATAGATTTGAGCTTGTTGTAATCAGGCTTTTAAAAAATCAGCATAGAATTGAAGCCAGGAATACAGTATTCGTTAATTAACCCGGCACTGAATTTCACTGTGATCTCCTCAGAAAGATTTTGCCATCAGCACTAATATCTTCTGCACGATCAGATTAAACCAAAGTTACTTCCCTTGGCAAAATAAAGTGCAGGCAATGGAACACTTTGCTCTTGGAGCCTTCATGCACTCCCTGTAGGACCTGCACAGGAAGAACACCCTGCAGATAAGGCTGCCTCACTTTATTTCAGATTATGGATTTAGAAAGCTTTAAATTTGCTATGAGGACAGTTTTATAATGGAACAGGAATAATCTAATAATAACGCTGTCAGCAATGCAAAATCCTGTGACATTCCTTGATAGTTCAGCACTACAGACGCTGCATAAAAGATAAAGGGGCAGATGGAACAGCACAGAGAAATTGAACATAAGGTTGCTTTTACCTCCAGCTGAAATCCTTCCCATGTTAAAGCTAAAGTGCAACGATCAGACTGTAGCGAATTTAGTTTTAGCCTGGGTCCTAGTAAACCAGCATCCGCATTACAAAAAACTCTAATTAGAACTGGCACTCAAAAGTCCCCTTGTTCCAATAAAAAGTCAGAGAATACACCCATGGGGAACAGGTTCATTAAATCTCACAGTTTTAAGACATGAATCTGTGTCTGTAAAGCCTACCATGGTCAGATTTAAAATAAAATAGGACCTGCACTTTTGTGTCTCATACACAGCATTTCCCAAAAGCAGTTTCACTTGTGACTAGTAACTTACTAGTTACTGTGTGGCATTATTTACTTAACTGCATACCACACATTGATTCATTGAATTATACAACCCTGTCATAGCTGAAATTGTTATTCTAGTGGCAAAACATGATGATATGTTATTGATCAGCAAGTGCTCCTAGTGACCAGCACTGTTCCTCCTCTTCATGTATATGCCATCCTTCCCCATACAAGCTCAGGGCAGCTTCCATCAAATAAATACAATGCAATTTAAAGATTAAAACATTTAAAAACCCTAGCTCTAACAGATGGTGACAGTATAACGGGGTGGGGGTGGGGAGGGAGAGAGTGGACAAATGGATGGGAAACCATTGTTGATCTATTATTGACTCCAGTCAAGGAAATGTGACCCAGCATCACCGCAATAGCCAGCAGTGGCAATTCATAGAATAGTGGCTAAAGGAAGTCTTACCAGAAAAAGCAAAGAACTAGTTCTCATGGTAAGCTTGCATCAACGAACAGTATTGGCCATGTATCATTTGCAAATAAACTTCCATATAATTACAATGTGGATGGCGTCATGAGGCACAGTGCCATAATGACATCATTTATCATGTATTCCCTATCCAGCCATCAAGGGATGAAGGCAGGAGACTCAGGCAGCCAGCCAGTCAAAATCAAGGTAAGTTGGTGCTATACACCAGTTTATGAGCTAAAGTCTAAGAATGTTCACAAGAAAAAGGATAGTATGGACAGCTGGGAACCCTTTTCCAGGAAGCTGCCAAGGCTGATAGACAAGTCGGTTGTTTTGAAGATGTTAAATCAGTAGAGGTTTGAACTCAACTAATAGCCCCATACCTTCCTATAGTGTCCCTGATTCTACCAAGAGTGCTACCAAGAGTGACTTCCTGAGTGAGACAAGAATACATTAAACCTTGAACTGCTGAGTCTGTGGTCTTCTACCTGGTCCAGACATCACTTCTGGTTCTCTGTGTAAGACAACTTCTCCCTATCCTGCCCAGGCAAAGTGCTCTCAGAAGATATTCCCTACAAAATTATAACTGTCACTTTCAGGGCTACCAACTGCTACCAACTGATTTTTATACTGATGAGGTAGCATTAAGTGTGGTGATTTTCTTTTATTACTTTCACGTTGTGTTCTTCCACCTTTATATTTATAATTAACAGTAAAAATGTTCTTCAGCTGCTCAGACAGAGAAACCGCTCTGAGGGAACACCCAAGATCACGCCTTTTCCTTCTGTCAGATAAAATGAAAAACTGGTACCAGGGGCTCTTTAAAGTAAAAATGATGAACAAAGAGTTTTTATTTACACACACCAAGAAAACTGGTTTTTTGGCAAATGTTAATAAACAAGAAGCTGGTATCGAGTGTTACTGTAAGATGTTACTGTATCTCTCTTCATAAGTGCTACAAGTTTGGCTCAGGTTATTAACTTATTATCTTCAAGAAGTTACATTCAATTTATTTGCACAAACACACCAGTTCATGTGACTTTATATTCAGATGTTCTTACTGCTGATTTAAAAAGACCTTTCTTTTACCCTCAGGTAAGTAACCCTGAGATAAAGCAGAGAATAGCATTAGGATGAAGCGCAATGCTGAACATGGATAAAATTTGGAAAAGCAGAGACATCAGCAACAAAACCAAGCACAGACTAGTCCAAGCCATCATCTTGTTAGATTTTGTTTAGAGTCATGGATCTGCCCAGTAGTGTGTGTGAGTGCAGTTTATAGAAACTTCCCAAGAGATAAATGTAAAAGGTAAAACTTACATTTATTCAAGCATCTCCAGTTCACAGCTTTGTTCCAGGAAAAAGGTAGATTGAAAGAAACCCTAGTCTAAAGAAATACTTTCCCTATGGACAAGTGGGCACTCTACCGTACCATCATGTGTGTGCAGGTGAGAGAATGCTACAGTGGGAAAGCCCCACTATGGCAGGCTGCCATTGACCATGCACTCAGGTCAAAGGCTAGGACAGAAGTGAAACCAGCATGGGGAAGAAAGGAAGTTAGTGGGCGGTCCCCTGGCTCAGACAAGGAGGGCAAACAAGAGAGGCAACATCACAGTTAGAGTGAGATACACAGCACCCCCAGTGTCCAGGCATGCAGAAGTCGCTTATTCTAACACATCTTCCCCATAGCCATGTATGGGTGTGAAAGCTGGACTACAGAGAAAGCCGACAGAAGAAGAATAGATGCGTTCGAGTTGTGGTGTTGGCAAAAGCTACTATGCATACCACGGACAACTAGGGAGACAAACACAGAAGTCTTGAGCTGCATAAAACCAGACACATCACTAGAAGGGAAAATAACCAGGCTCAGACTTACTGCATCACATACTTTGGTCATGTGATGCAATCAAATTCACTAGAAAAATCTATGATGCTCAGACTTGTCAGTGGCAGGAGAAAACCTGGATGCCAAAGAATATGATGGCTATATACCATAAAAGCTGATACAGGCATGAACATCAGCCAGCTGAAGGAAGCAGGACTTAATGGAAAAATGGGGAAAGAGCTTGCATATCGGGTCGCTAAGGGTCGAGAACGATTGAATGGATAACATCATCATCAAGTATTTCAACAACACTTCCTTAAGAATTAACTTCTAGACAATCCTCTCCACCTAGATTTTCCTAGTCCACAAGTTGCTTAAAAGAACAAGAATTCCAGCTAACCCTCAGGAAGCCAATCCTAGTCTTTGTCTCTGCCTCTACTGTTATAAGCTTTCCTGCTTAATATTTGAATGAGGTTTCCCTCAGAGACACAACAACCAAGCAACCCCCATGTTTATTGAGCGTCACTGCTTTTGTTTTCATCAGGGATGTGGTACAGATTTTCCTTTAATCTGACCCTCCAGTTCCTCAAAGTATCTTAACCAGTTTAGAACAGAGTCTAATTCATAAATTCACCCATTCACAAGTTAACTGATCAGATCTCTAAACCACCAGAGAACAGAGACACATACACATCTGTTCACTCTGGTTAGATTAAAACTCCCTTTAAAATCTCGAACAACCTTTAAAATTCTGCCTTTCACAGCCAGGCAATCACAAACAGTCCTGACTAACTGGTTGTTGTGGGTTTTCTGGGCTGTGTGGCTGTGGTCTGGTAGATCTTGTTCCTAACGTTTCGCATCTGTGGCTGGCATCTTCAGAGGTGTATCACAGAGAGAAGTCTGTTACACACTGTGTCTAGTGAGAAGGATATGTTTAGTGGGGAATATTTTGTCCATGTCCCAGGATGGGGAACCAATCAGTAAGTGTTTGGGTGGAACTTGCTATGCAAATGTGTGGTTGAGTGCATTATCATTATTATTGAGTATGAGTGGGGTTATCAGTCCATTTACATTTGTAGTCGTATTTGCATTCCCTGCAGCAGCAGCAGTATTGTGAATGCAAATCCTGTGTCTGGGTGGAGTCCATTGTCCATGAACTTAGCATGCCCTTGGCCTTTGATTCTGGTGTTTTTAAGTACTAGTAGCCAAGCTTTGTTAATTCTCAGAGTCTCTTCTTTCTTATTGAAGTTGTCTTGGTGTTTGTGAATTTCAATGGCCTCCCTGTGCAGTCTGACATAGTAACCAGAATTTCAGTGTTTTGAAATAAAACGTTATGTCCAGTTTTGTTTAGAGCACGTTCTGCTACTGCAGATTTTTTGGGATGATTAAGCCGACAGTGTCTTTTATGCTCCTTAATACGAGTCTGAAGGAGCAGCAGTGGCGTAGGAGGTTAAGAGCTCGTGTATCTAATCTGGAGGAACCGGGTTTGATTCCCCGCTCTGCCGCCTGAGCTGTGGAGGCTTATCTGGGGAATTCAGATTAGCCTGTGCACTCCCACACACGCCAGCTGGGTGACCTTGGGCTAGTCACAGCTTTTCGGAGCTCTCTCAGCCCCACCTACTTCACAGGGTGTTTGTTGTGAGGGGGGAAGGGCAAGGAGATTGTAAGCCCCTTTGAGTCTCCTGCAGGAGAGAAAGGGGGGATATAAATCTAAACTCTTCTTCTGAATGCTGCGTTTTGCAGTTCCAATGTAGACCTTTCCACAGCTGCAGGGTATGTGATAGACTCCGCAGAAGTGAGGGGATCTCTCTTGTCCTTTGCTGAGCGTAGCATCTGTTGTATTTTTCTGGTAGGTTTGAAAATTGTTTGTAGGTTATGTTTTTTCATTAGTTTCCCTATTTGATCTGTGGTTCCCTTGATGTACGGTAGAAATATTTTTAGGCCTTGCTTTTTTACCTGTTTATGTAAATGTTTCCTGGGAGTATACTTTTTGTAATGCATACAGTCTATTCCAATTATTGAACACATTCAGGTGGACCTGCCACCACAATCCTGTTCTCTGCAAGCATGTTAAGTTGACTCTGGATGATTAATTAAAAAGGACGTCTATCTTTTCCTCTTTTCCTGTACAATGGATTATCTGCTTTGCAATGTACATGTTCTTTGAATATGGCAGGTTATGGGCTGTGTGGTAAGAATTAGCTAAACAATGTAGGGTTGGAAGGTTGATTGCGGCTTAATGGAGGTGGTTGGACTACACCAGGGGTAGGGAACCTGCGGCTCTCCAGATGTTCAGGAACTACAATTCCCATCAGCCTCTGTCAGCATGGCCAATTGGCCATGCTGACAGAGGCTGATGGGAATTGTAGTTCCTGAACATCTGGAGAGCTGCAGGTTCCCTACCCCTGGACTACACGATAGTGCAGATATTTCTGCTGAGGATTCAGAGTCTAGCTTTCAAGAATTTATCTGTGATTCCTCCTAATCTCTTCTTCAGGCATGTGAAATATTACAACCCTAGTGTGTCTTGGTTCTGTACCTTTTTTCCACTCATACAAACTGTAGCTTTCCCAAGTAACATCTGATTGCCACTGAGTACTACAGACTGCTTTCATGAATGGGCCTTTCTCTGGATTAATCTTTGCCCTAAGAACTACATTAAAATCTACAATTTGTCTGATTATATTGCAACAGTTTATACATGACCACAGACATTTGACAAAACTCTTTATCACCAAGTTGGGAAAAGCCATCATTAGTTTTAAAACAGTTTAACTTTCCCCAGGGGGAAAAATCATACTTCCATTGGATTATTTGATCTGTTTAATAGTAGATAAACAATGTAACACAAACTGAGGAATAGACATACAAAATGTAAAAAGTTCCTCGAAACTATTTACAAATCAAGTATTTTAATCAGTGCCTAGCATGTACCAGTTCAGTTAGGTTGAACAACAAGCACCGCAAAGAAAGCTAAATTCTTTCAATAAAATTTTCCTCTTCCCTGCTGCAGCTTGCTGTGCTTCTCAGAATGCTGTTCCTGACGATATGTGGACCTTTAGGGAAGCATACCCCCTAAAGCACTAGGGGGAAATCCTACTTGAGCAGAAATCTCCCTTGTAGGAAAGGAAAGGGTACAGCATCAAACCTACTGTCTTCCATGATTTTGTGGCTTTTCACAACTGGGTGATAAAGTTGTGTCAGTATATTGTTTTCTCACTTTAAATCAGAATTTAAACTCACTTATTAAAAACATCTGTAACCCCTTGAGTCCCCAAAGTCCAGGTTCAAAGTCTAAAGTAATTCTAATAAACTCAAGATATAAATCCAATTTATTAAACTACAACAGAAAACATTTGTGAAAACATTCCCAAAGATATCAACACTGGCTCGCTAACCACTATCATACAGCAGAGTTCTCTTTACAGTCCCTTGCACATATCTGCTTTGCCACCGAGGAACTTGGCATAATGCTCACAGGTGTTATTCCATTTTTATCTTCTCAACCACCTCTAGAATAGACTAAGAACAATATGTGGCTGGCCCAAATCACAGAAAGAGCAACCATAAGAAGGTCTGATTAGAATCCTACTCAGGATAATTCAATGATGCTTACTCCCAGGCATGTATTCTTACGTCTGCATTGCTAGCAAGTTTCAAAGCTAAGCAAGGATCAAATTCAGCTATAAACATCACTGATTATTGTATTGTAAAAGGCTTTCATGGCCAGAATCACTGGGGCGCTGTGTGGTTTCCGGGCTGTATGGCCGTGTTCTAGCAGCATTCTCTCCTGACGTTTCTCTGAAGATGCCAGCCACAGATGCAGGCGAAACGTCAGGAAAGAATGCTGCTAGAACACGGCCATGCAGCCCGGAACCACACAACACCCCATCACTGATTATTGATTTAACTTCTTATCAATGGCTTATCAATGGCTACAGAATAGCCTTATGGATGCAGATTCTGAGACATGTTTAGGTCTACATTTATAAACTAAATTCTGAAATTTATTTTTTAATTTCAAACTGTAAGGATCATTGTGGTGTTTCAACAACTTCTAATGTTGCACTATCAACAATTTTTGATCTAAACTTCTGAGGTTAAAAGTTGTAGTATGAGAGGAATGTAGCATTTAAGAATGCCCATATGTTTTAGGGACTGGAGTGGTAGTAAATGTAATTTCTTCATTATAACCTATTAATAGTAGTGTTTCCCAATTTATATTAGATAATAACCCTTCTGTGTTTCACAGTGTCAGTTTTTTCCCCTGAAGGCATGGTCCACCAGGCACTGCTTCTGTTCAGCCCTCATTCATTTAACAGAGACTGATACAGCTGCAGAGTTCAGTGGACTACACTCTTATGTCTGTTGGGACATTCACTGAATTTATCTGCTAATAGCCTGCTTAATTTTATTTTTGTATCCCATGGTCCTTGATAACAGCAAACTAATTCTAGTAGCCCTGTTTAATGAAAATGTGCTGATGGAACTCATATTTCACTTCATTGACCATAATGAGCTATTTCATCAAACTGTCCACATGACACCATTAGAGGAAAAATGATAAATTTACTAATTTATTCAGTTGAAATTCAGCTTAGAATTAAAAAAGGAAACCCAAAGTGCTCTATAGAGAGGTATGTTACCCTTCTACCAAGTGATATGTCAGAGTCTTCGTGAAACAAAAGCACTGACTTTTGCTACACTTAATGGAGTGTAAACATTAAGTATGTGTTGATTAATTATATGTATTGTACAAGCTCAGCAGAACAAATATATGTTTCACAAGTGCAGATTTTCTCTTGTAAATACTTTAAAAAGATTGTTTGCTCATGAATACCTACTATTCTTAATCTCAGCCCCTTTAATCCATTCATAGATTTGGAACAAATCAAGATGGTAGCACTTGTTCTTTTATTGATTATATTTACTGTGTAATTATTTTTAATTTTCATGTAATTGAATACCTATTTCTGAGATGCTTAGAATGGTGTTTCTCAAAATCTGCAGTTGTGCCCTAAGAGCACAATATCGCTAGATAATGACATCACACTACCTTGTAATGGCTGAGTATTTTACATGATAGAATAGGAAGAGATATCTTCCTATCCAATCCTTAAAACAAGGAGGACACAATTGGAGCTGCCTCATTGCTCATTGTGTGGGTTATATGGGTCATTCAGTAAATCCAGATTATTAGGGAGGGGACCCTTTAGGTTCTTGGAGGAAAAGGCCCTTCAATTGACTCCCACTAAAGATGGTTTTCATGTGATTAATATACATACCTTCAGCATGACTCACTGTCATTTTGATATCATTTTCATCCAGACATCATGTTTCATTGTTAGGTCCATGCTAAAATGTTCATGTGTCCAGGGATTGAAATGGGGACCCCCTGACAGAGTGAGTCCCAGAAATTACCTCACAGAACAGAAGTACAACCTCACAAGGAGGTAAAAACAATGTTTACTGGCCTGAGCTTCTGGCAGGAAAGGTAGGATAAAAATGTGATAAACAAATAGATTTCTGCTTTACTAGAAAAACTACATTCTTGCTTTAATCAAGAATAAAACATTTGTCCATTCTTAATTGAGCTAACATCAGATGAAGTTGAATTATACCAAACCATAAAGCAATCCACATATGCCTTTAATTTTAATATTCTGGCTTCAGCATCAAGTTTCACTCTCTACCTGGACAGTGAAAAGATTGGGAAAAAAAGATGTATTCGTACCTCACATCTACATGTAATGGCATCAGTAATCACTACACTGGTTATGACTTTATGCATATTTCTCACTTGCAGGTTGGACGGGAAATCTCATTAAACTTCCCAAAACTGT
Source organism: Sphaerodactylus townsendi (assembly GCF_021028975.2). Classification (NCBI taxonomy): domain Eukaryota; kingdom Metazoa; phylum Chordata; class Lepidosauria; order Squamata; family Sphaerodactylidae; genus Sphaerodactylus; species Sphaerodactylus townsendi. The sequence continues at coordinate 36,600,733 of NC_059435.1, forward strand.
GATGAAATTTAATTTTCTTTCAACTTTGCCTTTCAGGTCAACAGCCATTTCTTAACATGTCTTCTGTGAACAAGTCACAGTGCCTGTACCTTGAACTGTGATATCATCTTAAATGCTGCCTTTTGCAGTCTGATCTGTAATAGCTGGAAGCTGGTCAATCCTCGAGGCTGGGCAGAGGGGCTGACCCTGTTTTGCATATAGAATGTCTCTTATTCAGTCCCGGATTTCTCTATTTAAAACAATCAAGCAGTAAGTAAGGTGACCTCAACTTCAAACCCAAGAGAGCTGCTGCTGTTCAGAGTAGACTATGCCAACATTTATAGACTAAAGATCTGACCCAGTATAAGGCAGTTTCATGCACCCAGGTTGCTGCATGTGAAGCCTGTCTTTGACCTCTTTTAATCAAAACTAGGTGGAAATTAATATTCACTTGATTGTGTCCATAACTCCTCTCTGTCTACAATCCTAAGCATACTGATTAGACAGTAAGTCTGATTGGCAGCTATAAGGATTTGCTGCCAACTAAACATCTTTCAGATCAGACTGTACAAATGTTCCACAAGTTCCTGAAACAAAATGATCTCCATTAGTGAAAATAAATCTGTAATAGTTTTATTAGTTGGTATCATTACTAAAAGTACGGCACAAATATAAAATACTCACTTGATATTGTAAGCGTATAATGATCACACTAAAATAAAAGCATCATTTGTGGACATTTGCACATACATTAATTGCAGTGCTTTTGTTATTAAAAGGGAAAACAATTCACAGTCAGCAAGTTTGGATGTGTTTTTTACTAATCCATCTTCAATAGGCACTTACAATGCCATAAGCATTGTTTATCATTCCACTGGTCAATATAGAAATACCACAGAATGAATTATGAGGAAAAAGAAAGGGGAAGAAGAAGACAAATTTAGTGCATGTCAATAATTCAGATTCCACTTATATAAATTAACTCTTTAGAGTTCCCTAACCACACCAAAAATGATATTATTTTAACTATACACATATACATTTTAACAGCTAAGTATTACCCAATATTGCTTTTTAACCCTAATTTCTACAAACAAATTTATTCCACACAAGGATGTGTGATAACGGATTAATATGTTCCAGTGGTTGCTACTGTAAGGAATTGGGGGTTTGTCCCAGATAAATAACTGACTATCTCAGTGATGGCGAACCTTTTAGAGACCGAGTGCCAGGGGTGGAACAAGGGGAAACTGTGTCTGGGGCACATGTGCACCCTGTGCCCCTGCCACATCCCCGTCCGCCCCCGCCCTGACCTGGAACACCCCCCAGAATGCCCTGAAACACCCCTGCCATGCCCCCAGAACGCTCTCACCACGCCCAGTGCGCTGCACACCCCTCACCCCTTGGTGCTATGCCACTGCTGAGTGCCCAAACTGGGATGACAGCGCACATGTCCACAAAGAGGGCTCTGAGTGCCACCTCTGGCTCGCGTGCCATAGGTTATCCATCACTGGACTATCTTGTCTTTGTTGCAATAGCTATCTGGCTGGTAGCTATGAGGATGAACTATCCAAGAGAGGGTATTTGACAAACTGAGCCAATCCATTATTCATCAATAAATGTAGCTTTGATTCCAAATTCTTCAACCAGTATACAGCAGGTATTTACTGGAGTCTGATATAATTGAAGGGAAAGCCTGATGCCTGAGTCCCAAATGGGCAGGTGCAAGCAGCAGATTGAGAGAGACTTCTCTTTTTCTTCTTTCCCCACCTCCTTTGTGTGTGCGGGGGGGGGGGGGGGGGCTCTGGGTTGCCAGGGCCTGGTGCAGCTGCTTCAGTTACCTATTAGCTAAGACTATCTCTTGTCAGGAAGGCGGGCAGGGCTGTTTTGTCCCAGAGCACCTTTAGAACACAGGAAAAGTTCTGCTGAATTAGACCAGTAGTCTTATCTAGTTCACCATACTTTTCACACAGCTCTGCAGGCAATTAGTTGCTTTGGAGTGCCAACAAACAGGGCCCAGAGGCCAAGCCCTTCCCCTAATGCTGCCTCCCTGCGCTGATTTTCAGATGTTTGCTGCCTCTTCATCAACAACTTCATCAATAAAATGTCCTCAACATTGATGTATCCGGCCATTTCCCCTGTCATATAATTCATTCACCATTTCTTCTTTCTAATGGTTGTCGAATATTTATTATTCTAATTATCTTGTTTACATTGCACCATGAAAAAGCAGCTAATTATGGCAGACTGGAGTCATGATTGCTCACATTATGAAAGTAGTCAGGAATAGAAGTATAGGAATCTTCAGTTTAAACGTCAGCAAGAGAGATGTAATTTTTTTACTGAACAAGGTTTATGGTTGGTGCTCATTTCTGACAAACTTGGAGACTACCAACTCAGTTTCACAGGAGTAGAGACATTGAGTAGCTCTAGAAATCACCAAAATATGATAAAACCACAGTGCAGACACAATTTTTTTTTAATTCTCCCCGTCGCTTGGAGTCACAGGGCTGCTGGAAGCAGGTGTCCTGCCCTAGTGAGAGACCAGGCAGCCCAACCTATTGCAAAAGATTTTCTGACATTTTCTGACAAGGGAGCAACTAGGAGAAGAGAATGGTGGGGAAATATCCCTCTTTCCTAGCAAGCCAACTACTCACTATTTACTTAAAATATTTATAACCTGCACTCTCCATTTTTAAAAAGCATCCAAAGCAACTCAGACAGCACAATCATTAAAAATATACCCATCAAACAAAATTTAGTATGTAAAGGTTAATTAATAGCTGCAGATAATTTCCTGTTCAAGCACTGGGAACATATTGAACAACAAAAGCATGACAGGAAAGTAAAACAATGGCAACAACAAGCCACATGTACTTTAGAGTTTCTAATGGACATGCAAATTTGTTAAATGATCCATTGTTTAAGAAGGTGGTAGAGAAAAATGGATCTTAGATGGAAACTGTGTGATATTATGAACAGCTAAAGCAGCCTTAAAGCAACGTTATTTGAAAAGACATAGTCATTATTAGAATAATTTAACACGACAATATGGCCCACTAGCAAAGTTATGCTACTAAAGTGGGTGCTTGTTGTTTACACTGTGAATCTATGATACAACCTGTGGTAGTTTTGCACTAACTAATATTCCAGATTATTGCATTGTTGTTTCTCTGAAAGTAATGAGTATTGATTGTTATTGTCACACACAGCAGTGAGGGGCAGATTGTAGAAAACATACAAAATAGCCTTACATAGCTAACACACAGCTAGTGTTACCTAGCTTAACAGGGGTTGTGAACTTATTTCTAAGGAATCTCCACCAGCTGCTAAGAGTGTAACAGCACACAAATACCTTAAAGTAGCAATGGGGAAAATACTCGGCTTGGCAATGCGCTAGGTGGCTAGGAGGGGATGTTTTAGACTATGTATATGGGGAATGGATGGCAAGGACCATTCCGCAGAGTAATACAAGAGTCCAAATTGAGTTTTAAAATATTTATATAAATTTGGTTTCAAAAGCATATGTACAGCAAGGCATAAGAGCACATACATACAAGTTCCTAATATATAGAAAGGTTGGAAAAGTAGGTGAAAGGATAGAGAGGGAGTTGGGAAGCAGCAGGGTGATACGTTACCTAATGATCTTAAGGAGCACACGAAGTAGTAGAAGGCAGGGATTCCACGCCAGCACAAAAACCCAGTAGAAGACGATATATTGTGTCTCACACCAACAGGACCAAGGGAGGTTCAAGTTAGCAATGTGCAAGGTGTTGCAGGTGAACCAGTCTTTTATAAGGTAGATCGTTCTCTTGGCAGGAAAAAGGGACCAATTGCACTAAGTTTTGTTTCTCACATCTGTGCTGGGTTTGGGGTGCTCATCTATTACTAAGGGACAATAGGGACAATTGCTTGTTATGCTAAATGGGAAGTGCTGTAAGGCTTCGTGCAGATTAACTCTGTAGAGACACTGCCCAAGTTATTCAAATTTGGCTGAGACATTGGATTAGGACAGGGTGAGTGGTTTAGGAAAGTCATAACAATAGGTGGAGGAAATGCAAAGAAGCAACCATCTGTTGCTGGCATGTTTTCTAGAAGAGACAATGAAATGCAACATCTGATTCCAAGGTGTCTTTCCATATTCTTTTGTCTTACAGTATCTTAGCAAGGTGTGGTAATCAAGATCATGCCCACAAACAAAATGAGACCTCCAAGTTATACTGGAGTAACTCATCCCCTTGATTAGATTTTGTAAAGTAAGCTGTTTGTGGCTTGCTGCCAAGTGGACACTCTGCTACCTACACAGAGAGGTGTGACAATTGGCTTCTGCCAATATGATTTTACCAAAGAAAATATGTTGCAATAATATGTTGGAGCTGATCGGGACCGTAACACTAGCTTCATCAGTGCAGCCTTATGCTCCTGATATATTGTGTGATCCTAGTATAATCATGGTGCAACATACTGTTAATGCTAACACTATACATCCAGATATAGACTTCAGGAGAAAGGAGCAGGTATGAATTGTCTCTTCACTCACACACTATATTAGCCTAAAATCCACACAAGGCTGCAGTTCTTCCTTTGTGATAAGCATGCAGTTAGACTTCCTTTTTCAGTGAGGTGAAGTTTCCATGAGACACTGCTCATGTGAATAAGTCACTTGAGCAGAGGAGGTTGTTTTCTAATACAAGTCACCCCAGTGCGCATAACATCATAACAAAACATGCCAAATCAATAAGATCATAACATCCCACACCAACTATGGAAAAAGATGCTGTTAGCTTCATACTGTCTAGAGTTGGTGTTCATATTTTAATGCAGTGATTTCCAACATGGGACTCAGAGGTGTCATGGTATCCTTCAGTGTGTTTCCTGGTGGCAGCTTGTTCCTTTGGAATAAAATGGAATATGAAAATGGAACTTCAGGTTGCAACCTGCTAGTACTAGCAAAGTACATCCCAGGCAGGCAGATCTCACCCATGTGTTGTTGACTTGGTCCTAGACAGACTTTCTTACATTTCTGGGACTGGACATTTTTCCTTTCTTTGAAAACTGAAACCAAACACCATTTCTTCCACTATACAAAGCGCTGATCTTTTCCTCTTCCTGCTTCTCAGAGCAGGTGATATTTTGGAAGAGCCCAGGAGATATTACTTTTTCATTCATAGAGAGCACCCATTCAGGTTCTTGGCATGAATCCTGCTAACGTTTTGTTATTAGTCCTCATGGCAGACATTCAAGGTTGTATCAATTACCTTTTTCAAATTCCAAATCTGCCCACCGGCTCAACGAATTAAGGACCCCGGTTTCAAGATGATCACTAATCCGCCTAATATAATTTTAATCTTTGAAATGAAATTTTGCCATTTTCTCAGATCTGGACTATGGCCTACAAATAGCAACAGATGAGGGACTCACTGGGAAGAGGTCTCATCCTTGTTGGTCTCCCCATTTCCTCCCTGGGCATCCCACTTGCAGGTCAGCCCACCTGCCTGTAGCATTGCTGCCTTTTGCTCTCTCTTCTTCTCCTTTTCTTCTGTCTCTCACAGTGATGCACAGTGGAAACCGACAGTATTGCAGTCAAAAGCTCTGCTCACCCTTGCTCATGACCTGACTGCAATCCCGACAAAAGTCAGTTTCAGGTGAACCTCAAAGTTGACTCAGCTTTCCATCCTTCCCAGGTTGGTAAAATGAGTACCCAGTTTGCTGGGGGTACAGCGCAGACAACTGGGACAGGCAATGGCAAACCACTCCATAAACAAAGTCTGCCTAGTAAATGTTGTGATGTGACATCACCTCAAGGGTCAGTAATGACCCAGTGCTTGCACAAGAATTACCTTTAGCTTTACCACATACATTTCAAACTAGTTCAGTTATGCCTTTGTTCCTCAGGACTCTATTACCTAGTTTGGATGCATGTTTATACCTGGCTTAACCTAATGCTAATAGCAGTCATAAGGTACCATTTTTACCCAGATCTCTGAACACTATGTACTAGAGTTTGTTAGGAAGGAAAGGACATAAAGGCCTAGTCCATGCTGAGGCATAAGAGTAGCAATAACCACCCATCAGGCTGAGTTAAATTACCCTGACTGGAACAGATTTAGGCCAGAGAGGTTACAGCATTAGTTATGAAGCTTATCTTCTGAGTGATGGTGCAGATATGGTATGGAGCTTGGCTCTGAGATCTTGAAACAAATTGAGTACAGTTGTTAAAACTTGGGCCTCTTACATTATCTGTCCCATTTTCAATATCCTTGCAGGCACTTGATAGTTACAAAATCAAAGTCTTAACGTATTCCTCCATGCATTGGTAGTCAATAATGTTCTCATTAAGCCTAACTAATGTTCTTACGGTTGCTTGAAACACTTTATTGGCCTTTAGAGCCGGTTTACAGATTTGCAGGAGTAAATTAATTGTAGCGGTGTTTGAGTTGAAAGTACTCTCATCTACTCACGACCTCCTGAGACTTGATGGTCAATGCCTCTAAATCTAATCTGGAAGGCAACAATATGAAAGCTAATGAACTTGGCAGTTAAATCTCCATCTTTGGGCTTTTAGAGATAACAAGCAGTTATTTGACTGGTAGAATCTCAAGACCTATTAACTGGGCAATAATTGTTAAAAAGTGTTATGGGAAGCAAGGACATCAATTGCTGCAATGTTGAAGGCTCTGAGTTTGTATTTCCTATTATCTTTGCTCACCATGGCTGTGATCATTCATTCTCGCCCTCCTCAGGGCTCCTTGCTGACTGCCTGATGCAGTTGAAGTTCCATCTGGGTAACAACTTTCAAGTGCCTTTGTAATCAGTCAATACTATGATTATGTCTATATACAATAAGGATAATTCTGCAAATGATAATCAGTATTTTCTTGCAGAAAACATCTGCTGACTATTACCAGATCCACATCAAGGACTAAGCACTGGATCTTCAAGGAAAAAAACTAAGCATATTTTAAGGTTATTTGTTAACTATTTGCTTACCTATGGAAGACTACTATTTTTTCTGTGTGGCCTGTTTTTAAAAAAATTATTTTCCCATCAATATATTGCCTCTGTGCCAGAGGAAAATGTCCCTCTTTTTTATCTGTACAGAGCCTTCAAATGCCAGATCCAGATCCAGATATTTATTATTACGGCCTTTTGACCAGCCAAACCTTCAAATGCAAATTTGTATCTGTGATGGAGAGATTTAGAAACCAAAAGGTAACATAAGCATGAGACGTAGCTTTGATCTCAGGAGAGCGATCCAGACATCTTATGCAAATGTTCCAGAGCAAAAGGCCTAAATTACCTTGTGGCCGGAACAGAGTTTTCCTGAGCCATGAGAGACAAAGGCTAAGGAGATTCCACCTTGGGCCAGGCTAAGGGAACCAGCTCCCTGCCATGGCTTTGAGTTTTGAAACAAAGGAATCGTATGAGAACGTACGATGCTGAGGAAACTATGTAAAAGCAATCTTTCTTATTTTATCGTTTGAAATAAAGACTTTAAAAACTCAGCAGTTGGAGTGCCTGGTTGGAAAAGAACCCGGATTTGTAGAGGCAAGTCTGGAGCCCTCAGTCTTGATCTCGTGACAGTATCCCCCTGTGGATCCTGTCCCAGGAATCCTCTCCCAATTTCTGTTTGCTGGGCGACTATTAATGTACTTGTGCTTGTGCATGCTTTAACTTAGAAAAAAAACAGTGAGAGTGGTTGTCACATGGAATGTGATTGGCAGCTCAATGGCAAATGGCAATTCAGCTCAAGACACTTAGCTCCAGATGTAAGACTAACAATAGTAAGAATAGTAATTTATTACTGCTTAAGATATGCTTACTAGAAACATTGATGGATATTGGGGAAGGAAGAAGGAAATCTGACAGTACAGTCCTAAATAGTTATACTCTCCAACAGCCCAATCCAGAAAGGAGGCAAAAAAAAAACCCTGTGGAGCTGGCACAACCCTACACCAGCATGGGTGCCCACCCCTCTGGCACAAGGGGCAAATGCACTGGCAGGGAGGTTACTTACCCTGGCTGGTTGGTGCCATGCCCAAATCAGAAGCTGCCATTCTTGCCCAGGCCTAGTGGTACAGAAATCTGCATCTGCATGGCTGGGGAATTCCAGGGTTGGGGCAGAGGGTGGAGTTAACCTTAGATGTCTCCCTTTGTCTACCCAGTCCCCATATGTCAGTGGGGTCAATTCAGAGGTACACCACTTTTTCGTGGTGTATGTCTGCTGTTTCCTATGAGGGATTCTCAGGCTGTGTTCTTTTTTTTCAATTTTTTTGGGCTTCCTGCACCACAGAAAAGCCCTTTGTAGAAGGTGGGGTGATGCAGGAACAGTGCCGTCCTCACCCATCAGCCCACTCTGAATTGGGTTGTAAATCTAGTGAAGGGGTGGAAAGCACACCTTTGAGGCCTGTCCACAGTTGTAAGGCTGTTACTTAGAGCAGGGAGAGGCCCCAGTTGACTCACACAGTTTAAAATACAGTCGAACCTCGAAAATCGGTGCCTTCGACAATCATCGATTTCAGAAATCGACGATTGCCAGGCGCCGATTTCCGCCATCTAAAATCATCGGCCACCGAGGTACGCAAACGCTGTTGCAAACAGCGTACCTTGAAATATGCCATTTTCAACAATCGCCAATAATCTCTGGACGGATTATCAGCGATTTTCAAGGTTCTACTGTAATTCAAATACAGAAGGGCTCTGGCAGGGCCATCTTAACAAACAGCCATGCTGGGAAGTTGCCTAGGGCCCTCACAAGCATAGGGAACCCATGCTAATCTTTGTATGCTGTGACTTGCTGTCAGTCAATCAATCAATCAATCAATCAATCAATCAATCAATACTATACTAAACTATAAATATTTGTTATTGGAGAAGGCATATTTAGCATGTGTTCTACGAATGATGATGAACAATATTAATATTAATTTTTATGATAACAAGTGGACATTGGTATTTGCCTCTGATTCAGTGTCACAGTCACCTCTGCAATCACATGTGCATGTATGCGTACATATCTCACACACTGCTTTGCCCATGGGCCTCTCATGCTGTTAAGATGGCCCTGGGCTCTGGGGATTACAAAATGCTATCAGTTCTTCCAAAAGAGCCTCATCTGAAGCTATTAGATTTACATCCTATTATAGGGAAATGCTACTAAGCTTGCTTCTGTTTGCAAGGAATTTTGTTTGATTGTGGCTGTGTTCATATTATGTTGCTGAAACATTAAAGCAATCCATAACAGCTGCACACAATCTACCCAAGGCCTCCAGGCTGCACAGCAGATGCAAAGAAGTTAAGCATTCTGTATACGTATGCCCAGAAAATATATGAGGATGCACAAGAAAGCCTCTGACATGTTTCTTTTTTCTCTCTCAGGGGCTTCCCACAGTTACGGTAGTATGTTAAAGTGCAAACAACAAATGGGAGAAACTCCCATAGAGACAAATTTAAACAGTTTAGGTTTGACGTTTAAAAAGAAAAGAGGTAAAATAATGTAAGTCTTGAAAGTGTTAACGCTTACCTTGTTCAGTTGATGTGTTCAGCCCAGTTCTTATGCTCCTAGATAAACTTTTCAGAGGCCACACATTTGCTCCAGGCTATATGCCATGTCTGAACATATTTGCATCCACTTATGCTTCATATAATAAATATTACTCCAAGCTCATGTACAGCTGCCCGAAACAAGAACATCCTTAATTCTTATGCTCATAATACTTTAAAACTCAGCAACTGGGTTTGTTTGATTAACCTGCACACATTTTGAATGTCCTCTTGTGAACCATTCAAGTGCCAGGTATAATCTGGAGCTACATCTGGAGCCAACTAAATATGCAGAGAATGGGGATTTGCTGACTGATTAACTGTCTTTGCTTTTTGCCTGGACAAAAGGCATGCTTCAAACAGATGACATTTGTTTCTGGTGAAACCTGTGGAGGGCAACTGAAAAGAGGAAGGGAAGCAAAGATCTTGATTCCCATGTTCATAAGTCAGTTAAAGTGTAATGCGAAATGAAGACCTGCAGGTACTCCTATTAGAGTACTATTATTAAATCACAGATTTTTTTTAATATTCAACTTGAACCAAGTAAAAGAGCTAGAATAAATAAGCATTAATATTCCAATGGCAATGTGACATCTTGCAGCAGTTATAGCTAGGGTGAAGTAGTTTTAGTTCTATCAGAGTAGGATCAATGTGTTAATATATTGTTGAATATACTGTCTTAAATGTATTGATTTATTGTAAGTGTATTGACTGTTTATGTATTGATTTTTCACATGCTAATATACTGTTATTGTCATTGTATTATTGTTTATATATTGGTTTATCAATATATAGGGATTTCATATGATGTATTGTTCTAGTGCTGCTGTTATTTAAGTTGCCATCTGAGTATTTTGATTCTTAATTCTGGTTCTTAATGTATTTATTATTGCTATTATTGTTTATTCTATTATAATGTTTATTGTTTTATTATGTTGTTAGCCGCCCTGAGCCCTTCGGGGATAGGGCGGTGTATAAATTAAAACTGAAATCTCCTTGCAGGGTAGAATAAATGAAAACTATTCACTACAAGATGACAAAACTATTCACACTGAGCCCTTGAGCTGACAAGACTCAAAGCTGATTGTCATCCAGATGGCCACAATTGTTTAAGTTCTTTAAGTTACAGAAAGAGGATGTGAAACAAAAACACTAATAAGAAATTGACATATATACATAACATATACACAGAGTAGTAGGTAAAGCAAACAGAATAATTTGGATATTTTCTTTTTTGTAGATGTAAAATTAATCAGGAGATTCAGAAAAAGAACAGGGCGTGCAATGTTGTCCATACAATCAGTACAAGTTTTTTACCATTAATTTTTGCAAGAATTGAATTTCGCCCATATTGTACAATTAACTTGAACATTCTTTTACAAAAGTCATATTTTCAACAAACTTGGTATGTTTAATTTCACATATGACTGAGTTTCTATCTTGCCTTCCCCCAATGACAAAATTCAAGTTGGCTACTAGTTCTCACTTTCTAATTTCCTAATGAGTGGGGGTGGGGTGTGTGGAAACCAACTCAGGTACAGCCTAAATGAGGATCTGGAATGTAAATGTCTGCATGCAAATAGACACTCTGTCATCTACAACTCTTCTTGGAAAGACAGGATTTATACACAATAACAATCAAGGCTTTTTCAGCTCTGGTTCCAACCTGGTGGAACACTCTAGTGAGACTCATACCCTCTGGGGCTCGGCACAGTTCTGCAGGACCTGTAAGGTGGAGATGTTCCACTGAGGTCGATTTTCCAGGGGAGGGTGGAGTATAAATTAAACCAACTAACAAACTGGATCTTATAATACCTACCATACCATTGCAGGTTAATTCACTTGCTCACCTTCCAACATTATATATGCCATCAAGTGTCAATACTGCCCTTCCATTCTCTGTTTTGGCCTAATAGGCCAGTCCTTATGCAAAAAAATAAATAAATAAAGGGACATAAATTTGACATTAAAACCGGTGACATTCAAAAACCAGTTGGACAATATTTTAATCTTCCAGATTATTCCACCGCTGACCTAAGAGTGACAGTCCTCAAACAAAGACATTTCAAAGGGAAATTACAATGCAAGATTGCTAAATCAGAGTTAATTCACAAGTTTAGAACTATGGATCCCCCCAGTGCTGAACAGCGAGTAGGATTTTCATCTCACTACACATGCTACTTTTTCTGGGTTAGGAAATTCCTGGAGATTTGGGGGTGGAACCTAGGAGGGCAGAGTTTGGGAGTGGGAGGGACCTCAGCTGTGGATAAAGTCATAGGCTCATTCCGCACATGCAGAATAGTGCACTTTCAAACTGCTTTCAGTGCTCTTTGAAGCTGTGCAGAATAGCAAAATCCACTTGCAAACAGTTGTGAAAGTGGTTTGAAAACGCATTATTTTGCGTGTGCGGAAGGGGCCATAGAGTCCACCTTTCAAAGCAGCCATTTTCTCCAGGGGAGCTTGTCTCTGAGTTTCCAAGAATATAGCAGTGATATACTAAAAACACGCTGGTTACTTATTTATCTCTGGGGGAAATACACTGAAGGAGAATAAGCAAAGACGACTTATTGAGACAATGGTATTTCACAGAGGAGAGAATGGATTTAATTCCATGGAGAAATAGAAAAGAGAAATCCTTGAAAACCTTAGTGTGTGACAGGACATAGCTGAGGTCATATTGCCCTAGTCAGTGTGGAGAAATCCTACTAAACTATCTTTGACCTGAGGGTAATTAGAGTTCTCTCAGAAGAGAGAGAAAGAGAACTGAGCCTTAACATCTGTAAAGTCTCTATAACACCCAACTGATACATTTTAAAGATCTAAGAAAGCAAACATCTACTGTACTACTGAACTAACAGTGTCAAAAGCTATCAACAACAGCTTGCTTGGATATTATCAACTTACCTGCCTTATTGTATGTTATTTTTACTTCTCCAAATATCTTTGTCGTTTTTAAATAAATCTTATTCTATTTCATCTTTTTAACGTTTAAGAAAGCTTCTTGTGCCTACTTTCTTTCTGACTAGGAAAAGTGGTGTTTAAACAAGCGACACTCTCTGGCTTACTGGAAATCTAAGCTGAACAAGCCCCATTATATTTATTCCTAGTAAAAGGTGGGAAAACAGAAATTTAAGATAGACATCACTATCACTACACTTTCCATAGAAGCTACCAGTAAGGAGCAGCAGTGGTGTAGTGGTTAAGAACAGGTGCACTCTAATCTGGAGAACCGGGTTTGATTCCCTGCTCTGCCACTTGAGCTTGCTAGGTGACCTTGGGCTAGTAGTCACAGCTCTTCGGAGCTCTCTCAGCCCCACCCACCTTACAGGGTGTTTGTTGTGAGGAGGGAAGGGAAATGAGATTGTAAGCTCCTTTGAGTCTCCTTAAAGGAGAGAAAGCAGGGATATAAATCCAAACTCTTCTCTTCTAAGGGCTGCTCAGAGCATGCAGAGGCAGCCAGTTATAATTTGTGTGTGTGTGGGGGGGGGATTTCCTCAGAGCACTTGCCCACAGAGGGGATGTTGCAGCACATCTTATTCTTTCCTCATATGATGGACAGAACTATTGTCTACTTCTATTTGCTATGTCTTATAAATTTGTCTAGTTTCCCCATGAGAGTGTACAATTTGGAATTTTGGAAATGCATTTTTATGAGTAAGCTGAAAAGCTTTAGTCAAAATCTATGGGCCATAATAATGCTGATACACATCTAGAATAAAAATGTTAACAGAACTGACTGTTTGATATATTGGACCACTTAAGCGTTGTAGTTCCTCTCAATCTATTTTCCTTATCTGCATTCCTAACAGATAGCAAAAATTCTCCCAGCTTATATCCTTTCCTTGGAAGGGCAAGTTTTCAAGGATAAGTTCACATGGCTTGTAAATAAATTTTTGGCAGATCATCTTAGTTCCAAATTCTGAAGACTTAGATTGATAAAAATCTGGAGGACCACTATCTATTTTCTTCTCTTGTTTCTCATTTTGGAGGATATAAACAGTTAATATATATAGTTTTTCATAAATTTTTTAAACAGAGTCTGCAATAAGAAACATTTGGGTTGCCAATAAACTAAGATTGTCCTCCATTGTTTTATTTTCCATTGTTTTAACATCAATTTTTCCTAGCAGAGTCCCGTAACTGCAATTCATTGCTCCCTTTATTTCTCTTCTGGATTCTGGATTATAATTCAAAATCATTCTTTTGCAGACTATTGTCAAAGACATCAAAGGCATCCAAAACTTCAAAGCATATTTTGTTTCCATTTTTAAAAAAATCATCAAGCCTACATCACATAGGCTCTTTCTGCATGGGACAATAAACACAGGTTAAGAGCAGGATAACTTTACATGGATCCTGCTCCTAATGCGAGTCTACGCCACGTTTCCCCTGCCCAACCCACGTTTTTCAAGGATCACACTACCTGCAAATCTTATAATGCACCTCGCAGCCTTGGCCAGGCTGGCGGCGAGTTATGTGGCTGCAATTTCCCGTTTCTTTACCTCCCGGCTTTCATCTGCAGAGGCAGGTGGGCACCTCTGGCGTCAGCAAGGCTTTCGGGATGCATCTGTGCCTGCCTGCGTAGCTGCGCATCAGTGGGAGGTAGGTACAAAGAAACCAGACAGACCTCTGTGCCAGTGGCTTAACTAGGCAAACTGGAGCCCTGGGCAAAACCTGAGTTTGATGCCCGCCCAGGCGTGTGCCCGGTGCAACGTGCGCGCCCCCCGCACCCCTTTGTAGATATGCCCAGTGGTGTATCTAGGCAAACTGGAGTTTGGCACGCCCCCATAGGCAGCTGCCCTCCCCCACTGTGACCAAGCAATGATTTTTTACACAAGGTCGTTTCAAAATCACCATCACATTATAGAATGTGCCCCAACTCACAAATCTGAACACAGCAATAGGCCGTGCCACACAGCAGAAATAATTTTTTGAAAACATTTTCAAAATGCTTTCAAAATGTTTTATTACTGCTATGAAAACATTTTATGGTGTTGGGTCCAGCCCCCCCCCCCGCCCAATTGGGGGAAACAGCATCACTTTCAATCAGGGACGTAGGTATAGATTTTTTATGGGGGGTACACACCCCCACCCGCCCCTAGGCCATGGCCACGCCTCTCCAAGCCCTGCCCCCGCCCTAGTGCTTATAAAAGCAGCTCTTTGAGGCCTGGGTGGCAGACTCCCCTGCCCTGCCCTCCCCCACCCCCCCACCAGCTGGGCCCCCAGCTGGCAGCTCCTTCTGCCCTCCCCTCTGGGCAGAGGCATAGAGGGAAAATGGAGCCCAGTGCAAAATCAGAGTTTTGCGCCCCCCCCCCCCCATGGGCGGCCACTGTGATGCTGGAATCCACCCCCAAACAGCATCACTTTCAATGGTGTTTAAACTAGAGAGCCCAAATTCTCCTTTTAAATCCCCAGTTAAAACAACATTGAAAGTGATGCTGTTTTGGGGTGGATTATTCCCCACCCTGAAACAGCATCACTTTCAATGTGGTGTAGTGGTTAAGAGCAGGTGCATTCTAATCTGGAGGAACCGGGTTTGATTCCCCACTCTGCCGCTTGAGCTGTGGAGGCTTATCTGGGGAATTCAGATTAGCCTGTGAGCTCCCACACATGCCAGCTCGGTGACCTTGGGCTAGTCACAGTTTTTCAGAGCTCTCTCAGCCCCACCCACCTCACAGGGTGTTTGTTGTGAGGGGGGAAGGGCAAGGAGATTGTAAGCTCCGTTGAGTCTCCTACAGGAGAGAAAGGGGGGATATAAATCCAAACTCTTCTTCTTCTTCTAAACTGGGGACCTCAGATTCTCCCTTTAAATCCATTCCGAAGGGGATGGATTTAAAAGGAGAATCTGGGGAAATTTGGGGGGTGCCTGCTGTCAGGGTTGCAATTGTTAAGCTAGCAGCACCAAACTTTCAGGGTATCTTTAGGAGACTCTCCTAATGATACCACCAAAGTTTGGTGAATTTTGGTTCATGGGGTCCAAAGTTATGGACCCTCAAAAGTGTAGCCCCCATCATCTGTTAGCTCCCATTGGAAAAAATGGGGGATGGGGCACCCCCTTTGGGAGTCCATAACATTGGACCCCCTGACAAAAATTCACAAAACCTGGGTAGTATCATAGGGAGAGTCTCCCAAACAATCCCTGAAAGTTTGGTGCTGCTAGCCTAAACAATGCGCCCCCTGCAGGCTGAAAAACAAAAAAAACCCACTAAAAATGTTTTTAAAACCCACAAATGGGGGAGCAGAGCTTTGGACATGAATGGGGGGGGTTGAACCCAAGTACCCCCCCTTACCTACGTCTTTGCTTTCAATGTTATTTAAACTGGGAACCCCAGATTCTCCCTTTAAGGTGGATTTAAAAGGAGAATCTGGGCTCCCTAGTTTAAACAGTTGATGATGGAATCCACCCCCAAACAGCATCATTTTCAATGGTGTTTAAACTAGGGAGCCCAGATTCTCCTTTTAAATCTACCTTAAAGGGAGAATCTGGGATTCCCAGTTTAAACAACATTGAAAGTGATGCTATTTTGGGGTTGATTCTCCCCCACCTTGAAACAGTATCACTTTCAATGTTTAAACTGGGGACCTCAGATTCTCCCTTTAAATCCATGTCAAAGGGCGGGGGGATTTAAAAGGAAAATCTGGGGAAATTTGGGTGGTGCCTGCTGTCAGGGGTGCAATTGTTAAGCTAGCAGCACCAAACTCTCAGGGTATCTTTATGAGACTCTCCTAATGATACCACCCAGGTTTGGTGGAGTTTGGTTCAGGGGGTCCAAAGTTATGGACCCTCAAATGTGTAGCTCCCATCTTCTGTTAGCTCCCATTGGAAACAATGGGTGATGGGGCAACCCCTTTGGGAGTCCATAGCTTTGGACCCCCTGGAACAAACTTCATAAAACCTGGGTGTTATCAGTAAGAGACTCTCCTGATGATACTTCCCAGGTTTGGTGAAGTTTGGTTCAGGGTGTCCAAAGTTATTGACCCTCAAAGGTGTATCCCCATCTCCTATTAGCTCCTATTGGAAACAATGGGGGATGGAGGCACCCCCTTTGGGAGTCCAAACCTGGGTGATAGCATCACGAGAGTCTCCCGAAACATCCCTGAAATTTTGGTGCTGCTAGCCTACAAACTGCGCCCTCTGCAGGCCAAAAGTGCAAAAAACACTGAAAATACAAAAAATCCCACAAACAAACCTGCAGTTTTTGTGCCCCCCACAAAGGGGTGCCCTGGGCAACTGCCCACTTTGCCCAATGGGAGGAACACCTCTGCTCAGTGGCCCGCATTAGCTCCGGAGCCGCCAGCTGCACCCAGAGTATCATGTACCCCAGCTGCACCCTGTGTTTATTGACCGGTGTATCATGTACCTCAGCTGCACCCTGTCTTTAAGGGCCCCAGTTGCACTGGGCTTAATCCCCATTTCAACATTAAAGAGTGCTTATAATATTTAACAAATATTAATCTAAACAAGGCTAGATAAATCAAAAAGGCCTGCCTGGTCCTTTAACCTCAAGTACTTCAATATGAAGCAGAGCCCATTTAGACTGAGAGGATTACCACAAATACATCAAATAAAATAGGATAGGACTCAAACCGATAAAAAGTTTTTTAAAGTAAAAAGATAAATGATAAAATATAAAATTGCTATAACATTTTTATAAGTGTTATAAAAATAATAAATCTACAGGCTGAAAAACTAGGGCTAAAAAGCTAAAACTAAAAACATACTTAGTGAAGTTCTCTCCTTAAAAATCCCTTTAAAGGCAACATCAAATTCAAACTCAACATCAAACTTAAGCTCAGCTCTACACACACACATCACATTAACCATCCAATAGGACCAGTGTCTTGGTTAGATCAGCAGTCAACAATATAGACACTATGGAAAGATGTAAGTTTAAATGCAAGGTAACGTAAACGTACATCTGAAAAAAACACACATAAAATTCAAAAGCCTAGAAGTGAGTTCACAAGAGGAACACAACTATCCCTCAAACAGTCAAAATACAGCAAACGGACACTTGTCAAACATACTGGAAACACGAGGCTCAGCTCCAAGTATATAAAAAATCAAGGTCAAAACAATCAGCTCACATTATTCTTGCTTTCTCACTCTTAATAAGAGACTACATCAACAAAACACCACCACTCCAGCAGAAAACACAATCAATCAAAAGAAAAGAAAAACCAAACATTTGGCAAAACAGAACACAGTCACAACACTTCCAGCCCAACCCGGTTAACATGTTTTAAAGAAGTATGACATCCATGGGAAGTGATTTTGAGAATGCACCTGCAGTGTTATGTTCAAGCCAGCTTACACCTTAATGCAAATGATGCGCCTGTCGTCGTATAAACTCTAATTATTCCATCATATTTGTTTAACTCCCCTGTTAACTACTTTTCCTACATACTACATTCTTATAAGTCTACAAAGAAAATCTTTTCACCACCCTGTCAGCCCTGAGGTTGATATCCAGGCAATTTACTGGAAAGAACATTCTGTTTAGAGAATAATCTAGCTCCACCAAGTGACTCTTTCTTGCAACTGCTCTTCTGTATCTGAGATCAGACTAACAAGAGTTCTCAGTCTTATCTTCTCAAATGTTTTTCTCCTCAGAACCCATGAGTAATGCATCTCATTTCACATGGAGAAAAATAATTTTCTTTAACTTTTAGAAAGCATTGCCATATTTAAAATTCAAACTGTGTTTTCCATTACTGCATGTTATAAACATTTTCCTTGATCAGTTTAACAGCAATAATTAACATTTTAAGTTATTTGCAAGATAAAACTACATGAAAGATTGCCAACACCAAAAAGCAATTAGGATTACAGAGGCTTCACAGCAACTTCACTTTAGAACTCTGTCATTTCCTGGGGAACAAGACTATATGTTTCTGTGATTCACTGTGTATGGTGTTTCATCATAATCATCGCCGCCATCATCATTCAACACAGCCACATCTGCAGATATTTAATTCCAGAGACTGGGGCCACAGACAGACAAAAGAGATCTTTCAACAAACCTGAGAAATGCCCAGAGCTGGAACAACAACAAAAGCAAAAACCGGAATTTTTTTTTCAGTTGAGGGGTTAAAATGCTGTGCCTGTAGGGTTTTTTTTTTTAAAAACCCAACTCAAATGCCTTTAGTGGCTACAATTAGGCAATCACAGCAATATTGTCAGCCTTCATGTCTTGGTTTCTGTCGGGGGTCGAAGAGCAGTGTGGGCGTGCCACCCCCATCCCTGCGGAGCTCTGCAGGGAGAGAAGGTAAGCGTGGGGGGAAATAGAGGCGCCAAAAAGCAGCACCTCCAACCTGGTGCCGTTTCCACGGTGCCGGCAGGGAAACACTGTTTCTCAGTGGAACAGCATTTCCACCGGGGGAGGGGGGGAGCACAGAGCTGCCTCGTCGTTTTTGGCCTAGGTGGACTCCTACAATAGGAGCATGCCTATTGTATTAGGTGTTGTGGAACACAGGCACAGTGATACTTCTGCAATCGCCTTGTTTGTGGGTTTCTTAGAGGCACCTGCTTGGCCATTATGTGAATAGACTGCTGGACTTTATGGGCCTTGGTCTGATCCAGCATGGATCTTCTTATGTTCCAAAGTCCCATTTTTCTTCTCCCTTCTCAACCAAAATTCAAGTGACCTGCCATATAACTTTATTCTTACTCCAACTAGCGAGAGTACTTCTGGGTACCCAATTTCAGACTGATTACATAAATAATCTTAATACTATGAGGAACAAAATTTTCAGATATTAATGACATGGTTAAGAACGAAAGTCAAACCAACATGGCTTTGCTATATAGCGATGCCTGAGCCACATAATTTTATTATCCTCGCCATGTTGCAAACCTTTTGTTGCAAACCTCTCAATGAAGCATGTTTTCAAGTGAAAACAAAAAACAAACGGTATTACTGCAAAAGTGACACAAATGAACAACCCATTACATAAAAAGCTGAGATAATAGAATGATAGAGTATATAAGACTTCAGTAATGAAAAGAGAGAAAAGGATAAAGAGAAAATACTGCCAGTGTTCAGCTACTCTGACAATCAAAAACTGTCATAAATTAATTTGACATCAGCTGGAGTTACAGTTATTGCATGCAACATCTCTGCCAGTTGCCAAGCTACTTAGAACATATAACTACTGACAGTTCTTCTCTAGATGTTCACAGGAAAAAAAGAATAATGTGGGCAAAAGGTTCACTGTTTAAAAACCTTTTTCAACAGTGAAATATCATTATGGTATGAACTCTGTTGGAGCCCTCATTTCTTACTAAGAACTGTTATCTATGTTGTGAGATTCCAAAGACTCATCTTAGAGTCAACAAGGTAAATTAGCAGCCAATCCAGAAAAGATCAAACCCTTTTCTCAGTAAGCAATATTACTGCAACTATAATAAAAGTCATGCTTTGGTGGTTGTAAAAGCACAAGGTCAGAGGTGACCTTCCCATACAGCAATATGAACTTGCTTTGTGCTATAGATTCTAGAGGGGAAACAATCTCTCTCTCTCTCTCTCTCTCTCTCTCACACACACACACACACACATACACACAATATTTCAAATCTAAAGCAAGAGGCATAATTTTGACTTTTTGCTTCAGGTGCAAAGGCCAGCATTATAAAATTGCTTTCCGTCTTTACTCTGCTTGCGTGAACAATGTAAGTGTATTCCATGTTAGCAGTCTAATTCAAAAGGAAAACATATCTCATGACAACATGAAATGACATGTGTCAACAGTATTTTAGTATCCTCCTGTAAAAGCCAAGGGAAGCACATCTGTTTTGATATGGTATTACAACTGGCTTGGGGCATAATAGCACTTGCTCTCTCTCAAGAAGTCTAATGGCTTAAAGGTCTATAGTAGCAGGTCACATACTACTGCTATAAACTGGTTGTCTTTCCTCATAATACCCCTACAAAACACAGTAAACATCTATTTTGCAATGATAATATTGCGAGTCATGGTTGCACTGCTTCAGCCAGTCAAATCTATACACCATCCTGAGTCAGGGACACACAGATGAGAAAGATATTCACCAAGACCTTGACACTGATCCACAGGACTGGATTAAACAGATTTCAAGAAATGCGTTAATTCTTTTCCTTCATCTCTTTGTCCCTCTTGTGATCTCTTACCTTCCAGCTACATTTTTTTATCTTGTAAAACCCAAGTTATTAGAAGGTGCTCAAATCAAACTATGTCCCTGTCAATTTGTCAAGACTCTGCACCATGCTCCCCAAGAGCAGACCTTTCAAAAGCAGTCAGCTGTGACCCAGACATTTTGATGCTAACTGCAGCTATAGAACTTCAGAACTGCTGTTATCTTTTTTGTCTAAACTGAGGCTGGGAATCTAACAAGGAATCTGAATAGACCAGATTCTCCCTGCATTCATTGCCTGTGTCTGTGGCTTTATTGTGTGGGCATTAAAAAAAAAAGGATACATGTTTCAAACTGATATTTTTGTTCTCAAAATGATCATTTTTATACTTCACCCTCAGTTGAAGTGACAGGAAAAGATTACGGAAGGTTATTTCAGTTTATGTTCTGCCCAGTAGGCTCAGGGTGGCAAATAACATTTTAAGAAGGATTGTTCTTATTATAGTATTGCCATTCATCTTTTCTCAAAGATGCTTCAGCATGTCTATTTTGTTCATATTTTCAACACTGATGTAGGTAAGATCTAAGTCTTATTTTTGACTCTAGAACAGGGGTAGGGAACCTGCGGCTCTCCAGATGTTCAGGAACTACAATTCCCATCAGCCCCTACCAGCATGGCCAATTGGCCATGCTGACAGAGGCTGATGGGAATTGTAGTTCCTGAACATCTGGAGAGCCGCAGGTTCCCTACCCCTGCTCTAGAATGACACAGAGTGTGGGCCCCCTCCCAACAGGGGTCCAATCCAGACTTGCTTTGAAATGCTGTACTGCACTTCCTCAAATTTTTGATACCCACGACACAAATTTGTTGTCTGGATTGATACTGAAGGCAAACTTCATTCTTAAACTTCTTACACGAAAACTGATGCACACATTTCCTGTTAATTGCTACAATAATATCCAAGCATCTGTTATCATATGTGTTTAGGAAAGACTGGCATGCATTTGATACATGTCCAGGAGAAAATAACCCATGTTTACATTAGTGTTCTCCTTCACACTAAAGTAGTCAATGGCTCATTCCACACATGCAGAATAATGCACTTTCAAGCTGCTTTCAGTGCTCTTTGAAGCTGTGCGGAATGGCAAAATCCACTTGCAAACAGTTGTGAAAGTGGTTTGAAAACGCATTATTTTGCGTGTGCGGAATGGGCCTAAGTCTTAAACCCCCTATCATTTCTCAGTCTTAAGAGGTGTTGGGTTAAAACCCAAACAAATCTGAAGGAATTAATCCAGTGTAGGCAATGACCCCACATAATGGGTTACACCCAGATTAGATTTTCCAGTGGCAAAAATTTACCCAGTTACTTCTCCAAATGCAGCCCACTGATCTCTACATAATTCTGCTCCCAGATAAATGATATCAAAGGGATCTGCATGTCTGGCTTGGGGGGGCGGGGGGACTCAGGAGATGAACCAAACTGTAAAGTATATCCCGGGGTCATGGAGCGAAACCCCGGTTTCGGCTACCTGAACCTGGGCTGACACAGTTCCAAATAAAGCTCTTGAAATCTTCCTGAGTCTTGTTGATGACTGCAGCAGGAAGTGGGAAACAGTGAAAATAATCAATTTAGTATGAAGTCAACCCAATGGCTGTAAGGAATCTTTGACACAGGATGAGATAGCATAGATACTTTTGAATGTACACTAAAACTAAAAGGAGTAAATCAAGAATAAGATTATTGTTATTATTATCTAGAACATGTTTACAGACACATAGCTACACCAGGGACATCCGGGGACAAATGCCAAGCAACCATCTCAACTAGACATCCCTCCCTTTTTGTACATGGCCCATTGGGGTAGGAAAAAGTGCAGACAAGAAATAGGATTTCAGCAAGAAGAATGAAGGTGGACGGAAGTCTCATGGGCCGTTTCTGCATGGCCGTTTTATGGCGCCCTGGGAATGGTAAAAACGCCGTTCCCAGGGAGCCATTCGCACAGGCGGCGCTGCTGCTAAGCAGCAGCGCCGACCTGGCGTCGCTCCCCCTCCCCCAGGGCGGCGTCAGGCCGCCCTGAAAAACAACCCTTTAAAGGGTTGTTTTTCCCGCAACAGCGTGTTCCCGGCGGCGCGGTGCGAACAGCACCGCCGGGAACACGCTGTTTCCCTTCTCCGTCCCACTCACCTTGTCCCCGTCGTCGGCCTGCTGGCCGTCTCATCGCTGTCCTCCAACCCCTGGAGGTCGGAGGGCAGCGTGGGCGGGGCTTCGACGGCCAGCAGGCCGATGACGGGGACAAGGTGAGTGGGACGGAGAAGGGGGAAGAGGCGGCTCCATGCGGAGCCGCCTGTCGTCTGCCGGCCTCTCTGGAGGCCGCCCACACACTTGAATGCGAACGGCCTCCGCCTCCACGCCGGCAGAATTCTTGCCGGCGTGGAGGCGCCTGGGGGGCCGTGCAGAAACGGCCTTGGTATGAGTATACATTAGTGTGTATCAGCATACCCAATTGATGACAGTATGATACAAAAGATTAAGCATCAAGGCTACTATGTGGGATGAAGAAAGCAGGGGAGATAAATCAGGAGATAGGATTGGCTGGATGAGAGTTAAATATAGAAGGAATGATAGAAGAGTCAAATGTCCAGTGCCTCATTTAAACTGGGCTCTCAGCTAATTCACATACAACTTTAGCACAATAAACTTCCACTCTGGTGTGCCTTGTCCTGGCATTCTACCTATATCAACAATTGCACACATGTTGATCAGTTTAACTAAGATGCTGAGCACATGCAAGATTTTACAGGTAAGCCATCCATGAAAGCAACGGTACCATGAGTCAAGGGTGTTTTTTTTCTTCATGCTTTAGCTGTAATATTAGAAACAAGGGGAAATGCATTTCCAGAGGCAAAGATAATCCAGGGTTTTTCCTCAACAATATGAACAAGAAGTAGAAGCAAAGACATCTCATGCTATGTCATAATTAATAGTTTAAGAATTACAGAAATGTGTTGCCTTGTAGGTCAGTATGATTTCTATTGTGTGTGTTCTAGAGGCATTTTGACCCAGGAAGCTTAATAATGGTGCATTAGTTCTGTGTTCTGGTTTCCAAAATATCATTTTAGAGTGCCTTTAACTTATCTCACAGGTTTTTGCAGTCCTGTTGTTAATTCTCATTCCAGCCCACTCTGGGTTTTCCAGAGACATTTCGCCCTGGAAAAAAGTTAACAAATATGGATTGTTCGGTGTTTGGGAGTATGTTCAGTGCATCCTGTTTTTGTGATGCTGGTATTTGTTTCATGCCCATTCTGTGGTGCCCCAGAAGAATTTTGGCTTGGAAAAAGTTAATAAATGTGCCTTTTCTGCATTGTAGAATTCTGCATTCAAAAATACTGTTCTGGAGTACATCCCGTTTTGTGCTACTGGTATTTGTCTAATTCCTGTTACGGGGTGTTCCCGAGGCACTCTGGCCTGGAAAGGGTTAATAAATGTTCGCTATTTCTGTGTTCTGGTTTTGAAATTATTATTTTGGAGTATCCTTAACACATCCTACTGTTTTTTGGGTATTGATATTTGCCCAATGCCTGTTCCGGTCAATTCTGTAGTGTTCGAGAGGCATATTGGTCTGAAAAGGATTAATAAATGCACATTTCTGCATTTTACCCCATTCTGTGGTCTTCTGGACTGACATCAAGTCACTTCTGACCTATGACAATTCTAAATTAACTATGAATTACTGTCCTCCAAAACCTTCAATCCTTAGCAGCCTGGTGGTTATGCAGAGTACTTCCAATATGACACATTCTTATCTCCATTTAAAAAAACATTTATTTTAAAGAGGGAAGGAACAACTTTTTTTTCTCATTCCACATCTTCGCAGAATATTTCATTCTGGCTAGCAAGTCCATCAGTGATCTTGTTTGACAGGTAGCGGTCAGCTTTCGAATCGTTGCTCTAAAATAGGTTTGAAATACGCTCTTTTCATCAAGTGGCTGAATGAGGAGATAGCATCCTTATACATAATTGACAGAAGCCTTTATTGGCATTATATATATACACATAACTGCCTCTAAGGAATGGAATATCTGACCATGAACCCTTGCCAATGGGTGTGAAGGACTCAAGACGCTCCACCCCGTCCCTGCCCATTTTCACCCAACCCAGGAGTCTCTCCCACCCCAAACAATATGGGTTGCTCTCCTAAAGGGGAGGGGGGTGTCTTCCCTCTTCTTGAGCCCATTTTATTCTAATTTATTCAACATTTCCCCTCAAAAATCTATAAAACCGTGCAAATTATAATTGATAGGGCAAAGGTGAAGGGGCCCTTTTAGCAGGCAGCCTCTTTTTCTTCTCGAATTCCAAGCGCTAAACCGCCATCAGAACCGCATTCCAAACAATCGCACTGCTTAAAACGTTCTGTGAGAAACACGAAACGCAAACATCTCGCGAGGCTCGATAGCCCAGATGGGTTGTCGCCACTCCCCACATCAATCTCCAGGCTCAGCTCTGTAGGACAGGCGGAATTTAATAACAGGGACGGAAAAGGGGCGGGCGGAAACAACCGCAAAAGCTGGGGGGAGGGGGGAGAGACGAGGTTGATCCTGTCAGCCGAACGACGAACCAGCGGAGCAGAGAACAAGGAACCCAGTTTACGTGGTGACGTCATTCCGCTGTATGTCTGTACGGACAGATAGCCAATCATGTTGCGCAGCGGAGAATTTCGAACAGGCGGGAAGCGAAGGAGGCGGGAGGAAAAAACAAGGCCGGCTAACGCCTGCTTACGGCTGTCGTCTGGCGCGCGCTGACTCCACCTGATGTAACGCGCAGAACGGGAACGAGCGATTAGGTGCGTGGAGCCGCCAGCGGCGGTTGTTTGGGGGTCGGTTGATAATTTCCTATGTTTGTGAAGGCTGCGGGTCTCCCGGTGGCTTATGGGTTGCTAAAGGCCTTGAAGACGGGGAAGTTGTATAACAGCCGTATTAACCCACACAGCATCCCAAAAGGAGAATAAAACCCGCTTTTATTAGGACCGACCCCATTGAGATTGAAATCGAAAGGACGCAAAATGATTTGTTTCAGTTGAACTTTGGGAAAGGTGCTTATCTGTGCTGGATGAGGCCATCTCCTACTCGGGAGATTAAGGGGGAGGGGAGGGTCAAGGCAAGGGAGGGTGCTCCTTCCTATTTTTTACAGAGCAGTGGTCAGACTGTTGTCTCCTTCCTGAGAGCCAGTTCTTCGAAGGTGTCCTGTCGAAATTTGATGGCAGCTGCACCAAACCATGTCGAGTGGTGGGGGGCAGCTCAATGTACAATCTGCCTGAAGTTCCTGTTCAAAAGGGGGAATAAAAACGCTTGGCTGTATCGCCGCATTTGTTTATATCTCTGATTCCCTTTCCTTTTAATGTGTTCTTAATATTACAGAGGAATGAATAGGTTTTTTGTGTTTCGATATCGATTTATATAGTATAGATTTGTGCAGAATAGGTTTCAGTGTACGCTTGTTTACAAACACCTTTCTGCTTGTTAATTATCACGGTGTTCTCAGGAGTGTGGTATTTCTTACTTAGCTATGGTGATTAAGGAGAACCTGGACATTCAGTCGAAGAAAGTAAGCTTCAAAATAAAAGAAGTATTATCAGGGGAAACTGGCCTTTTACCTCCGTCTGTTGACCTTCCAGGACATCTAATTAGCTGCTATGATAATAGGATGCTGAATTAAATGGATCATTGGAGTGATTAAGCAGGGCTTTGCTAATGTTAGTTAACATTCATCCGTTAGTGACCCCAAAGTCAAATTAAAGAAAAATCCTTGCAAGAGACACCTTAGTAGCTTCCTGGGACAAGTTTTGGACATATTTAACAAGACTATATTGTGTGTTTGGATTTTAGTTTTAATTTTTATAGAACACTATATAATTACCAGTTCGAGATAAAAGGTAAAGGTAGCCCTCTGTGTAAGCACTGGATTATTACTGATCTGTGCAGTGATGTCACGTCACAATGTTTACTAGGGAGAGTTTGTTTACAGGGTGGTTTGTGATTGCCTTTTCCAGTTACCTGCACTTGCCCCAGCATCTGGGTACTCATTTTGCCAACCTCAGAAGAATGGAAAGCGAAGTCAACTTTGAACTAGTAACTAACTTCTGTTGGGATTGAACTCAGGTCATAAGCAGAGTTTTGATTGCAATACTGCAGTTTACCACTTTGCTTCAGATTCTGTAGACAAGTCTTGTAGTTAGTATTGAGGCACAGAAAAAGTCCCAAAACAACAATCATGCAAAATCTCTTCCTTAGATTAGCCAAGTTTCCCAAGAATGTCAGGCTGGATGTATAGTACAAAAAGGAAAAGGATAACTTGAAACTTTGCACTGTGATGTAATTTCAAATATGTTCAGTATGAGGAGCCTTCATCTGGTGGAAAAGGTGTGTGGAGGAAATTTCTGCCATTGGTGGAATAGTTCGTCTAGGTCTAGCCCATATTTTTTTGCAATGTTTCAAACTGTGGTGCCAAATATTTCCAAATTCAGTAAGATTTTGCATTATCAAACGAGGAATGGAGCACTTTTGTAGAGATGAAATAATATGGTCATAAAAATTACTACAAAATAATTCCGTTCTTGAATTTTTAAGGCAGAACATGGCTAGAGAAAAGTGCTTGAAGAAGTCATTTAAGGATACCTTGGAAGACATAAAAGAGCGCATGAAAGAGAAAAGAAATCAGAGATTGGCCAAACTGGGCAGATATGCTTTGGGCAGACCGAACACAGTTCTTTCTGGCAAGGGTAAAATTGCAGGTAACTTTTTAAATATTTTGCTTATGTTTTTCCAGAAATGGGAAAGATAAAATTTAAACAACTCTAGTTTCTTCTAGGTGACTCTTCTGTGAAACTGAAAAACATCCAAGCAAACAATAGAGCATTAGCCCTGGCTTTAGAAGAAGAGAAAATCAAAATGAGAGAAGCACAAGATATTATTCTGTACTTAAAGCGAGAATATCAGTCACTGAAGTTTCAAATGTTTGTCTTGCAAAGAAAGGTTGAGGTGCAACAAGAAAAAGAACACACTGAGGTAATTTTAAATGTCCACACACACTTTTTATAAACATCCACATGCACTTTTTCATTGATTAAACTACATAACATGCCATACTGGGGTGTTGTTGTTTTTTTAATCAAGGTGTAAAATCTGTTGCTTTTTTATGTTGGGCAGAACAGACTCCGTTGGTGAAGGGGCCTGTATTCAGACGTGACAGTTGGAGCTTGATCAAATGGGGAAGTGTTTAGTCACTCTTTGTGCAAGCTGTGATACCTGTGATTGTGCCCAGTTTATTGTGTCTGAATGTAGCCCTGTAACCTTGATTTTTTAAAAAGTAATTCTTCCTAAAGTAATCTGTGGTATTATTCAAGTATTTCACAATTCTTCAAGATGTATGGCTTGAATCAAGGAGGTGGTAAGAGTGTACAATGTTATTAAGCAATCTTGTGCTTTAACTCTGCAGGGAATGTCAGTAAGAATAGAGATCTGTGCCCTGTTAGTTTTATATTTGAATGAGCATGTTGACTAGAACAATGTTATTTGGTGTGGGGTTTTTTCTTCCTTTGTACACTTTAAAACTGGAGTATTTAATTTTTGTTTTCAATTAGACTAGATTGTTGATGGTGAAGAATGTTATTTCTAAAGCTGTTCAGAACCTCCTGGAGGCAACTAGTCTCCTTGATCCAGAAAAGGATTCATGTACCACAGAAGCTGTAAGTTTGTCTTTTTGCCATCTTTTATTGGTGGTGTTTTAGTTATGAGTTCAATATACGAACATACTAGCTTATATAGAGGTCAGAACACAGTGCTCCTTTCTCAGACCTTTATTGCAAACATCACTGACTTCTTTGTTTGCGTTATGTTTGTTTCCATAGGAAAGATCTAGGGCTAACTGTAGCCTGATTAGGTAAGACAGACTGAGGAAGTAGACAAGTGAGGGGATGCCAGCTTGTTCAAAACTACTCAGAGTTTGTAGTTTAGGCATGAAACGTACATTCTATGCCTTCCAGGTTGTTGAGCTGTTTTCCTGCTAATCTAGTCTTAGTCAGTAGCTATTGCTGTAAGCAGTTATACACTTATGGAAGACTGTTTAGGATAAGGTGAACAGAAAGCTACTCGGCAAACTTGTATTTTGATGAGAGGCAGAATTCCAAATTATTTTTTCCTCTCCATCCAATTCTTTATGGGACATCTGTTCATAAGATTCTATTTCTAAGTAATAATTGAGGTGAAACTTGATGCTATTACTAGAGAGCTTTGTGGCAGAAACATGACCGCTGTTTAGTCAGCGCTCGACACATGTGCACTCGACACATAGCCATACTTGGCAACTGCACTTACGTGGTACTGAGTAAGCAGCAGCCATGATTCCATTGCTGATCTGCAGTGCCATCTGAAAGAGAAAGTTAGGTTATTCCTCAACTGTTGATCAACATTACAAGTAATTTCTTTCTGGAGAACTGTCTCACATGGAACTTTCTACTGGAACTTTTGTCTTACTCTGCTTTCAAGCCCCTGATGTCATTGCATACCCTCCACTCAATAGATTTTTGGGCATATTGCTTTGACAGAGTTGTAACCCAGACTAATTCTGTGCAAGTTTGCTTTTGCCTGACCACATTGTTGACTGATTGCATACTTTAAACAGATGGGAAATGTATACCAGTGATCTTTTTCCTTAGGGATTGAAGGAAGGAACTTTTCCCGGCACTATTATCCTGTTCCTATGTCAGCGTATGTGCAGTATTGTTCATCTATATGAAATTTCACTGTAGATATCAAAAATTTCTGAAAAATTCCATGTTTATGGACTCATATGTTAAAAGGGTTAATAGTAAAAATGAAATAGGTTCTAATATTTATCTTTCACTGCATCCTTTTGTTGAAACAACCGTTGCTGTTTTAAACCAAGAATCCACTAGAATACATTTCTTGCCTTGCCGTTTTTATGCAAGGGTAGATATTTTAAGACCTTTGCCTTAAAATCCCAGGTTTCATTTTCATACATATCATATCAGCCATATGCAAAAACAGGTCATGCCTAATACTGGTCAGATTGTGAAAGATCTAAAGTGTAGAAATATCCTGTGATTGGACAGACATGAAAAGTAGGATCAAATGTGTACTTGCCTTTTTATTTAATATGTGATGATTTATGATTCAGTGAGCAAACTGCTGCCTTCACTATACGTTTTGGGCCATTGCATGAATTATGATTAATTGAATAATATTTTTATAGAGCCAGACTGTTTATGGCCGGGTATTTGAAGAGTGTGACTCCAGTCATGGGGAAAACCAAGCTGCTATGTAAGAACATTTTATATTTGATAAAGCCTGTTGGAAATTTAATGTTATATTTGCTTTATTGTGCAACAGAATAAAATAGATTTTTGCACTATAATGAAGGTTTTCATAAGTAAGTTTATGGGGACACAAAGTTATTTGTGCCAACTCAAAATAAATACAAAGCTGCTTGATGGAAAATCTGAATATTTATGCAAAGAAGAAAATTTGAGATTCTCTTCAGCTATTATTTGTGTAGGTATAGTATTCTTAGATCATGAAGACAATCTTATGAGCAGTTGTTCCAAAGAGCAAATGTTCTAAAGTGACTTTATAAAATAAATGTAATAATTCACCCCTGAATCATAATTTTGACAGAGCCAACCAGAAAGCAGAGCACTAAAGGGAAGGTTCATGGACATTCCTCTAGCCTCACATGAGGATTAAATGAACTTTGTCAGATTCTAGAAAATTTACTGAATAACATTTTCAATGCAAAGCTCAAAAATATGACAGAATGTTGAAAGTAGGATTCATTAATGTAAACATATCCAGGAACGCTGCTTGTTTTCAGAGTTTTAGTATTATCATTTATTCCATTTCATATACCGCTCCATCCCTGAAGGGCTCTGTTCAATCCTATGCAGAGTTACTCCAGTCTATACTTTGTCTCACAGAAGACAGAACCTCAATGCTGAATTAATCCACAGCTACTTCCTTTGTATTGAAAAAAGGTGGTAGTCATCTTTTGGGTCCCAGAAAAAATGATGAAGTTGGAAGGTTTGAGTTTTGAAAAAGCGAGTGGAGAAGAATCCCTAGGTGGCCTCAAGCAGAATGCTGTTAAAACTGCTGTGATAGTCCAAGGGATTCCAGAGATACAGGTGGTTTTATCTGTGGTGGCCATTTTAATATTGGGACTTTTTTCTAGCAGAAGCTCACTGCTTTCATTTATGTAGAACCGCATTTTTATTTTTCAATGGGACAATGTATAAGCATGATGATTTCAATGGATCTATTCTGCATAGAATTGCATTGTTAGTAATGCATAACATTCATTGCTTGGTTCCTGAGCACTGAATGCATTGTTATAACCATTGATACCAACTTTTTAGACCAGCATGAGTTTAAAAAGAAACTTTTGTTATCCAAGAAGTGAATAGCCATTACTTTGTCATCTTTCAGGCATGTACTTTGTTGATTGATTGATTTTATTTGTTTATAGCATTTATATGCTGCTTTTCAACCCAAACAGCGATGTCACTGTTGACAGAAAAAATCGGTGATTCATTCAAAATTAATGTAGAAAAGATTATTTAGAAAATAAGTGAGAAAAAATAATGGAGGTGAGGGGAAGCAACCTGTTTTAATGGTGGTATTTTTCTTAAAATATTCATTAAATTCCAACTGTTCCTCTTAGGACTATTGTAAAGCCTGACTTCACTGTAAATAAGCAAGGCAAAGCATTCTTAAGTGAACCTGAAAATAACACCGATAAACATTGTTCAGATTTTCTATCTGATTCCTGGCAAGATGTGGAAAATATCCCTACGGGCCCATCGCTGCAGGCAAATAAAGGTAGGTAGTCCTGTGTTTCATTTGATAAAAATATAAATGTTGAAGATTCTTGTTATACAAAGAGAAGTTGATACTTCAGGGTTTTGGACTTGTAGTTTACAAACTACAAAATCACAACCCCTCATTTTTCTTAACAAATTAATTTTAAATTCCTTTCCTGTCATTTCCTCTCCACACTTCCTCCAAAGATTTAAGTATTTCCTGATCATGAGGAAGAAACAGTTTCTTATTTTATTTGACTATCTCCTACAAAGCCCTTTATGGCTTGGGACACTCATACCTGCGAGACTGCCTATCCTCCATGGTCTGCCATGACAGCTTTGTTTATTGAAGCAGAGTCTTCTGTAGATGCCAACCTCCAAATGGGCAAAATTATCAATTAGTCTCCCATACGCATGCCTTTTCTATTATGGCACCTGCCTTATGGAATGACTTGCCTTAGGAAGTCAGGAAGGCTCCCACTGATATGGCTTTCTACTAAATTTTCAAAATTGAATTATTCAAGAGGGCTTTTCTGTGCAGGCAATAGAATTGAACTGTATTAAATTACTCACAAAGTTACTCAGAAAAAAATAATGGGCTACAGGGTATACTAATGTGTATAGTTAGTTGAAACTAGGATCCTACGCTTGAATTTTGTATCATTTAATGAATCACAAAGCAAACTTATACTTTGCTTCAGTTTGTTTTTCAGACTTCTTGTTGGATCCACAACCCTAATCCTATTATGTTTACTGAATGTCTCATCCGTCGATTGTATTGACTCACTCTGTGTAATCTGTCTTGAATCCAAGTGAGAAAAGCAGACTATAAATAACATAAATAAAAACAATTTTTGTCTTAATCCATGAAGAACTAAATCAGTCTTCATCTGGAGAAAGGCACCTTGAGCATGTCAGGAGTGCAGATCCAGTTATAGGAATTCTGATGTGAATCCTGGGATGTAGGCATTAATTAAAACAGAATGATTATATGTAGCATATTCTCCCTATGTATGTAGTTAAATGCAACTGAAAATTTTGTTCAGCAGGATCAGGAAAACAGGTTCTATTAAAACCTGTGGAAAGTCATTTCACAGGTATGCTGTGAGTAGATTGTGCCTTTTCATTACTATATCACAGCTTTATTAATTGTTATTGTTCTAAGATATGTATTGTTCTGTTAAGCTCTTTAAACCATATGTATTCTTCCTGAGATACTGCATACTATAATAGTATTCTTAATTTTAATTAATTGTGGTAGAAATAATCTTGACATCTGTGCATTTGTTTAACTTGAACTACTGAAGTGGTCAGCAAATTAGGTCTCTTTTGGCCCATGCCAGTAGAAATTGACATATTTTATCTTAAATTATCAGGTTGGCAAAATAGTTCTCATGAGAACTGTCAGTCGTATGAGAACAGAAATATTTCATCAAATGAAGACAATAAGCAAGTTGGCAATTCCTTACCTAAAAGCATATCTACCCGACGTCGCTATTTGAAGATCGATGACCAGAGGGAGCTCTGTGTTTCTGATGATAACAATTTAGAAATAACTGACCAGATTATAGAATCTTGTGAACAAGACAAAACTAGACCTGAGAGAGATCTAGTGATGAATAACGAACAGTTTGAAGAAATGTATCCATACACAGAGAACACGAATGATACAAGCCCAGATCAAAGCTTAGTATACTCACATATGCCAACTGAATGCAGTTCATCAACAACAGATCTAAAGGAAACTCATTTTAATAATAGTAATTCTCAAACACAGAAGGACAGAGGTCAAAAAAGGAAACTGGAGGAAGTAAAAAAGCGTTCTAGGACAAGATCAAAAAAGAAAAACCGGAATAAACATTCTGGTTCCAAAGGAAAAGCAGATCTATCTGTGGGTTCTAGTGATGCATATGACTTTATTTTTGAGGAGAGTGTCCATATTACACCTTTCCGGCAAAATAAAGAAAAGGAGAATACCGTGGATGATAATAGTTGTATAGAAGAAATATGTAGTGATTCATCATCAGATGATGATTCTAATGACAGTCTTTATGAGCCCTACAAAAACAAATCAAAATCTATGAAAACATTAAGCCACAGAAGTGATACAGTTCCAGTGCACACAAGACGGCAATCAAAAAGGGCTGTTTTGGAACAGCATGAAAGAACTACTGAGGAAAAAATGTGTAAAGGTAAGTAGACTATTGAAACCAAGTCATTCTATTCATTATTGTGCTTTGTGCCTTGAACAGTTTGCAACTTAAGTATTTGCAACTAAGTTCCCTATAGATTTTACTCAGCTATTATATATTTTTTTCAAAACTGAATAATCTGACTTATTTTTTATGAGTTTGCATTTTACTTACAGATATAATTCCTTCTTCCCTGCATTTACTAATGTGACATACAGTGATTTCCCCTGTTTAATGTGGACAATGCCAAGAAGAAAGGGCAGCTCTGATAAGAAGCCTTGATGTATTTCTCACATGTATAACATGCCCCAGAAGCTATTGGACAGAATTGAGCATTGTTAGGTTGAAGGATGATTCTAGGATCCTCTGCCTTAGTGGACCAGACCTTCATTTCTCTGGATCTTAACCTAAAAAGAGAAAGTCATAGTTGCATGCATAACTTGGTATGGTGGTACTCAGTTCCAACCCGTATGTGCTGTTTGTGTATGCATGCATCCCTTAAAATAAACCAACAGCTGTTACAATAGTGGTAAGTAAAGGTTGGAGTACTCTTAAGGAACTTTTTGGAGCTGGTTCCCAATGTAAGTTGAGGAATTGTGTCCTACAAACACGGGACAAAAATCAGAAATTACAGATGAATGTAATATGAAAAGGCTGGATACTTACGATGCATTCCCATGCAATATGTTACAGGCAAAAGTAACACATCTGTAACGAAAAACAGTGGATCTAATGTTGTAATGAACATTGCTGAAGATGTTCCTTGTTCTATTTTCACTGAAGAGAACAAAGAAAAAGAACACAAGACAAGTTCTTTTTCGGAAAATATCAACTTCAAACCAGGTAATTCAGTGTTTTGATAGTCTTGTTTCTCAGTCCAAGAACAGTTTTTAAACAGAAGGAAATACGTTATCTACATACAAAGATACTTCTAATTTGTCTTCTGGTATGGCAATAAATTGTAAAGGTGTTTTCCAAAGAATAGTACGACATGGTTGGTGTATATGCGTATAATTTATCTTAAAGCTCAATTCTACTCATTTTTAAAGCAAGTTCATTGTTTTGATGGAGGCTTACTCTCAATTAAGTATGTACAAGATAAATTTCCCAACAATGGATCCAGGCAATGGGCAGTAGAAATCATACTGCTTGTCTGAAATCTCTATTGCGTGGCAAAGTGGAGATCTTTAGCTTCCATCCACGTAGTGATGCTCAGGATTGTGCCCAGCCACAGCTGCTTTGGATAATACTACACTTAATTTGGCGATAAGCAGATTACCAATGAGTGTCTTTCTGCATAATGCAGTTGTCACACAGTAAGGTGTCCATATTGTTTGTGTACTTCATGTATAACTTGGTTTTCTCCCTAATGGGGACCCATAGAATCATAAAGTTGGAAGAGACCACAAGGGCCATCAAGTCCAACCCCCTGCAATGCAGGAACACATAATCAAAAGTCGGAATAAACTGCTTACATAGCTGCTTACATCACACAAAACTGCCTGATACTGAATCAGGCTGGCTGTTGTGCGTTTTCCAGGCTGTGTGGCTGTGGTCTAGTAGTTCCTCTCCCCCACCCCCCTAACATTTCACCCGCATCTATGGCTGGCATCTTCAGAGGCATGTCATGGTGAGATGTGAATCGGACTATTGCCCCATCAAAGTCAGTATTATTCACTCAGTCTGGCAACAGCTCACTGGAGTCTCAAACAGAGGTCACCATCTATATCCTGGTGCTTTGGGGAGATATAGGGGATTGAGCCTGAGACACACATACCAAGCAAATGCTGTGTTACTTATTCACATCCCCTCCCTCTTCATAACAACCCTGTGAGGTAGGCTAGGCTGAGAGTGTGTGTGACTGGCCTAAGGTCACCCAGCAAGCTTCCAGAGTAGAATGGAGAGTGAACCTGGATCTTCTAGATCCTAGTTCAATGCTTGACCACTATACCCCATACTTAAGTAATTTGGATCTATTACTCATGTTTGGTGATAAACGGCAACATAAAGAAATGTTTGGATCAGTTGTGGGCGTCGGATGGAGCACTTGGGCATGTAATTGTGCTTGTGGGAACATTGTCAGATTTATGTTTGATGAGAATTTCTGTAAAATCTTTTATATGTACATTAATAAAGTTACCAGTTATATCCATCCATCCATCTATATAATTTCCATGCAATTTTATTTGAAGGTAAAGCCATTACAATAATTTTTAAACCATTTAATAGTTTAATAGTTTTTAGGATGCATTTTCAGAGTCTGAACTTTTAAAGAAAATTTATCTTTGAAACTGTTGAAGACAAATGGATTAAATATTACAAGAATTACAAGTATCTGTTCTTTTTATACTTGACATGTTAGGAAGATTGTTGGTTTTGTTCTTTTTGTGGAGAAGTTTCATTTCATGCAAGTATTGAGGCTCTTTGGCTAGTTGGAGCAATGACTGATTTCCAGCACAGATTGTATGTGTGTTTTAAGAGTGGTGTGGTTATTTTAGCATTTTAAAACTGAATGCATTTATTTTCTGCTGGGCTAACATACAAAGCTCAAACTATTTTAATGTGTTGCTTAAAGCCAGATTTTAGGATTGCAGTTTAAGTTTGGTTTAAAATAGAAATGAGTTGGATCGAGAAATTCATACTTGGAAGGCAATGGCAGCTACAGATCTTTCTCATGTTCTCCTGTCCCCACAAATGTCCTTTTTGACAGTCTGGCCCCTTCCGCACACGCAAAATAATGCATTTTCAAACCACTTTCACAACTGTTTGCAAGTGGATTTTGCTATTCCGCACAGCTTCAAAGAGCACTGAAAGCAGTTTGAAAGTTCATTATTTTGCATGTGCGGAATGAGCCTCTGATAGTCATTTTACTGAGGTCTTGGAACTCTGAACTTATTACCATATGGGTTTGGGGAGGGCGGGGGCTAAACTGAGGAGAGGAATGAATAGGGGATGAAATTGTTATATCAATTATCTATTCTTTTTTATATCAAGTTAGTGTCATTGATGGAAGAGGCAGAACATGTTCCTTAGCACCTATTTAAATTGCATGAGTTTTTTGTCCATGTGGGTTTCACAGTCCCAGGCATCAACTATTGGACGTAGGAGAACCCACAGATTGCTAAGATCTAACACAATTAGAGTGGAAGAGAGACAAAATAATAGTGGTAATTCTTTGAACAGATAAACCTTTGGGAAATCTTCAAAATTTCTGTCATCTTGGCGATATCACCAACCTTGCATCATCTTCTACAATAACTAGAAATTCTCATCCTCTCATTTCTTCTGGTGAAAAAGAAACTTTTAATAACAGACGCAGATGTACAGTTAGCATGAGCTATAAAGAACCAGCTCTCAACAGGTTAGTGTCTTTTCATTTCAGTTCATTCAAAAATTGTAAAATGCTTTGAAGATGACTGGATTTTGTGATTCTGTAGTTTGGATCCTTGAACTGTGCTCCATGCATGCTTCTTTTGGGCACTTCGGAATCCTTTGCCTTTGGCACTTACACTTGTGGATTTTCATTATTTAATAAGCCTGAAGTGCCTAGCAGGAGAAGGTGCTAGCTATTTCTGCATGTGGAACCAGGTGCTGAATCCATGACTATAGATCTAGCTGGACTTTTAAAAAAGGCAGGAATAATACTGAACATCTTCAAAACTGTACTTACTCAAAACTGAATTATAATTTATTTTATAGGAAGCTTCGACGAGGAGACCCTTTTACAGATGTCGGACTTCTGGATTCTCCAATCTTTAAGGAGAAAAAGATGCCCAAGTACACGTCAGTTAAAAAGAAATTTGTTTCCAGATACAATGAGGCATTTGTTGGTTGCCTTTGACAGCTTTTTTTCCTGTGTATAACTTGATTTGTCAGCAGAAATGTTCTTATGGTGTAAAAAGGAGTATTTTTAGCCAAATGTTGTTGCTGTGAAATCTAAACTGTACATTTGTACATATAGCTGTTTTACTTATGGGCTTAGATTTCATGAACTCTTTAGTAACACTTCCCTTCCACACAGATGGACATACTCTTACAGATGATATATTTAAAATAGCCATTCAACTGAAATATGTAAATGGAAATCTAGTTACTTGTCAGTAGTTAGAGCAAAGGAAATTCTGCCTCAGTCTTTTTTCCTTCCATTTATATTATGAAAATTAAGTTGCCCACCATTTTTTATCGTTGGTGTTTGCATTCTGGGAATTACAATTCCCAGGAACCACTTGATTAAACAGGGTATGTAGTTTGGATAAATAGGGTGGTTGCAAGGCTTCTTTGATTTGGATTTACTGTTGGCAGCAGAGGGGAAATGGGCAGCTCTGTAGCTCAGCTTGCTTTGAAATGGACTTTCCAAGCAAGTTGATGTAGTTCACATGTACTTTCAGCCAAAGTAATAGGAGATCTGTGTTTTACTGCCTGAACTTGGATAGAATGTTTTTCTATAGAAGCATACATTTGTTTTTTGTTAGTAAGCCTTACAAACTTGTGTTTAGTGTGAAACATGAATCAGTGTAGCAGTATATTGATTTTCTAAACTGTATTTGCTGTTAATGACATTTATAATAAACGTTTAATGCTGTGTAAGACTTGGGCTGGTTTTCAGTGCTTCCATAAGGACAGAAGCACCCTTTTGTTATAATGTTCTGTGACTTCATTCAAGCATGGTATCATTTTAGAGATATAGATTGCAAAACTCAGTTCGTGTAAGTATTCTGCATGCATGTGACCCACTTCCTAAGCAGAGTCCACACTTAAATAGCCAATGTTATGAAACTTTGGTTTGGATCCAGACTAAATTTCCCAGTAGCAGAATGGAACTCTCCAGTCTCTGCATTCCTACTTGCATCTCCACAAAATCACTCATAGGGAACAGGAGGCTCTGAGGCATGGCATAAGGTGGCTCTGCAGCAGCCAGGAGGAATAGTGGAAACCACCAATTTAGTTCAGATCCCACTTTATTTCCTTTCTGCAACCTCCGATAGAACAGCCTATAGAAATATTAATTTGGATCCTAGCACTGACCAAGGAGAAAATGTCCTTGGGAGACATCACTTTTAAGCCATTCCCAAACACTAATACCGTTATAAAACTTGAACCAGTGATGTGCTCACCAGCAATACTCATCGTTTAGTTGTGAGGTGCTACTGCCAGATTGGAGATTTAGACTGGATCCTCATCAGACACTAATCATTGTGCCCTGGGATCATGAGATCATAGAATTGGAAGAGACCCCAAGGGCCATCAAGTCCAACCCCTTGCAATACAGGAACACAAAATTAAAACACTCCTGACAGATGGCCATCCAACCTCTGTTAAAAAAGCCTCCAAAGGGAGGAGACTCCACCACACTCTGAGATAGTACATTCCACTGTCAAACAGCCCTTACTGTCAGGAAGTTTTTCCTGATGTTTAGGTGGAATCTCTTTTCCTTCCCCTTTAACCCATTATTTCTGCTGTTCCTGGAACTTGTAGAGGTAGCAAGCAGGGTCTAGGACAGCTGGTAGCACCAAATTAATGCAATCTACTTCTGCAATATTTTGGACTATTACAACATACACTTTGCCAGGTTCAAAGGTAGCTTGGAGAGTTCAACTAGTACAGAATGCTGGGACCTGTCTTTGGCATTAGCCAGCACTCACCTATAGTTTTATAACCGCTGTCTGTTTAATTCTGGGCTAAATTTAAAGTGCTAGTTTTAATATTTAAAGTCCTTCAGGGCCTATAGACCCACACTCTCAATGGACTGTCTCTCCTTAGGCAGAACCTATATATCACTGGCTACTTCAACATCTTTTGAAGGTGCCCTCCTTCCAAGTTAATATATGAGTAATCAATTGTGTTTTCTTTTGTAGTGCATATCCTATGAAAGACTGCTTAAACTTGAACAAGCATAAGTAAATGTCCATGTGACATGCAGCTATCATATAAAGAAATGTTAAGATGTCCAATACTAATATGACAACCTCATCCCAAGAAAGATAAACTATGTTTCTTTTTAAAAAAATGCAAAATATCAAATACCACACGATAAGTTTTATACATATATAATTTAAAACCAATTTGTACCAGTACAATAAATAAATTTACCAAGGTAACGTTTGTTAAAGCGTTTTTAAAACACATCATACTATATAGCTTTATTGCACAATATCTATGAAAATAATCTTTAAATTAGAAAACAATGTTCTGAATATAGAAGAGACTCTAAGGTCAAGACAGTAAGAATTTTGGAAAGTAACACTTTCACAGGATATCAAGCTTAAGGTGATTCTTTTGGCCCAGTTTACAAAATACTTGAAAATTACTACTTAAATACTCTAATACACGGTTGCATCATTGTACCTTAAATACAAAGCCAAAGAAATCTGACTGATTTTATATAAAGCGCTAAGGCATTTCTATGTTACTATTTTTACTAGCTTTTGTACCAAGGGTCATCTATTCGTAGGATAGATACTCCCACAGGCATTGTGTAAAAACAGGTCATTCTAACTGAAATGCATCTTGCCACTTTTCTAGTGAAATATCAGCACGTCTAAAAACAGCATGAATCTTGAGTCCACCAACAGCATATTATAAACGTAGAAGCCGTCCACCCTCACCCTCTACTCCCAGCATTTGTGAGACCACTACTGCCCACTCACAATGAAATAGAACAGAGTAGTTAATGAATTATTTCCTTCACATTCCATTGGCATGAATGGAAGTGTTATCTCCTATATATAATATAAGGAATAGTGAAAATACAGCTGCAATAATTCATAATATGCTAATAATATTATTATAAAATGCAGGTGGAAAATCCAGTTTAATTAAAGAAAATATGATGAAAACCAAGTGAACTTTGAAAGTGTCAGATAGGGCTCTAATTTGAGGGATAGGTGTATCGTTACAGAACTGCAAATATGGAAATTTTCAGAAGGGATTTGAGTACTTTCTCCCTGCACTGCATCTCCCTACCAGCATGGGTTGCAGTAAAAGGGGAATAACAGAAATCCTCCCTTACCATACAAAAGCTCTTGCTATTTGTGCAAGAGATGAGGGGGGTGCACTCGTCAGTTTCCCTTCTGACTGCAGCCCTGTACTGCATCTCACAATCAGAGCTCTTAGCCCTTATGGTTGTTGTTGTTTTTTTTTGGGGGGGGGGGGAGGTTAGGGTGCAGGCACCTGTCATAGGAAAAGTATGTCCAACTAGTACAATTGTGAAGGGAAACTGCTTGCATAATGGAAACATGTTCATTTGCAAAAAGAGACTAGGAAGGCATACACTGCATAGGAATACTAAAAATCACATTGCACTAGTTAGGTTAGAGTGAATGTTGTCCAACTTACTCATGACATCTAGTTGCTGACTGATGTGTGTGAAAATCTTTGGATCTGCCCCTTCCACCCACCCACCGACTGCAGCAGCTACCGTGGGAATGTATGATTAGAGTGATTTTTCCATGTATATAAAATTCCTAACACAGGCAAGTAATTGCCAGCTTGGGACACAATAATAAAAAAAAGATGATTCTTCATTTGAAACATGCTTTAGTATATGGCTATCACAGGTTTTAAATCTTTTTCGGAATTTATGACCTATATAACCAAAGTCAGCATGACACAACATACTAAGATTTCCTTTGACATAGTGGTTGCAAATACAAAGAATGAAATCAAGAAAAAAATTGCACCTATTAGGGAATTTTCCTCATTATAGTTTAGAGCAGTTCTTTCTAATATTCTCATAGCACCTTCTTGTAGTTTAGTGTTTCATTAAAATATATATATATATAAAATTTATTTTCCCCTTCATTAGCATCTCTGCTGTAAAAAATAAAAAGCTTTTTACACGTTGATACTGCATTACATTAAGCTTAAAACATTCACTGCTGGAAAATTGTCCCTTTCCAAATCTCCAAACAGTTTTGTGCAATACATCTAATAAAAATGTATTATTAAATACACTGCAAAAGGGCATGCAGGTGTACATTTGAAAAGTACTTTAATAAAATAAACTCTCTATATTACATTTTTTAAAGTGCTAGTTAATAAAACAAATTTTAACACAAATTCCAATTCTAATGAAAGATTACTGCATATTCTGTTCTTGTAGGCATATTAATTTGTGTTAGAAACAAACAACATCACTTATCAATTAACCCAGCTTCTTTAATTTTAGTGTAGAAAAATTTCTCTAGTATATTGGCACACTTGAAGTATTCACTCTCAGGAGGGTTGTATTCTCTGCAGTTAGTAAACACTCGCTGCAGATCTGCCATGAATAATTTCTTCGATACATAGTACCGGTTTTTCAGTCGTTCGCTCATAGTTTTCAGATCTGCATGAGAAAACACATCAGTAACTGTGCTTCTGAATAGCCTGTGGGCTGTAATAACAACTGACAGACTGACACACATCACTCTTATTCATAAAGTAACATACTTTAACAGCCGCCCTTTCCTTAGTGAGAAGAACCTAATATACATTAGCAAATTTTGTGTAATTGGTATTAAATCAAGGCTACCATTGCACATATTAGTAGCCATGTATCTATATTCCGGTTTGGTGCCACTAGAACTTTTCTTGGAGTGGAATGAATTCCATGGAAACTCCTGGCACTGCAGCCCAAAATACCCTCTGCAGTGCTGTTCTACTTGACCCTATGTACACCAGGAGCAGCGTTGGGGCGTATTTTCGGCCTGCAGCAGGAGGCAAGACAGCCATCCTGCAGAGTGACTTCCTCTGCAGAGTCTTTCTTGGTGGTCTCCCATTCATGTACCGACCCTGCTTAGCTTCCAAGATCTGAAGAGACCAGGCTAGACTATACTTTTCCACTTATCTTCTAAAATATATTGATTTAGTGACATTACCCATGGGGAACCTTATAACTTCATAATATCCAGGAGCTTCTGTTCTCTTCACAGGTTCCATGAAAGGCCAAGCGCTTTGATGGCTCTTTTGTAAAGGGGAAAAAAAAAGTTTCTCATATGAATAAATATTCCATATCAGAAAATGTTTCCAAGTGATTACAGAGCATTATGCAAGGGACCCCTGGGCACAGTACATGCTTTAAATGCAGACAGTACCAGCTTTAATCACTA
Source organism: Sphaerodactylus townsendi (assembly GCF_021028975.2). NCBI lineage: Eukaryota > Metazoa > Chordata > Lepidosauria > Squamata > Sphaerodactylidae > Sphaerodactylus > Sphaerodactylus townsendi. The sequence continues at coordinate 36,643,518 of NC_059435.1, forward strand.
TTTCTAGTTCAAGAGTCTCAGGCTGAGATTGTTGAGACAGGACTTTCTTTGCCTGAAAGATCTGGAGAGATGATCTGAGGGCATGTGATAATAATCTTGCTGAAGCTTCAGAAGTATGGGTATGGTCAGGGCCTGTATAAGAAAAGTACTTTGAAATCCCAAGATCCTTTCCAATTGTTACATTCTATGACCAGGTGTATACCGAGTAAACGATATTGATCTATACTCTTTTCCATGTAAAGATTAAAGTGAGGTCAGTTGTGGTGCCGCGGAGGAGAAAATAGTAAAATAGTGATAGTATTAGAAAATAGTTCCAAAAGAATATGAGAAGTAACATTCATTTTTGAGCACCACTTTTGTCAAAACCATTATTCTGTGCATTATGAAACGTGGTACTTTGATAAAAGAACATTTATAGTGCACTGAACGACTATCAGCAGAGCTTGGCTTCTTCACAAGTAGTCGAAACAGCGCACAGCCAACCTGCCACAACTGGCTGACTTTTCAACCCCAGGGCTGGTTTCTTTCTTCTCCTCCCTGCCCCATAGCTTTCTGAAATGCATGGCTCAGTGAATGGGCATCCACCCATAGAAGACTGCCAAAGTCCCTGTTATGGTAAGTGCTGTCAGTGGAAAGTGCAGGGTCAGCAGTTCCTTGCTCAAGAAGCCTGCCTCCAGGTCCCAAAGACATGACGGCAGCACTTACGATGGCACGGGGAGAGCAAGCTCTGTCCAACCAAGCGGAAGCAGTTACATGAAGGAAGCAGCTGAGTTCCGAACCCCTGACTGCTCTGAACCTGCTGAGCACAAAGGAAGGGAAGTGTTGCTGGAAGGGACTTTACTCCTGAGAAACGTGGAGGAACAAAGCGCCGTTGCCAGGCCAAGAAAACTGCGCAGTTCTGTTAAACGGTGAGGTACAGCAAGCAGCTGTTCGACCAGGCGACCCGCTAATGCTGGCCAGAGTCGAGCTGTGCTGCTTATGATTTTAAGCTCAGAGAGGTAGCTGAATCTTTTGTAGCAACAAATGATCAAGTCTGGGAATTCAAAAAAACTCGGAAGATTTTGGGCCAGCATAAGTTTTCAGGAACAAAATCCCATGTTCCTCCTGGGAAGAGAAACAAGAGTCTTGGGTGGGTTAGGGTTAGGCTTGCACCCCTTCTCATAGTCTTCTTGCATCCGTTTTCACTGTTGATGCTAGCCCTGCACGGCCACTCCAATCACATGTTTGGCACCAACAAAGTCCACAGGGTGGGGTTTTTCCAGTTTTATTTTGAACAGAATGGAGAGCAGAACTATGTAGGCACTAGGACCCAAGCGGACCATTCTACAACCAAGTCCAGCATCTGGTGGATGAATGTACAATTCTACTTTAATCTTTATGTGAAAAAAAGTATAGACCAATGTAAGATAGTTTTATAAAGAAACACAGTCAAATTTACTTTTGTAAGATTACTGACATCTTTTCACATGTCCTGATCTTCCTCAATTAAAATAATCTAGTATTTTTTCCAAGTTTCATATCATCCAAATGAATACTCACCTTTACCTGTTGTAGAATGTTTTTTAGTGTGCTGTACAGCTGATCTGGATCTTTGGGTTCTTTACTTAAAATAAAATTTGGACAAGAAAAGATTAATATGTATGTTATTCACTTGTATTAGTCTCCTTAAACATTTCTAAAATTATTGCCACAGTTACTTAATAATACACAACAGATGAGGATACAGATATTTCAAAAGTTACATTTAAAAGGGTTTGTTTATTTGTACAAACACCTCTTACCCTTTCTCTTTGTTACTTGGTTTCCAGCCGGTCTCTCCTGTACAACAACAACAAAATTAAAGCATTTGAGAAGAAGCAAATAAAATAAAAAATCAATTGAATTAATAATAAAACTACAACATATCCAACTTCTAAAGCTAATAAAAAAATAACTGCTATACTATGATTAACTCAAGTTCCATCCATTTTGCTCTGCAGGACTCTGCATTCCTCAATGATAAGCCCCAATAAAGCGCTCATGCTTCCGTTCAGTACCAAATCCTTTGTTCTGTGTGGCTTCTAAATACAGACTGGGATTGAAACAACAACTTACTTTGTCCTTTGAGCCTAAGGTTGGTTTAGACAGAAATCAATTTATTGCACAATAAACTATCCAAAACTACAACCCTAAACCCACCTCTTGTTAGGAACTAACTGTGCAATCCTGAGTGAGGGAGGGGGACAAAAAGGCTGTGGATGCAGCATGCCCCTGCACCAGTGTAGATGACACCTAACGCCAGTGTAAGTAGCATTTATGCTGAGGCACTTATGCTGGCACTGAGGAGCAGCGTGGCTATGCAACATCCAAATGCTTATATGGCTGTGGTGCCAGAACTCCTCCAGCACAGGAGCCTGTGTTGACACTGAGTGGTGTTCCTGTCGCAGAGTCAACTTTCATTGGTTTCCTGAGCCCTTTCAGCCTGGGAACACACCTTGCATAGCTCCCCCCCTTCCCAGCGCTGTTGGGGGAAATTTCCTTTTTATTTGCTTGTCACAGCTCTGCTATCATCTATGAAGACTGCAGGGCTATGCCTGCTCCACAACTGCCCATCGATCCCACTCTCCCCTAGGACTGGACTGCCCATCATCATGAACATAAATGAGTTTTATTTCTAAAGAAAACCTACACAGGATTGTCGAAGGCTTTCATGGCCGGATTCTACTGGTTTGGGAGGGTTTTCGGGCTGTGTGGCCGTGGTCTGGTAGATCTTGTTCCTAATGTTTCGCCTGAATCTGTGACTGGCAACTTCAGAGGTGTATCACAGAGAGCCCAGAAAACCCACCCAAACCACTATCCAGGCTTGTTTAGTATTTCAGTTTTAAACACAATGCCACTTATAAGAAAGCCAATATTCCAGTATATCTTCGAGACATACTAAAGGTGAATGTGGAGGGGAACACAAGTTTAAATCTAAAGCAGGTGGGGTGGTGGTGGTCTATATTTTTTTTCAACAATTGAAAGAAAGCCTACCACCTTGTTCCTCTCAGTTCCACTTTCTGCATTTTCCTTCCAACCCAGCTGACTAGTGTCACACATCCAGTTTGATCTTTACTGCTCACTCCTTTGTACATTGGCTTTGAAAAGTGGTATTAAACTTTATACAAGTTAAAGCACATGTTCATAGAAGAAAAACCAGCCTTTTCTAAAAACTGCAGCAAACTAATAAATACACCCCGTATGAGTAAAACTCTTATTCTTAATCTAGCCCCACTGATAATGACGAAGTGGTACATACTAATTCCAGGAATGCTTTCTATGGGGATCTGTCGCACTCCATCTTTGAAGCAAGAAAGACCAGGATAAACTTTCCGAATCTGAGCTTGCTTCCTTTCAATCAATTTCTTAATGATCTGTAACAAAGTGTGACATAGAAAGGAGATCTAATTGTTATGGCAATCTGTTAGTGCATCAGTAAACTTTTCAATTGTTACACATGCCTGTTTGCCCATGACTCTTATAACTTATGGGTTCCTATAACTAAAAAAATTACTTTACTGGATCAAAGTTACAACAGAATGTTTCACCTGATTTCTATTTTTAAAAGTTGCTTTCAGTGTGCAGTATACCCATTTTGAATCTAGAGTTGGAAGAGACCACATGGGCCATCAAGTCCAACCCCCTGCCATGCAGGAATACACAATCAAAACATCCTTGACAGATGGCCATCCAGCCTCTGTTTAAACACCTCCAAAGAAGAAGACTTCACCACCCTCGGAGGCAGCCTATTCTACTGTAGAACAGCCCTTACCATCAAGAAGTTCTTCATAATGTATAGCTGAAATCTCTTTTCCTGTACCTTGAACCCATTACTCCTTGTCCTAGTCTCTGGAGCAGCAGAAAACAAGCTTGTTCTATTTTCAACATGACATCCTTTCAAATATTTAAACATGGCTATCATGTCACCCCTTCACCTCCTCTTCTCCACTAGCATGTTACATATGATAAATCAATACAAATTTAATACAGTACAAATAGTAAAACATTTTCATTAAAAACAAACATGGTTCACCTAATAGGTCTTCCTTATGGTACAAGTTGTTAAAATATACACACCATAAAGTAAAATTATTCAAAACACAATATTTCTGACCTGATCTTTAAACCACACACAAGGAGCAGGGCCAGTTCATTAACTAGATACTTCCCCCTTCATTATTGGACTAAATTAGCATCATCAAAAATCATTTTTCAGATTGTTGTTGTACATGGTCCAAATATCTCAGCAAGCAACTTTAGCGAATCATAGCTCTGAAGCAAAACATCTTCCCCCTGCTGTTTTGGTTTTGCTCCTGCTCATACATAAATAAACCATGCACAAACAAATGGCTTCCTGATACGTATCACAAGCCCATCTTCATCACTGGTTAAGCTGTTGTGATGCCCTTCTAGTCACTGGCTGAGCAGCTGTTATGTCAAAATAATGTTCAAATCCTAACTGTTAACACATTTTGCAACAAAAATAGTGGCAAGCAGTGCTGCTTCTGTGAGGCAAATGGCAAATCACCTCCTCAAAAATAACCTCAGGTGATCTCAAGGAAAGGAGGGACTGTATAGTGTTAACAGGATGGGGAACGCAAACACCACACTGCATGCTACACTAGATTAGATGGAGGCTAAGGCTATGTGTGACTGTGTCTATCTGCATTAACAAATGGCAGATTAGACAAGGTGGCTTCATAAAATTGTGGAATATCTGTTTAGTGGAATGTAAAATGAAAAGCAAAGTTATCTTTGATATAAGGACAAAGTAACGCTTCCAAAGAAATCATCTAAACATTCCAGATCCTCAAAAAAAACTTCTCCACAAAAAAGAACAAAACCAAAAATAATTCTGTACAATGATACTACTAGGCCTCTGTGTTGGCGGGGGGGGGGGGGGGGGGGGGGGGGCACCAACATAAAATCCACTAGAACCATTTGTTCTATTAACCATGAGAATTATGGTTTATGGTTTATTGGATTTATATACTTGTAGGTACAAGAATAAGTTGGTTGTTTTGCAATGCTGGATCAGTAGAAAACTTTTTTTACCTCTTTTTGTTTCTTAATGATAACTGAAAATTCAGTGTATGGAATCTTTGGATTTAATTCACATCCCATTAAAGTTGCTCCTTCATAATCCTTGATGTAGCCAACATATTTTGCTTTGGGTACTTTAATGTCTTTTGAAAAACCCTAAGAAAACAGAAAAAAAACCTTTAAAAACATATTCCTGTTTTGTTCTTAGTAGCCTTCTGAGAAACATGGATTTCTCTGGGATCCATGAGTTTTTAAATGCTTTGAAGCAACAATTCTGGACATGTTAGTGTAGGTCATATTACGGAACCTACATATTGCCAAATTCAGCGCATACTACTATCAGACCATGTAATATCTCACAATATTGCTTTTAGACACAATTTCATATCTAATTCCACACCTGGTTCAAAAAATAAAAACATGTGTGGGGGCTGCAGATGTTCAGAAAAAATGTTTTCTAAAATTAAGAGGAAAAATATTTTTCAAAAGTCAAATTACTAATTGCTACTGGAACACATAAGAGCAGAGAGGCAGATCAGTGGCTAGACTCCACCTAGCTCATTTATTTCTTGAACTTTGGAAAAGGAATGCGTTTATCTCAACTATCATTTATTTGAAGGTGGCGCTAACTTATTGGAAGAATGGCATGTAACCTCTCTATGAAGTGAATCAGCCACTGTATTTGATTAAAAGGCTGGTAAGCATAAATAACAACAGAGGAAAGATTGGGAATTGTGCTCTGTACTGTGAATAGGGCAAGTGGGGGGGAGCAATTACTATGATTCCACGTTAGTTGTTTTTTAAAGCAAGCCTTCATGAAACTTGATGGATTTCCTCCTGTTTCTTATTTGCTTATTTTGTTGCTTCATTTATTCCTCATCTTTCTCCCCATTGAGAACCCTAAGTGGTGTGCATTATTCCACTGTCCTCCATTTTATATTCACAACAACCCTATGCAGTATGTAAGGCTGGAAGTGTGTGACTAGCCCAAGATCACTCAGCAATTTTCCATGGCAGAATGGAAATTTGAATCTGGGACTCCCAGATCCTAGACCTAGGCCAGGGGTAGGGAACCTTTAACACTCAAAGAGCCATTTGGACCCGTTTTCCACGGGAAAAGAAAACACTTGGAGCTGCAAATAATTTTTGACATTTAAAATAAAGATAACACTGTATATATTGGGGTTTTTTACCTTTTACTCCACTCATTCTGAGAAGCGCATGGATGCGCCCGCCCTGCTGCTTGCTGGGCGGGCAAGGATGAAGCCGGCAGCTCGGCCTCGCTGTCCGCTGGGAAAGCGCCTGCCCCGTTGAGATGGGGCGGGCGAGAGGGGAAGCCCGCAGCGCGGCCCAGCCGTCCGCGGGCAGTTGGTGCGCCCGCCCTGCTGCTTGCAGGGCAGGCAAGGATGAAGCCGGCAGCTCGGCTCATGGAGCCGCAGTGCAAGGGCAGAAGAGCCGCATGCGGTTCTTGAGCCGCAGGTTCCCTACCCCTGACCTAGGCCAACATTCTAGCAATTACACTATTCTGTTAGCAAAATCTTTTATTCTAAAACAATTAAAAAATCCACTTAAAATATACAGACATGCCTAGGAAATTAAACGCTCTGACAGAAAGCAAAATAAAAGCTATTCTATTATTCTGAATGTTCTATTTCTTATAATGGGAGTTTCCATGTTTGATGCTGCTACTTTGGTATGTTGCCAGCAAGCCACAATTGATTGTCTTCTGCCGAGTCTTCTGTGGTGGTCCCCCAGTGAAGTACCAACCCTGCTTGGCCTCTGAGATTGGATTATATCATGGTGCCTTCCCTCCCTTGATGATGTTAGGAAGCACACCATGATGCATTTGTGCATCTGCTGAGGTTTCCCCAGCTTTGATCTTTCTCAAACCACCTTTGCTCCAAAACTTTTAGAAAGATTGCAACAAAGTCTGCATGACTGCCATGTTTGTAGAAACGTTTGGATTTTTCCAGGCCCACCAGCAGAGGTATAGCTAGGGGAAATGGAGCCCGGTGCAAAATCTGAGTTTTGCCCCCCCCCCCGCCCCCCCCGGGCAGCTGCCCTCCCCCAGCACGACAAAAAAAAAGCAAGAACTGGGAGTCTCTGCTAACATTTAATACTAGCAACAATCCACTTTGGATGAGCTAAGAGAAAATGAAACTGTTTATTTTTCCCCAGCAACACAAAGCGCATATGAAATTTAACACCCCACCCCCTCCTTGAAACTCCCAATCTTTCTTATGCCCCACTCACCTCGTTGGGGAGATCTTGATGATCGCACAAAGTTCTCTCCCTCTCCTTCCAGCCACCAGCGCGGCTGAAGGAAAACCAGAGAGCTGAGAGCCCAGCCCACAAAAAGTCCTGACTCCTGGGCTGGCCCTGGGAATTGGAAGTAAACTCAAGCAGGAGCCTGGCCTTGGCGACGTTGAGCTTCGGTCAGCTTCTTCACGTTCTGAGAAGTAGCCGTAACCTCCCTCCCACCCAGGGGCATTCCCTCCTGCCCTAGACAGCCCGCAAATTGCTTCCTAGGCTAGCTGTTGCAGACTGGAGTGAGTCCTCAGGCTCCGAATCTCGGCAGGGAGGGGAGGGGGAAGGAGAGTTGAGAAGTCAATTGCTCCTTTTGTTTAGGGCTGCTCAGTGCTCTCAGAGTTGATTGCCTTGGCCTGGCTGCCAGGCTGGCTGCTGCCAGCTGCCGGCTTCATTGGGATGTGGAGGAGGCCATGCGCTGAGCAGCAAACTGACAAAGGTGGAGGGGCCAGGGGGGATTTTGCACCCCCCACGTGACACATAGCCGTGCGCCCGGTGCGTCGCACACACCCCCGCCCCCTGGTGGCTTTGCCACTGCCCACCAGTAACAGCCATTTTCCCTGCGACAGTCATTTCTTCTTCCTATCCCTGGAACTCTTAATTTTTTTTAAAAGGTTCTTAATTTTTTTTAAAAGGTTCTCAGTTTACTTTCTTGCTTTTTTTCTTTTTAAGTAAGTTTCTAGTCCAGGGGTAGGGAACCTGCGGCTCCCCAGATGTTCAGGAACTGCAATTCCCATCAGCCTCTGTCAGCGTGGCCAATTGGCCATGCTGGTAGGGGCTGATGGGAATTGTAGTTCCTGAACATCTGGAGAGCCGCAGGTTCCCTACCCCTGTTCTAGTCCCTTTCATTGCAGAGATATAAGGGAAAACGCATCAGTCTTGAATTTAAAAAAAACTGGCAAGCAAACCTGTGTGGAAGCCCTGTTGCTACTGTGCTGTATAGGCAGTTTTAGAAGCAATAGGGATAGTACGCAAGCCAGTCCCCATGTAAAAAAATCCATGAGACAAGTCTCTTTCACATGGAGAATGCCATCATTGGAAGATGGATTGCTGAAAAAAAATTCTTCTTGCAATAAAGAGAAGCAACATAGTAACTGGAATAACATAATACAGTACTGGAGCAACAAATCACCACACACATACAGTCAGTGCATGGGTTTATATTCAGATAATATTGATACCCCTCATAGCTAGATGGTCAAAGATTTACATTATATTTACTAAGAGTCCCTTCACTGATTGAAAAGCTCTTAGACTACTTACTTGTTTCTTGAAGTAACCAATTGCATATTCATCAGCATAAGTAAGGAAGTTGAGAATATTATGCTTAATATGATATTCTTTCAGATGATTCATTAGATGGGTTCCGTAACCCTGTACAGAAATTATTAGTTCATTTTTTAAAAGAATGCAATAGTTTTAAAACTTTGAAGCTGACATTATAGACTCTAAGCACAAAATCATTCTTAGTTTTCCTTTCTAATTGCAACATCTCACGCTGGGTAAAATCTGCTGTGGAGAGCCTCTCAGGAAGCTTGGCAGGGGGTGGGGGCCTGCATGAGCAGCTCCACTAGGAAGAAGGTGCAGGATATCCCGCTGTGTTCACAGAACTACACTGCAGTTTTTATGAAAGCTACGACACCTGACTTCCTAATCTTTCAAAGGAATTCACAGAATCCAGTTATACTTTCACGATAGCCACTAGCATTGCCTTTACCTTGACTTGTTCATTTGAAGTCACAGCGCAGAAAACTATTTCTGTAAATCCTTGAGATGGGAACATCCGAAAACAGATACCACCAATCACACGGCCGTCTTTGATTAAGGAAAGAGTCTTGTGTTTCCTGGAGTAATACACATTGAGATCAGTTTTATTTCACAGTTATAATATACACATAATTATAAACCCAAACAGGCATAAATACTATTTTTCATAGCATCAGCACCTTCTGCTAGCATTAGCACCTTTTATGCACTGTGCTCCACTGATTGCTTTAGATAAAAAAGATGACCATTGTAAGCAGCGTTTACCCCTTCTAAGTCCACCAGAAAATCAAACCAAGACATTGCAACATTCGCTCAAGATGGCACTGAAAATTCTTACAGCATTTCTTTATCTTTATCAGTATCTGAAATCTATGTTGCATGATTGATGTCTAGATTACTCTAAAGAATTATTCTGTTCTTAAAAATGTGAAATGATGTATATTGCATGAATTCCCTACTCATAACTTGACAGGTAATACTGTTATCTATTTGCAGCTGTAACAATAAAAATGCAATACAATACACAAAGAGCTTCCCGGAGAAATCAACAGAAAAGTTGTCATAACTGAACAAGGAATTGTTTTAATCCCATTTCATTTGGGAATATTTTTGAACCAAGCTGCTTTATCCCTTTAAGCTACTTGCTATTGACTTCAGAGAACAGAGCAAAAGACTTAGCTGCCATTAACAATATAATATAAACAGTGATAGCCCATTGTTTCATTTGCTAGTTTTGTGTTTAGGCTAACATGACAAGAGTTCTTGGGCACTCAGATGTGGCAAGGCCATTTGATTCCAAAATAATAAGCAAATTCAGGTGCTCTGAGGTATAGAAAGAAATCCTGGGATGCAGGTCATAATCACTCAAGACTGGAAAACCATAATTTAAAATGCAGTTTCAAAGATTCATTCCGAATGTGTTTCAAAAGGCTGGTTGATTTTAATAGTTTTCAAATGTGATTTTATCATGTATGTTTTAAATTGTTAGCCACTTCGGTTGCCTCTATAATGGCAAAAAGATGGAATATGAAGTTTGTAAATGAGGAGAATAATTTTTATAAGATTACCTATTTTCTGAAAATCAGTGTGTTTTTCTCTTGCCTACTTTGAACGATTTTTGGTATGGCAGCATCCAACTACTACAATCAATCTTCTCAGTTTATTTTATAATGATTAATTTTATCAGAAGTGAATACCGAGACATGAACTATACTTAGCCAAGGAGAAAACTTGGTGATAAAAAAAAGTACATCAAACCCCAATGAATGGCATAAGAACATAAGAAAGAGCCTGCTGGATCAGACCAGAGTCCATCTAGTCCAGCCCTCTGCTACTCGCAGTGGCCCACCAGATACCTTTGAGAGCTCACATGCAGGATGTGAAAGCAATGGCCTTCTGCTGCTGCTGCTCCTGAGCACCTGGTCTGCTAAGGCACTTGCAATCTCAGATCAAGGAGGATCAAGATTGGTAGCCATGGACTTCTCCATAAATCTGTCCAAGTCCCTTTTTAAAGCTAAAAGCCATGTAGTTTGAAAGCTTTCCTTCAACATTGAAGTCATTAATTTAATAAAAACTTTCCCACTAAGAAAAGAAAGAGGCACTCACGGGTCAAAGACTAAACGAGTAATGTACTCTTTTGGCATTCTGGGCAGCTGATGCGAGAACACGTTCTGTAAGCCAACCAGCCACATCATAATTTTTTTGTTCGGCTTTTGGTTTAGGGAATTTCCAACGACATGAAATTCAATCACTCCCCTGCGCTCTTCCAGCCTTGCTGCTTCATCCCGGGCCGAATGCGCTGACAGAAAATTAGTCTGCTTCAGGGAAGAAAGGAGCAAAAATTTAATTCAGTGCACATTTAAAGATTTTTGTGACTTCATTTTCACATACATGCATGCAGGGTGAAACAGTCTTCTAAGGGCGGCTAGTACTGCAACTGCGGTTACAACAGGTAGCAACTGGATAGTACTACATGCCTGTGCAAACTATAAGCAGCATTAAGTACCTAGAAGGTCAAGAAAGTGTGTCAATGTCCAGTGTACAAATGTACAACTACTGAATGTCAAAACCACATACTGGTAAATGGCCAGGAGGAAGATGATTAATGTGGGCCGCTCCACCAGACTGCCCCCCACTATGCTGGTGGAAGGGGAGCTGAATGCTGGTGCAGCATCCTGTGCCATGTGCCAGCACCAGGGAAGGTTTACATTAGCCCCTCACTGACGATTTCACCCTTCGGCTGAGGTAAATGCCCCAGGGAGGGCATTTTCACCAGCGGAAGCTAGCACCACTTCCACTGGCAGATTTAGCCCCCACCCCATCCCGATGGAACTGTAAGAGTTCCTACTCTTGACAATAGCTATTCGGAGGTACAAACAAATAGGCATCTCTTTTGTTAAAAAAAAGGCAAAATATAGTATTCACACATTTCAACATTTGATTTTCACTTAGAAACCAAAATGAGTTAATAAACAGATATGCCATATTGCTACATGCATAACCTCAAGGAATATTACACAGAAACCAAAATCAACTCCAGCTGAATGGTTTGATTTACACTTGAGAGAGGCCATTTCCTACACTGTCTGATTTCCAGAGCAACATTTGGCTGCTAGGTATCCAAGAATGATCAACCCACAGAATGCTAATTATCCCGACATATACAAGAGCAGGAAGAAGAAACAGCAGCGTAATTCAGAATGTTCCTTATTTGGAAACCTGGCTACAGACCTATAACAATTAGTATCCCCTGAGGCCAAAGTGCAAAGCACTGCAAATTGCTCTCTTCCCATTCCTTCAACAGCTTACAGACTACTTGGAGCTTACAGATCCAGTAGCTGGTAAATAAAAGTGTGGATGAGAGAAGTGACCTAGTAATTGTCTTGTTTCTCCTGGTTATTAGGAAGCAGCATGAATGTTGTCAGACTCTGTGTCTACATATCTTCAGAAACATTTTCTCCCTCTACAATCAAAATAGATTGTTTTCAGGTGGCAACAACAGTCAATGCAGCTTACAACAGTTCCTGCTCTGTCTAGAAGTTTTTTTCCTCACAGCCCCGATGTGGTCAAATGTTCTTCCAAGAGACGTCAGGAAGATCACTATGTTATTGGTTTTGCAAACTATCTGGAAAGGCTTTTACTATGATAGCTATGATAGTTTTGTCAAGATGATCCTTCAAAAAGATGCTGAGACGTAATCTTTTCAGATATGGCTGCTTTATTGGGCTTTTAATTAACATTGTCCCTCACCTTAAGTCCTCCTTTGAGAAAGGCAGGTAAAAGTACTGTTAATAAATAAAAGTTTGAAATAGAACATGCAACATTTCTAAACTGTCATGCTCTGTCAAGTATTGTATATGCTGCAGAAAATTTGATGTGTTTTAGTGTTATTCCTTGGTAGTAGAAGTTTAATTATTTTGCATTCCCATTGTATAATGTTTTATAAATTGTGATATAATGCACAAGCTGTCTGCAGAATAGTAAATATGACATATCTAATTAGACATGGTAAAAATTTAATCAAAAGTCATTTTGTGGGCTGTTTTAAAAGCCCCACCTACCTCACAGGGTGTTTTTTGTAAGGGGGGAAGGGTTTGTAAAGCCCCTTTGAGTCTCCTTACAGGAGAGAAAAGGGGGATATAAGCCCAACTCTATTCTTTTTCATCATCATCATATTGAATGATTTATATTCAACAGAGAAACTGACCAGACATTTAAATTCACTAGAAATAAAGAGCTGATGTGGGGGGGGGGGGAAGTATCAACCATCTAGAACTAACAAGGTCAACGTCCTGTGGCGCAAGATGGACATGAATAATTCTGCCAAGGCTACATATCTCACCTCTGGGCCAAGCATTGTGGCTGGATCGGTAATTGTTGACATCACTTCATTGATTAGTTCAATAGGAATATCTCCTACAACTCTTGGCTTCTTAGCATCCTCCTCAGAATAAGGCTCATTAGTTTTTCTTTTCTCTCCTACATAAGTAAGTCACAATACACAAAAGAATTATTCAGTGATCAAAGAAGTTCTCACTACCAAAATATATATTCTATAAGAAGGCAGGAGTTCAAGGTTACTGGACAGCATCAAACAATATTATTCACAATTATGAAAATGGACGTTCAGAAGTGCAACACTATGGGTTTAAATATTAGTTAGATCATGTCTAAGGGGCTGTTCCTGATGACACAACCGTCCTAAAAATGGACTTTGCATGGATGCAGAGCGATTTCAGGGCAGGGGAGAAGTATCTTTCTCCATGCACTTTTTATATTCCTTGTATTTGTGGATGCATATAACATTCTGTCACTGGGAACACAGAACACTGCCAGGTTGATAATCACATTACTGAGACAAATTAAAATCGAGACAGGAAGGGTAAGTTTCAACCATGGGCTGATATATATTTTTCAAGCTGGCAACAGGCAGCACTACAGAACCCTTAGATTTGAGTCCAGTAGTATCTTAGAGACCAACAAGGTGTTCAGGATATAAGTTTTCAAGAGTCAAAGATCTCTTCACCAGACACAAGAACTCTGAAAGTTACCCAAACCATAAAAACCATTAAAAGAAAGAACATTTATAAACCAAAATGGTGTGTAGTTAATTTTTTGAACAGAATTTTTCACACACACCAAACAACAAATATCTGTGATCTATATATTCCATCAGAATACTCATAAATTTTCCCCAATTGGCACCAGCTAGGTCAATGGTCTATGGTGAGCACACAATCATTTTACAATTTTACATTAAAGTTGCTTATTGGCATTACTGGGATTTGCCCTTAAGATGTTCTGTACACTCCTCCCATTTTAAGGGGTGGTTGGGTTGGGATTTTTTATAATGTTTCATGGTTTTAGGATTGGATTTTATAGGGATTTTTTAATTGTGTTGAGTTTTTACTTTATGTTTTTTTACTGTAACCTGCACTGAGACTGTAGCAAAGGGTGGGGAATAAATCTAAATACGATTTAAAAAAAACAGCTTGTTTCCAAGGTTATGTTAGAGAGGGACTGTGGGGTCAGTAATACAACTTTTCCTTGGAATGCTGAAAGTTACACATTCAGTCTCTGGTATCTCCAAATAAAAGGATCAAGCAGTAGGTGAACTGAAAGACCTCTGCCCGAGAGTAGGTGATCTGAAAGACCTCTGTTGCTAGTCTGAGTAGGGATTTTGATGGACCAATGGTCAGATTTAGTAGTAGTAGAAGAAGAAGAGTTGGATTTATATCCCCCTTGTAAGGAGACTCAAAGGCGCTTACAAACTCCTTTCCCTTCCCCACTCACAACAAACACCCTGTGAGGTGGGTGAGGCTGAGAGAGCTCCAAAGAACTGTGATTAGCCCAAGGTCACCCAGCTGGCATGTGTTGGAGTGCGCAAGCTAATCTAGATCACCAGATAAGCCTCCACAGCTCAAGGGACAGAGCGGGGAATCAAACCCGGTTCTCCAGATTAGAGTGTACCTGCACTTAACCACTACACCACGCTGGCTCTCTTGTGTTCATATGTTCATTAAGAATCTTGTGTTCATATGTTCATTAAGAATATACACATCTCTTTAGTAATGTCAGAAAAATTAAATCAAAAGCTGCTACGGAAGTTGTGACACCTCCCGCTGCCAAGGCCCATTTCTACCACATATCAAATCAATCACTTTCTTGCCAGATCACAATGGCCTATGAACACACAAGTTTCCTATCCATCAAAAAGCAAGTTGTGTACCACTTTTTCCCTTCAAAAGACCTGGCTAGAGCAAATAGACAGTGGCTCATTTCCTCATTCTACTTTAGTTGAAAGGGATGTGAAAGAACTTGAGTGACCGAAAGAATTTTTGCATGCAAACCAGAGTAAAGTAGACTCTGGAGTATTCTGTTGATAATCCTACTTTTAAAAATGTACTGTGCGGACATTCATTTTAGAAATGGAATCATCTCTTGAGTTTCATTTTGTATTTCCTTCATTAATTGATTTCAAGTGCCAGACAGGTTTAGAGCCCATTTCCTTCATGTACAAGTTAGAAACTATCATAGTGTGCTTAGAATCATAGAATTCTAGAGTTGCAAGTTGTCCATAGAGGCCATCTAGTCCAGCCCCCTGATCAGTGCATGATCTGTCTAGCATCCCTGACAAGTGCTTGTCCAGCCACAGCTTGAAGGCTGCCAGCAGAGGAGCTCATCACCTCTGAATATATGTTCATTTTGGCTGGCCCCTGGATCTGGCAGAAGCTCCAGGGGCGCTGTGCACCAAACCCTTCTCAAAGGGGTAAAGCAAGTTATTACTGTTTCTGCCATTGTTTTGGTTGAAACGAGGCTGAAAATTACACTCTGACTCAGCATGTCTATTCACTACATGCTTACAATGACAAAAACAAGTCTATTAAGAGCAGAAATGATAGATGCACCTTCTGGCTCATGCATCAACAAATCTGGCAGCTGAGCTTCCGCTGCAGAACATTTTGCACATATGGTATGAAAGCTTCAGGGAGACAGCTTGGCACTTTAGGTCCAGGATAAACTAAAAATAACTATATTTTGACTTGCTTCATTAACCGCTTGTAGGGAGAGAGGAAGGATCCTGCCATGAAAGAAGGAAAAAAGCTCAGCTCAGAACTGCAGGTTTAGAGGAGCAAAAGCATAGAGCACTGCAGCTCCACTCAAAAATCCCCCAGGAGGCATGTCTGAGAACTATGATGGTTCAAGTTATGCCTTAAGGGAAATGCAACGTTGCACCACTTTCATGCCAAGCTCTGCTCTTCCTTTAGACAATCCTGTGTCTGTGTCAAGAATGGCCAGCCTTATGGCCTTTTCTAACTAAGGGCTCTATCACAGATCATAGCTGGTGGCATGTTGTTCATAGCTGAGTAGTTTTGAAGACCACGAGGTAGCCTGTCCTGGAACTAATTCCATTCCCATGTTCAAGGGTTGTTGTAGATAATCAAAGCTGAACAAAACTAATAATTTTAGGTACTGACAGTGCCATCCTCAGCAGATCTAATTCATAATCCTGTTCAGGTCTATTCAATGGGACTTATTCCCAGAATAGTATTTTTAGAGTTACACTGCATATGACTGAGTCCTGGTAATTAAATGGGTTCCAGGATAAATCCTGAGTCAAGGGATAAATTACTGATTACAATGGTGCCCTCCAAATAACTTTAATAGAGCTAGTGTAGTAGTTAGTAGTGTCAAACTAGAATCTGGGAGACCCGCTCACAGTGTGGGAGACCCGCTCACCTGTCACAATCTCTCGCCCCAACCTACCTCACAGGGTTGCTGTTTAAGCCACTTTGGGACCCCATTGGGGAGAAAAGTGAGGAATAAAGTAAATAAATAAATAAATGGACAATGGTCACTGCACTGAAGTGCAGTACGTCATAGTTATTTAGCCACAGAATACAGCACTTTTCCACACTAAAAAGTGCTCAAGGTAGACTGTAAATTAATAAATATCAACAGGCTAATTTTAAAAAAGTAGAAACATCTTCAACTGACACTGGAAAGCCATCTAAGTCATCTCAGCTTCTGCATCTGATAAAAGAATCAACAGGGAAATATCCCTTTGCAAATCCCCAAAGGATAATCCCCTTCCCCACTGCTGAACTATGGACTAGTTGCCAGGTACCAGTTTCCTTATAAAAAAATTGAACCATAGGAAAGACACCAACCACAGCCTCCACCAACCACAGCCCCCATTTTTGCTCAACTCTCATTCTCTTCTAAGATACACAGGAGCAATTCCCTATGGATTGTGCTCATTGGGGCTGAAATAACCAAAAGATGAAGTCCATTGCTCTTTACGTACCCAGGTTTGGGTCCAGGCCGGAAGCAGCCTTGCACGCAGGACTCAAACTCCCACCACTGGGCTGCTCGAGAGATGAGGGGCTTGTGCTGCATGAAAAAGACCTTACGACTGTAGGGTGGCTAATAACTACAATTATACAGAAAAAATCATGTTTAAGGCAACAGATCTCAAACAGCATTTTATTCTTTATATGTGCATGTACATTCAGTAATGTATCGACATTCTGTGCATTACTGAACAAAAACCAACCATTTTATCTGAACAAAATAACAGAAAAGCAATATAGATTATAACTGAAATAACATGGATAAAGGACATCCCATTGCATTTAAGCATAGATACTTATTTTTATTTCCGTGGTTACTCCCTGCCCAACAGCAAACAGAAGTTACCTGTCTGGATGCCTAGCTGGGTAGTTCGAGAAGAGGATGCCATGAAATCAGGATCCCAGATGGGAGAACTTTGACTATACACTTCTTCCTCCAACATGGATAGGAATCTTAACACACAAGGTGAAGCTCAGTTAGTACACATTCATGTCTACTAGGAGAAATACAAAACTCAGAACAAATTCATATTCACCTGGCAAATAGATCATATATTTAAATTATAAACTATCAAACATAAAACAACTTAGAAAAGTACAGGGCTCATACATAAGGCATTTTGATAGTGATGTGCATTTCCCCCTCCTCCACTATTTTCCCTTTCTTTTCCCTGATAACTTAACCCCCCCCCCCCACTTTCCTACCTATTTCTCCCTTTTTAGGGTTGTGAGCCTCCAAGCAGTGTCTTGGAGATCTCTTGGAATCACAAGAGATCTCCCAACTACAGAGAATGGTTCCCCCTGAGGGTTACCAGCTCCAGGTTGGGAAATGACTGAAGAATTCAGGGTTAAGCCTTGCAGAGCCAGTTTTGGGGAGGGGAGTGGACTCAGCAGGGTATAATGCCATAGAATCCACACTCCAAAGCAACCATTTTCTCCAGGAGAACTGATCTCTGTCACTCGAAGACCAATTATAATTCCAGGTGATTTCCAGCCCACACCTGGAGGTTGAAAGCCTAGTTCCCCTGGGAAAGCCATAGGGTTCACTCTTCAAAAGCAGCTATTTTCCCCAGGAGAATTAGGCTTGCCAACCTCCAGGTGGGAGCTGGAAATCCCCAGAAATTATAATTGGACTTAAAACCACAGAGATCTGTACCCCTGGAGAAAATGGTTGCTTTAGAGCAGGGATGTCAAAACTGCGGCCCGGAGGCCAGATCCAGAGTTTAGTTATCTTTTGTCTGGGTACTTAATGAAATTGCAAGAACTTTTTCTTTCCTTCAGTTCTTTTTAACTTTAAGCAACAGTATTCAAAGTGGTCTAGACTTTAAGCAACAGTATTCAAAGTAAAAACAAAACCAGAAGAAGTTGTTGCCACATAAACATGATGTTATGTTATACACTATTTTAACGGTTAATCTAGGACAGGGGTAGGGAACCTGCGGCTCTCCAGATGTTCAGGAACTACAATTCCCATCAGCCTCTGTCAGCATGGCCAATTGGCCATGCTGGTAGGGGCTGATGGGAATTGTAGTTCCTGAACATCTGGAGAGCCGCAGGTTCCCTACCCCTGAGGATGACATTTCTGGTTTAATTGCCAAAATCACTACTGCAGTCTGAAATCTCATTCTTACATATATAATGAAATATAGATATGATCCACCTATTTGAATACTTGTTATCACTGATCAAGAGTACAGTAAGATAGTGAGGACATAACAAAGATCTCGTGAATGCAGCCTACCACTGGAAAACTCTTGGGCAGCGTTGCATGAATGGATACTTCCTGGCTTAGCCTCTCACTCTTTCTCAGCACTTGGTACTCTGTGCCCAGGGCTGTAACTCTTGGCTGCACAGTCTAGCGCTATCCAGTCTCTTCACAGTATTCATGTCACCTGCAGCATCTTTGTCTGTACTCCAAGTCCCTAACTGAAATTTATTTAACTGTCATTCCTCTTCACCTATCACTCACTCCTCAGCATTCTCTCGTCTCCTTGGCAACCAGAACCTCTCACTTGCCTGTTTCATCCTCATCTAGCCATGCCCAATTTAAAAAACTCATTTTGACAACACAAGGTTGCAGAACCAGGGCAGGATAATTCCAGCCAAGGTCAATGTTGATCAACCACCCCAATACCTTAATTAAGCATGATAATTACTAATGAGGGAAGCTAAGCAGGCTTAGCGCTTGGATTGGAGGAAGGACAAGGCAAACCACCTTTGCATCTCACTTATCTTGAAAGCCCCTTGATGGAGTTCTCATAAGTCGGCTGAGATTTGATGGCACTTCCCATATTTGCATAACCAATTACTGATTCAGACAAAATCAAAAAACACTCTTCCAGTGGAAGGCAGTGAAGTACATGCTTATGTCTCCCAGTGAAGTCAATGAGAATTAATAAAAATTCTTAACCGTGACTGGATTATTTCCATACTTTCTTCCAGCAGTCCAAGTTCTATAATCAGTAAGTCTAGTGAGGTAGCCCATCTGCTTGTAACAAGATACTTTTATCTCTTTTTCTTCTAAATGGCTATGCCTGAAAAATAACATACTAAAGTCTGCCACAAGGCAGACAACTAATTGGCCTTATCAGAGATACCATTTCACCTTTATTTATCATGATGAAGTGGTCACTGTGAAAATGCAGCATCTTGCTGCTGAGAAATTTGTTCTTTGCTAAACCCAGTAGCATTGGGGATGAGGGGGGCAGTAAGTAGTGATATGCTGTTTTCTACTGTTCTACTAACATATTTGATACGTAAGCCATCATGAATAAATTACTTCTACTACACTGCAATTATTATCTAAACTGAACTCTCCATGGCTCTGCCACAATGGAGCAGAATGAGGCAATTTAATGCACGGCACTATGCTGACGTCAAGCAGGTCTCAAAAGGAAAGCCTTTAGTAAATTACAGCACAAAGTGATGAAAAGCTTATTTGAAAGGGGGTATTAATTATGCAGCCAAAATTAATATAACATAATACATCACTGTATGACTCACAATAACTAAGGATACAATCCACCATTGTGTAAGCAGATTCACATTTTTCAGTGCCGTCACCCTCCCAATTCCCCTCAGCCTTAGAAAATTCACCTGTAACTTGGGGTTCAGATACCAGACAGGCCAAACACAGGCAGTAAGAACAGCTTCCAAGGCCAACCAGGCTAATGCAGAAAGTGTAAACCCTTACATCCGGGAGATGCAAGCCCAAAATGCTATGCTTGAGGCTGTTCTAGTTATACTCATAAACAGAGCCAACAGCTGGTGCATGGCCTGTGGCTTGTTCAGTGTCTCTAAGTTAGGAAAAATAAAAAGGTCACACTAGTCCTAGGATATTTTTTTAAGGGCCAAAGCCAATGGTGCAAAACAGGTAAAAACTGATTTATTATTAGGGAATTTCATCTGAGTAATAAAATATAGTTACCTATTTTGTAACATTGACCTCGGCTATATTTCTTTTTATCTTGAGTGTCTCACAATGCCTTACTAAGCAGCATTACACCTTTTTAGGTCCTCTGAAAATCAGTGGAGTGCGATTAGGAAGGTGTTGTCAGTCTTTAAGTGCAGGACTCATGGGGCTTGGCTGTTCAAGGTGCCAGGCGATGCATCAGAACTAGCGTTGGTAATGGTGTTAGAATGTCGGACTAGGATCTAGGAGAGCCACATTCAAATTTGCTCTGGAAGCTCGCTGGGTGACCTGGGGCCAATCACATACTCTCATCCTAATTCTACGTCACAGAATTGTTGTGAGAATAAAAGGGAGAAGAGGAGAATGAGGTTAGCAGCTTGGAGTCCCCATTGGAGAGAAAGGCCTGGTACAAGTGAGGTAAATAAAATTGAAAAAAAATTATAAATCAGTCACTGCACTCACATGCAAGAGAAAAGGCATTAAATGATTATCTGCCAAGATGAAAACAGAGAATTTTATCTTTTTTAACCATAGGCTAAACCAGCAAATCAAATTCATAAAGATCGCAAATCTACCGTATTCAGAAATTATTATTTTTTTTTAAAAAGAGTCCCTTACTTTGGAAAATGTGTGAGGATTAGTGTCCGTTTCTCAGGAGGAAGCTTGTCTTTTTCCTGCCGAGCGTGTTCTAGAAGTTGTCGTCTCATGACGGTAAAGACAGAGCGCAGCAGTGTTCTTCCAAAAACTTGTGTGGTTTCATATCGAGGTAGACTATCACAAAACTGGGGTACATTGCAGTAACACAGCCATCTACCAAGTATCAGAAACATAAAAAGAAGAGATAGGCAAGTAATTCAAGCTAAACATGACAAAGATCTCATTCTATAGTATATTAACCATTTATTTATATGTTTTTTATATTTCTGTGCTACCTTTCCACCCTTAGGTGATGAACTTTTAAACATTTCAAACATTAAAATACAAAATAAAATATTTAAATCATATTTTGTACACATATTTTGTACATTACCTGCAAACCAGGTATCTAAATAAGGAATTAACTGCTATTCCCCATCCTGGTTTGCAGGAAAAGTAAGATTCATAATTTTACGACAAAACAGTGAACATGCACACACATGCAGAATAATACACTTTCAATCCACTTTCACAACTGTTTGCAAGTGGATTTTGCTGTTCCGCACAGGAAAATCCAGCTTCAAAGTGCATTGAAACTGGATTGAAAGTGCATTATTCTGCATGTGTGGAAGGGGCCTATGGTTCCCATGAAGAGGAAATCATGTGTCAACCACTGCCATGTAAAGTATGAAGTAGCAGGCAAGCCCAAAGCTCATTCCAGTAATGACAAATAATGGCTTACTGTTACATTTCAACAAGCCAGGGCCTTGATGGACTTCAAATGGCACTTGTATGTAAATTATATAATTGCCAAAAAAGGCAAGAGGAATCACGAAACAAAATACTGTTACCTTGTATAATTAACTTTATAGCCAGCAATGTCGTCATTAGATGATCTCTGCCTTCGTTGGGAAGGAGTCTCCAGATGCCAATAGTTGATACGATTTAGAAACATTTTAGCCAGTTCCTCAATTGTTTGTCTCTCTTTTGATGGTAAGTGACTAAATTTGTATTGCACAAAATTATTAACTCCCTTTAAGAAGAGATAAAAAGTAAGGATAGGCAATTAAGATAGTGAACTAATAGTGTACCTGTATGGAGAACTAGGCCGCCACAACATTATTACAATTATACATTCTGTTCCTCCCCCCTTCCCCATTATATTCTTGGGGTTTGCTCGCTGCTGGGAGTCAAGTATAAGTGCCTTTCTGGTTCTATAAAATGGAATCGACGCAGCTTGGGAAGAAATCTTTGAAACCAGCATTTACAAAAAGGGAAGTTTTTCCCCCACTGGTTGACACATATACATACTTTCACTAATGATTATGCCAAGAGCAGTCAAGGCTGTTTGACAGGCACAATTCAGCTCTGTCGTTGGAATGAGATACCACAGAAGTAACCAGCTAGGAAGTTCCTCTTTAATATTCAGTGGTGATCAGCTTTGTCTTTTGATTCTTCTCCCCTCCCTCCCAATGTATCTCTAAAGACTGTGAATTCAGAGCATACTTTCAATCTAAGCTACAAAACATTCATCACCTGGCACATACTCAGTATGTGGAGTGTTTAGTTTGATTTAGTACATTTGAAGTCAAGTTGTTTTTCATTTTGTAAGCCACCCTGAGACCTCCGTATAGGCTGGGATTTAAGCCCCAAAATAAACAAAATAAATAAAAATAAAATGATTGCAGCACAGACGCATGTAATAGGATTTTCACTACAGCAAATGAAATACACTAAGTGGTTCATGCCCAACCTCAGGAAAACCTTACTTTTGCATATGAATCTGACCTGCCATCTGTTGCATTAATTTCAGTATGAATAAAATGCTTCTGCTAGCTTATCAACTGCAAATATAGTTTCCCACTGGAAGACATGATGAGTCTACCCAATTGCAAATAGGTACTTAATCCTCCCCTCAAGCCTTGAACATCAGCTCAGTCTCAAAGCAAGAATACTACTCTTATTTGTTCAACACACAATAAATATAGATAACCAAATACCGAACAACAATGGTTACCTTTCTGAATCAGGACCTTGTTTTCTAAAAATATCAGCTACCTACCTAGGGATCTTGTAGTGATACAAATTGCTATCATCTATTGGATTCCTTTTAAACTTCATCTTTTGTATTGCTAATGGTGGATTTTCCAATTTACAAGATGCTTTTTCCATCCAATTTCCAGGGGCACTGAACTAAAGAACAAAGGGCTTTCTGCAGACATGTACAAAAGAATACATTAAAAATAGTACTACTTTAGCTAAAGAGAATTATTAAACATTTGATGGAAGTGTGAGCTGAATGCTGAAATGATGCAATAGATTCATAATGCCTACCTGTATGAAAAAGAAAAAAAAACTATCCTCAAGTGAACCTTTAGTAGTCATCTTACTTTGCTTTCACATGAAGAAATTATGCTCCTATTTTAACAAAGCTTGTGAGTTCCTTTTAAAGCTCCTGGTTTTTCTTTTATATATCTTGTTTATATATATAAACAAGAGCATTATGGTGCTAACTGCCCATGTAGATTCTTTACCTGTTCAACACTAGGCTTTTCAAATGGGGGACTTTCCAAAGATCCTTCCACGACAGGTTTCCCCATGTGTAATATGCACTTCCTCAAAAGCTGTTGGAAAAGATTTTTTAATAAACATTTTAATGTCTATAGGATAAATATTGACATTTTTAAAATACAGTGGAACCTCAGTAATCGTAGCCTTCGGTTTTCATCCGTTTCAGTTTCGCCGGTCGCTCCTGGCCGTTTTTTTGCCTCGGGTTTTCGCCGGACGCCTCGGTTTTCAGCTACTACCTTTTGTGTAAATTTGCTACGCCATTTGCGTAAATTTACACTTTTTGCATAAATTTGCTACGCCATTTGCGTAGTGCATGCGCAAACGGCGTAGCTTCAGTTTCCGCCGGTTTCAGTTTTCACCGAGTGTCACTGGACGGATTACTGGCAAAAACCGAGGTTCCACTGTATAGAACCTGTAGTCTTGACAAGACCATGACTTACAACAGAGTCCAATGCAGAGTTACTCTAAACTGAGTCTATTGAAGAATGGGCTTAGGCTAGAGTAATTCTCCTTAGGATTGCATTGTTAGATTGCCAGTAGACACCAAAAGCCAATAACACACCATCTTTTTAGAAACTGAAAAACTATCTGGGATTTATGAATCTGATATGGATAAGTTTATGAGCTTCCATTTCATAGCAGAAGTAGCTAATTGAGGCTTCAGATTTCCCTACTTCTTTGTAAATAGAAACCGTTATGATTCAGAAGGCCGTGATAACTCTGAGAAAGGTACCAAAGAAAGGTACCAAAGAAAGTAGATAGCAAAATAGAGCTGTGTCACAGTTCAATCCTAAAAAGAGTTACACCAGCCTAAGCCCATTGACTTCAATGGACTTAGAAGAGTATACTCTTTAGGATTACATACTGCTTCTTAGCATCTACTACGATTACCTACAGAGTAAAGGGACTGTGTGTCCATTTATGCAAGGATCTACGCCTAGAATTACTGTATTTAGAAAAACTGTAAAGATGGAAGATGGCAAAACTGAAACCTATAATTTACCATTTTAAAAAAGTCAATCAACTTCTTGGAATTTATATGCAGGATAACAATACAGAACTTGTTCTGGAAAACAAAAAGCAACAACTTGCCTTGAACAAGTAGAAATAGACTTGTTTAGTGTCCGCATCTTCTTCTTTATGGACACAGGTGAAAAGATATTCCACATCCAGCACAATCCCCAACAGCCTGTTCATTTCTTCTTCAGAGACATTCTCCAGATGGGAAACATGAGCAGCTAAGAACAACAAAATTCAAAGTTGACAGTAAAGAAACTGAGGCCATAGAGATGCCCCATGGAATGGCCTGAGTCAGGGATGGACCACTGATGGATCTGGCCTATGAAGAAGGTCTATTTAGCCCCTATCAAAGCATGGTGAAATTGTCACTTGTATGAAAATTACCAGTGCACCCATATTCTTGGAATGGAAGCCATTCATTCTCCCTATACACTCCACATGATTATAATCAGATCTTCCACTTGCTGTGTTAATTCCAGACCTTTCTATTTACCAGGAAAGACAGGACGAATAGAACAGGGCTCCAAAAATACTGAAGCCCTTTCCTTGCTTTAGCCACCTAATTAGCCTGGATTAGCCCACACTGGTTAGGAACTAGGCAGGGTCAGCCATGGTCAGTACTTGTATGGGAGCCCACCAAGCAAGACTTGGGTTGCTATGCAAAGGAAGACAATGGTGAATAACCTCAGCTCTTGCCTTGAAAGCACCACGGTTGGAGTCACCATGACCCTACTGCAATAACCTTTGTATTCCCCATAGCAATGAATAGGTCTCTCCTGCTTCTTCCCCAGTGTGCTTTTAATCAGGTCCATTCTTAAGTGCACAGCAAGTAGTCTTTTATTGTATGTACCAAAGGGATGTGTCCATATCCCCACCTTGCAAAGAACAGAATATGAGAGACTTTTGTATCCATGCTCATATACTGACAGCTGATGTGCTTGGTTAACAGGTTATTTCTGTGAAGAACTACAGATCCTATGTCCTGGAACCTGTACCAAATGGCAAGGTCACTGAGACTTCTTAACAGATTCCCCATAATCTCAGGAGTCACCTAATTTGCTCAAGGACGTGATTCAACTCAGAGGTATCAATTTGTCCTTGTGGATTAAAAAAAGCACAACAGCCCCTACACGAATAACTGGTCCAAAATTATTTATGCAAAAAAGAAATATATATATATTTTAAGAACCCTAGTAATATGTCCATGAAAACTAAGTAAATGAATCAATGCTGTAATAGCTTAACAAATGGCACTTATAACTGTCTAGCAGCAGGAGGCTAATTGGGAAATTAGTTACACTGTCATTTTAACCACAGTGGGGTTTGAACTGTGACAGCACTTTTGTCATCAGCTACTGCCAACAGTGAAGGGGGAGAAGAAAAGACAAATCAAATATTTCTCTGCCTGTGATTCAAGGTCCTTTTCTCCCAGTAGATGTAACTTAATATATCTGCATCAATTGTGTTAATGGACCTGTGCTGTTAATAATAATAATAATTTGGATTTATACCTCACCTTTTTCTCCTGTAAGGAGACTCAAGGTGGCCCACAAGCTCCTTTCCCTTCCTCTCCCCACAACAGACACCTTGACAGGTAGATTGGGCTAAGAGAGTTCTGAAGTACTGTGACTAGACCAAGGTCACCCAGCAGGAATGTAGGAGTGCGGAAACATATCTGGTTCACCAGATAAGCCTCTGCCACTCAGGAGGAGGAGTGCGGACTCAAACCTGGTTCTCCAGATTAGAATCCACCTGCTCTTAACCACTACACCACGCTGGCTCTGCCATCTACAGTGTACAAACCCACCTTTTCTCTTTACAAAAACAACAGGAAGACTTTCCCAAATATTTTGCAACCAATCGACTACTAAACCATGCATTAATTTGGCATGTAGTCTGTGTTTCAGGTATTGCAACAATTAATTTTGTCTTGGTTGTTCAATCTGTGCATGTTAAATACATAGTTCTAGAATGCCAGTTCAATTTTTGAAAGTGCTACAAAGCTGCCCGTTTCAGTTCTGCTATTGTCAGCTAACTGATACACAACCATCGGCAATTTTAATTACATGGTTAAATCTTTGAACCCAGTGTCTTCCACAGATTATCATGATCAATGGAACATAGATCCAATATGCTATCATCTACAGATGTTTTTGAAAAGTATGAAGGGCAACCATTTTATTTGTAGTTAATTAATGCTTGGCAGTTATTTCATCTGTTCTGACTTTTAAATGAAGACTAAACTTAACAGAGTTATGTTACTTGTATAATGATAGGTAAGAATGGTTTTACAAAACTTAGAATAGGATAACCTGTTTTCATTTATATTTTGCGCTCCAGTTTTTTTTCACTTTACCCTTGCTTCTTGTTTACTGTCTTTAGTTTTGAATACAACACTAAGACTGAGTTGTGAAAATTTGTCTGTGCCTGTGTGTATGCAATGCTTTTATTAAATGTATTACATTAAAGTTAAATCAATTAAAATGCAAAGCATGAATTTATTTCAGAATTGACTGCAGCTTTCCCCAGCCTGTTGATTAAAATGTCTGGCTCCGTTCTCAAATAACTGGACTGAAAATACAAAAGGGGGAAAAAGCTACAAAACCTACCAAGTGCATGATTACAGCTACGGCATGGTTCAGTAAGACACACAACCGCCTGTTGGAGGTCTGCCCTGGGTGGAGTAGGAGGTGGGTTAGGGTTTTTCCAGCCATTACATTTACAAGATTCTTCAGCCTGTGATTAAAAAGGGAAGGGAGACGGAGAGAGAATAATTCCATGAATTTTGGTGAATGCAAACATTTGACACATCATCACTTATGTTCACAGAGGCTCTGTATTGCTAGAACATACTCATTCTGTTACTGTAAATACACAAAACAAAATGAGCAGCCATAATTTATAAAGCAATCGTTTCCTATTAGATTGGTAAATATTAACAGTGGAAGAGATACTGGCTGAGAAAATTGGCAAGACCATTTCCCTAATGAACCAAACATTACCCTACACTTCTTAGCATATGGTCCAGTGCACCTAAACACTCAAGCTATAGAAGACAGTGGTTTCTATTCCTAGGAGAGTTGACATAGAAAATGATTTAACATTTTAATGGGAATATATCATGAACTTTATCCCCAAATTTCTCCATCACAGACTATTGATGCTGAAATAATGCAACAGCTTTAACATCATTGCAAAGTGCTGTTTCCATTAATTCTGATACAATCTCCACTATGCAACTTGTGTTCATCATATAATATTGTGCCTAACAATATGTGTGTGCAAAGTGCTGTCAATTTGCAGCCAAGCAATCATGAAGTAACACAAGTATCTGGTCCTGGTACAGTGATGGCGAATCTTTTCGAGACTGAGTGCCCAAATTGCCACCCAAAACCCACTTGTTTATCGCAAAGTGCCAACACGGCAATTTAACCTGAATACTGAGGTTTTATTTTTTGAAAAAACGGTTTGCGCTGAGGCGTGTGTTACTCGGGAGTAAGCTTGGTGGTAGTGGTGGCTTTGCTTTGAAGCAACTGGGCAACTCTTCCAACAAGTGAATCATGACCCCAGGAGGGTTTACTCAGAAGCAAGCCCCATTGCCAGCAACCAAGCTTACTCCCAGTTAAAGGATTGACTTTAGTTCTTCGCATGAAAATCAGTGGGGTTTAACAGCGCTCAACAGGGTTACCTACACTGCTTCCCCAAAACTAGGTCTTAGGTTTAATACTAATAATCGAGCCCAGTGGCCCAGGCCAGCCTAGATGTGTGTGGGGAGGTGGGGGCGACTCTGTTTGCGTGGGCCCACAGAGAGGGCTCTGAGTGCCACTCTGGTACCCGTGCCATAGGCTTGCCAACACTGTCCTAGTATAAGCAGGAGGAGGGAGCATTTTCATTTGTCAATGTGTCCGTTTCTTACCACCCAATAAAAATGTTTTACAAGTACCATGATTTGCAACTTGTCAAATGACAGAAGAGTAAGTACCAGGAAACTACTGAAGCAACACTTCTGTCTTTTTCATTTTAAAAAAATTGTACAAATACCATGGCAAGTCTGTTGCTCACATGTTTATCTGCCCTCAGTATGAACTACATAATCTACGTAAATGCTTGTCGTCGTAAATGCGTGTTAAAAGAAAAAATACTGGGGCAGGTCACAACAAACACCCATAAATATTAAGCTACAATTTTATAATCATATGAACAACTCTGCTTCTGTGACCCTGAGACATTAACACAGGGTCATAAAGAAAACACAACATCAACCGACCATAAAGGTAACTACACAACACCACAGTGTTGCACAATAATTAAATCAGGGATGCAAACAAACAGATGCATGAACATTGTCATGAGAAGAGCTGAACTGCCAAAACTTAATTCCAGTCCTCCATTGGAAACAGCGAAAAGCATTCTGAATGACAATTTTTGCAGCCACACAGTAGTTACTTCTAACTCTTCCTAAACAAGTAGTATTTAACTTACAATAATCATTCCTTTCATTCTACTTAATGATATTTTAAAATACTACACAAAACACTAAAATGTTATTTAATTTTCCACAGTTGTTTCAGCCCAATAGAATGCTTTCAGATGTCAACCAAAATATTTTTTAATGAAAACATTCTTTTAAAGGGAAGAATTTTGCTGGTCTGACTGTGGGAGTCTTGTTAACACTGGCCTCTTTCAGATAACCTCAAGCTTGACTCAGATTAAATTTTTAAAAAAAGATTCACAGGAAGTCCCCTTCTGTCAACTTCAAGGGGTCCTAGATCCAAGCTATTTAGGGTTTTAAAGCTTAGTAATATCAAAACAATCACAAATAAATTGGGAGCCAGCACAGTTTCTCTTGTATAGTTATGTCATAAAAGTCCCAGTGGCTCACACCTGCTAAGAAGGCAACAAGCAGATCTTGAACCAACGGAACCCTTCGGAACAGTTTTCAAAGGCAGCAGAGTATTCTGATCAAGTACATCTTGCTGAAATGTATGCCTTCAGTTCTTGACCCCAGCACAGAAAATATTTTTGCACAATAGAGTACACACATTCCTCAGAAGCTTAAATTACATCCTGTTGAGTGGCTGTGAGACTTTTGCAGAGTTTCCCCCTGACTGTCTCATGCAACTTGATGAAATGTCATTCCTCAGCTTTTCATTAGAAAAGAACATATGAAATTACTTCCATGAGAATTTAGCACTGAGGTGGTGAATGACGATATAGTTCTCCTTTAGCTGAGGTGACCAGAATTATAATAATGTTTCCACTTTGTCAAAAGATTGGTGGTTCAGCCAACACTGAGTAAGATTTGTGAAACACATAAGTATCTACAAGTTTGGATGCCTGCTCTCTGTTGTGGGAAAAGATTTCCATTAGTGGGAAATCCTCACCTTCTCCTCCTGCTCTAGCTCAAAATAATCTGAAATGTTGTTCAGGTGGGGAAAGGACTCCAGGAACAGAAAGTGGGAACAGTTGGAGGTCTGCAATTGAAATGGGGAAATCAGCAAAATGACTCCCCTCTTCTATTACCAGAAATTCACCATGGGATCGAAGCCAGTGTCTTTATTTGTTACTGTCTATACAATATGTGATTTAAATAAGGTTTTGAATGCTTTTCAGAGGGACTGAATGTTACATATGACATGGAGCTGCCATTGAAAACTTCAAAACGTAGGATCGAATATCCACAATTATATATCAAGCATTTCTCATTTTATCTCACATAATCAAGCATTTCTCATTTTACCTCACATAATTGGAAGCTGCTAGCAGAGGAAGGCATGATATGCTGACATCAGTACAAGCAAGAATTAATAAACTTTCTTGGCGAAGCAACTGAATACTAATAAACATTTCTAGTGGTTACCCTGTGTCAATTAAAATATGCTCTTCCACCTTCAGAATCCAATCCAAATTTACCTAAAACCCATTGAAACAGATCTGAACAGATCATGCAAATGCTCCACTATTATCTGGTTTGTGGATCAAAATCCAAAGCATCCCATGGTTGAATGTGTTACTTTTGAAACAGACACATGTAAGAAACTCATGTTCATCTGGTCACTGGTGGTAAAGTACAATTCTAAGAGAAAGTTACTGTGAACCATCTTGCAAATTCTTGCATAAATTCTTACATTTCTCAAATGCATGTTACTGGCTTTACTAGAAATAACCAATGGCTTCTGTACTTTTATAAACCACAATTGTTCTTTTTCCAATACCAGAAACAAATTCAATAGCGGGCAAGTTTTTTGTTGAATTTAATAATTAACTTCAGTATTATTATGCAATTTTGTACTATTAAATTCGGTGAACCGAAACACGAATCAACGAGGAGTCCAGGCTGCAGTGACTCAATCTGCATTGGAAAAAACATAACTATGGATTAGTTTTATCACGAACATTTTTCTAATGATACAGTTCAGCCAGAGGCATGGATTGCAGATTATATATGGTACCAAAGATCATTGTCATCAATACATTTGACATACCAGATATTTACTGCCCTTTCTACAAATAAATGGTAAACAACACTATTATTTGGGAAAACAAAAGTTCTGCCTGTGATCTAGAGAACTACGAAACTAATTCTGTATGCATGGAAGGGATGGTCTTGGTCAGGGGATTTTAAGCTGGTGATGATACAGTACTAACCTGGAATGGGAAATGCTGTTATTAGGGACAAACTCAAAAAATTCCATGTGTATGATGATGGTGACTTAACAGAGTTGTCAGGATCATGATCTCTATATAAAGGACGCACCTCAAGAAACACAGACATGTAGCTGCCTTATACTGAATCAAACCATCAGTTCATCAACCTTAGAATTGTCTACTCAAGTGGAGGTCTTTTGTGCCCCCATGACACCTTTACCAGGAGATGCCAGTAATTGAACCTGAAACCTTCTTGATGCCAAGGAGATGCTCTACCACTGAGTCATGGTCCTTCCCCACCTCTGTAGCTCAAGACTTCAATGTCTGTTGGCTAAATCCTTTTGGAACATTATAATCAAGGAAATACAAGAAAATCTGAAAATAACAATGAAGAAAAAGTCTTAAGTTTTTCTACTGGGACTGATAGCATCCCAAATCAACATAGGCTGTTTTTCATGGGTATGGGTACTGCTGCAAGGACATTGTATGTGCAAAAATGGAGAAGGCAAAAAATGCAAACAAAGGAAGATTGGATACAGAAGGTCACAGAATATTCAGTAATAACAAAATTAACAACCTTATTAAAGGACAGTACTACAGAGAAGTTTGTAGAAGACTGGAAACCTTTTATGAACGACCTATTGAAAAAATATGGTAGAAGAGAAATAATTGCAGGATTTGAGATCTAAAAACAGCAGACAGAAATAGAATATTAGAAATGACGAAGTGTGTAACTGATAAATTGTTCCATTTTAAATAGATGCATGAACCTGGAATGGATTAGAATTCAACAATGAGATAGCGGGAAGTCATTATCTGGTTACATTCTTTCTCTTTTTTGTATTTCATGTTCTTGTTTTTGTATTGACTTGGTGGCAGCGTGAAAGTGTTTATTTTTGGTTTTTTTGTTCTTGTGTATGCTGAGAACATTTTAAAAATGGAAAAAAAGACTTCAATGTCTGTTAATAAAGCCTAGCATATTATAGTGGTTTATAATAACTGAGGCTTTCAGTTTCATTGTGGTAAGAGACACACAACACAGAAAAACTTAGGTGGCTATGGTTTATATTCAAGAGCTGCTGCATCACGGCCCATGATCTAGAAGAAGTCCCTGGTTTAAAATGTTGGTGGCCCATGAATTTGACAGTTGGCTTTAGACAATAATACTGGTATACTTTGCACAATTTATGTATCAGTGCTTAACATACTGTATATGTAAGTGTACACACAGTGTACGTACCATGTATAGCTAAAACATAAAGTGTGCATGCTATTGCTTGTGGGCAAGCATATGTATTAAACAAACACATAGAACCAAGAAGTCAAGATTGGGTGCAGCTGCTTGTTGCAACTAAACTCAGAGGTAACTTGATTTTAGCCACACGTGTGCAAACAGTCCTGAAACGACGTGATGAAACGTGACACTTTGGAAAAGTGATACTTTGGAAAAATCCTAGTACCTTTCCATTCACTAATACAAGTGGAAAAACTGTAGCTTCATTTTTACTACGTCTTTCTGGGTGTTAATCAAGGAATTCCATTTCTTTTCCCCTATGTGAGCGTTTCAAGCTAGAGCCCCTCAGTGATATGTGTCACTAAGCAGTATTATAAATGTTCAAATGTATGTGTCCGTACAGCATTCTAAGACATATTAGTGTTCTTATGGTTATTCTATTCATGTTCTTTATGAAAGTCAATTCTCTTGTAAATACTATTTATATTATACACAGCATAGATAAGCAAATTATTAACATTGATGGAAATAGCTTTGGCATTGGATGAAATCCAAGAAAGGAAATCAGCCACTGGCACTGTTCCACAATCACTTGTAGAAGAGTTAACACAGTTGGTGCTCCCTTGCTTCCGCAAGAGGTTGGAAACTCCTGAAGAACTTCTTGTGTTAGCAAAAGGACATTGCTGGATTTCACCTCACTGTTTTCACAAATGTTCTAGCACAACATGTAAAGCAGTCCTGGGAGCAGAAAACATCTTCTGCCTGCAGTTAGGCACCTTTGATTTTGTGCATGTTTTTTTTTTTTATTGCTGTTTACCAGTCAAACTGTTCAATTCCCCCTTTGATATTGGTCTGACTGTGGGTCACTCATTTTGGGCCAAGTCTCCTCTTCAGTATTTTTTTTCCAGAGGATAGTCATGTAGTAGAACAGCTAGATTTGAGACCAGTAGCACCTTAGAGACTAACAATATTTTCAGGGTATGAGCTTTCAAGAGTCAAAGATCCCTTCAGGAAGCTTTGACTCTTGAAAGCTCAACCCCTCCAAGTGAACAGTGTCACACTAAGACTATGATTAAAAGAAAAAGAATAAATAGATAGATCTCAATATAAACAATCCAATATTAAATTTTTTTAATCATAATCAGCTGCGAAAAAAATTGGCAAATGCCAGAGAAATATTAAAATCTACCCCTGCTAAAAAAAAACCTCAGATTATCTAATTCACACAAATGCATAACGAAACAAAAAATTTATCCATCAATCTCTTGTCACATTAAGCAGGCCACAACTAAACAGAACGTTGAAGGGTATTTATCTGACAAAAACTACATTGATACACTCACTCGGGGTATAACACCTCATTTAAATGACTCCAGAGCTCCCCAGGCAGAATACCATTCAACCTAGCAAACATAAATAATTGTCAAAATATATTGGAAGGTATTGCGGTATAATTAAACTAGGTATAAAGGTGGACATACTCTACATGCTTTAACTAACGTACAAAAATAGCTCAGCTCTCAACATATACTGGTAAAAATACTGGGCTCTCAACTTATACTGGTAAAAATACACTCTTACAAAGCCATTACCTTACTAGTATGTTCCCTAGGGGGTGTCATCTAAGAAAACTGTTCTGAGTGCAGAATTATGCTTCATAAGCAATGCATTTCAGTGTAGTGGGTTTTTCCTGATGTTTCCCCCCAAAACAGTCCCTCCAATTAAAAGTCCAGCTGTGAAGAAAAGGGCCTAAATAGAATTAACAAAAAATGTTACATGTTAATAGAAGTTAACATTAGAAACACTGGAGAATGTTCTTTAGGGTAGTCTGCATAGTTTGTGATCCAGCAAGCCTAGGGTGACCCAAAAAGGACTCAAGGAATTTTTCTTGTTGGGTTGGGGTCCAGCTGCCTGCCCAATTTTACAAACCTGAGCAATCTGCTAGCAGACTTGGCTCCAGGGTCACCTCACAGTTCAGCGTCATAGGTCTGCACCCATCCAACTTCCTTCCTTTCCATGTCAATCCTTCAAGTACTACCCTCTTCTTTCTGCTCTGATCTTTCTATTTTCCTAATTTCTAATAGATCAAGTACTTAACAAAGTTGCAAAGGTTTTTTTCAAATACATTTCAAACTAATGTGGAGAGCCAGTGTGGTGTGGTGGTTAAGAGCAGGGGCACTCTAATTTGGAGAACTGGGTTTGATTCTCCACTCTGCCACTTGAGCTGTGGAGTCTTATCTGGTGAACCAGATTAGCTTGTGCACTCCAACACATGCCAGCTGGGTGATCTTGGCCTATCTACAGTTCTTTGGAGCTCTCTCAGCTTCACCCACCTCACAGGGTGTTTGTTGTGAGTGAAGGGATATTGTAAGCCCCTTTGAGTCTCCTTACAGGAGAGAAAAGGGGGTGGGAATATGAATCCAAACTCTTCTTCTGCTTCTGACTGTGGTCAAATAAACAGAGAGAGCAACAGATAAGGCAAATAGTGTTGGGTGGCAAATACATTCCCTGCTGCCTTTAAGATTACAAATGCATAACGAAACAAGTAACACGTAAGTGAACTCTGTTTTTCTTCTACAGAATTCAAGCTTAATGGCTCTAAGAAATTTGAAAATAGAGGAATGGGACTGCAACAAAGCAAGGGATTTTAAAGCAACAATTTTTATGTCCACATCTTTTTTGCTGGCTTCACTATTATTCTCAAAAGTTATTCACAAAGAAAAACAACTGTCTCTTTCAACCCCAGACTTCATGGGGACAGCATGAGAGGAGATTTCTGTTTGCTGACTCAACATTTTGCCTTGTGTGTCAGCAAGATGTTAAGCAAATCATCAAAGGAATATCTGATATCACATTCTAATCTCAAAGGAATGGGTTCCACTGTGCAGCCTTAATTCCGTCAGGAAATATCATTTCCAAAACTCAGGAGCCCCTCTTTACTCCCAACACAAACATGGACAAGGCAACTGGCCAGGAAGAGCAGAGTGACCTGCTGGTGTTCATTTTGGAGGGCTTTTCTCAAAGCCACATCTTTTAAAACAGTGTATTTTTAACAGGGGTTTGCAGGGGTTTTCTCTTTTTCTCCTTGTAAGGTTGCTAAGAGCTGAGACTGCTGGAGGTGGGGGCTTAGCGAGGGGTGCTGGGGTTTACTCTCTTTGTCCTGAAACGCTAAGGTGGGGCTCCTGAGGTGAGTCATTCAGTCTTGGGTTTCAAGTCTCTGGAAGAACCAGCGGCCTTGGCGCTTCTTGTGTAGCAGGCCCTTCTCTTTTTAAAAAATAAATAAATAAATAGAATTAATAAGGACATTTTTTTTGAGGGATAGTAGGTACAAGATATGCTCAAAGGGGGCACTGACTAAAAAGTTTAATATCTAAATATATAAACAAAAGCAGATATGAAGGCAGGAAGCCAGGGGATGGGGAGCTTCCCAGTGTTTCACTAGAGTGTCACATGTATGACTATCTGCCACTAGGCCAGAAATTAGGTGGTGTGCCCTGCGCTGCAATGAGCTCCTGGCATACAAGGGCGTGTCCGTTCTCTTGAAGCCAAGGTGGCTTGAACCTGGAGAAGCTGAGAGAGGCAGAGGGCAGCAAACAAGGCACCAGGGACCCAGCAGCAGGACTACCCCTCCCAAAGGTGACATCTCTTCAGATGTATGGAGAATGAAATCTGGAGTGACAGAGGGTGCCGATCTCGGTGGGGAAGATGTTCCCACTTAGATGGGACACTTCCTTAGTTGGTGATCAAGATATCCTCTACGCACTGAGGATACCCTCGGAGGAGAGTGGGGAGCTCCTTGTAGTAGGTGATTCGATCATCAGGAATATAGAAGTTAGGTTTGTGACAGGCGTGATACATGGTAGTGACTTGCCTGCCTGGTCGCGAAAGGTTGTTCTTGGATGTCACGTCTAAGATAGGCTGTTAGGCAGTGCTGGGGTGGAGTCAGCAGTTGTGGTCCCACATTGGTACCAATGACATTGGGGAAATGTAGCGGGAGGTTCCTGGAAGCTAAGGCTGCTAGGAAAAGGTTAAAAATCAGGACCCCAAAGGTGGCATTCTCTGAAATGCTACCTGTTCCGCAGCAGAGGCCCGAGCTAGGCAGCGGAGATACAGAGTCTCAATGGAGTGGATGAGACCAGTGCAAGCAGAGGGTTTCAGATTTGTCGGGAACTGAGACACTTTTGGGATAAGGCAGGCCTGTACAAAGGGCCGGAGCTTCATCTTAACAAAGAGGAACAGGCTGTAGCTCTAACATTAAAAAGGTAGCAGAACAGCTTTTAAACTGATCCTGGGGAAAGCGACAGGGAGCTGAGGTGACAGGTTAGAATACAAGGAGTCCCATGGGGATGCCAGACAGAGAAGGAGAGTTTTTTAAATCAACCACATACAAATTGAAAAGAACACAACAATGTGATAAGTGATAGTGTCTACAAGGCTAGAGGCAAAACACATAAATCCCAGGTTAGGGACAGGGAGCAGGTATACAAGTGTCTCTATGCTAATAGTAAATTAGGCCTAAAATGGGGGGGCTGGTACAGGTTTTTGAAGGAGGACATTGATATAGTGGGCATCACAGGGAACATGGTGGAGATGAGGAGAACCAGTGGGATGCTGTTATCCCCGGGTTACAGGCTCTACAGGAAAAGGATAGGACAGAGTATTATTGGGGGGTGGAGTGGCCCTCTACATCAAAAGAGCATGAGTGTCACATAAAATAGACAATGCAAGGGGAGCTGATTCCCCCTACAGAAGCACTGTGGATATCAATACCAGAGGGTGAAGCATGGTTTAACTTATTAGGAATATATTATCGTCCCCTGATAGCACAAGAGGATTCTGAGATGGAAAAAAAAAAAAAAATTAGAGAATAACAAAAGCAAAAAAATGTGAGTGGTAATGGAAGTAGATTTTAGCTATCCCATATAAGCTGGGAAAAATGCATGTTCAGGTCATAGTAAGGAGAGAACATTCCTGGATATGCTAAATGACTGTGGCTTAGAGCAGATGGTTGTAGAACCAACCAGGGGAGATGTGATCTAGATCTATTAATTCTATATGGACCCAGGACCTGATGCTTGAGGAAGTCAGTGTTGTTGAGCCGATGAGAACAGCGACACAATACTGTCAATTCGTATCTCTGCATCAGAACAAGTGACAACTACTGAAATGTAGTTACATTTGCCTTCAGAAAGGGAAATTTCTCAAAAGATGAGGATAGTCTTGAGAGAGCTGAAAGGGAAAATCAAAGAAGTCAAAATGTCCAAGATGCTTGGAGGTTATTTAAAACAGTCACAAAAGCTCAGCTGGAATGTGTTCCACTTAGGTTAGAAGCGAAGCCCAGTCAAAAAAGACCACCATGGTTAACAAGGGCGTTGAGAAATTATTAGGAAAAAAAAGATATCTTTTAGAAATAGGAAGTCCAACTTAACTGATAAAGAATACAGAGAGGAACACAAATGGTGGCAAAAGAAGCAAGTTAGCTGCAGGGAGGCAAAAAAAAGTTATGAGGAACACATGGCTGTGAACATCAAAACCAGCAACAAACGGTTCTTCAAGTACATCAAAAAAGCAGGAAACCCGGCAAGGGAAAGCGGTAGGCCGGATTAGATGAGCAAAAGGAACAAAGGGTGTGTAAAGATGACAGGGAGATTGCGAAAAAACTGAATAGATTCTTTGCATCTGTCTTCACAAGAGGAGGTGAAAGTCCCTGCACCTGAGAACCAAGAAACTGTAGAGGAAGAATCCAGAACTAACAAAGATGATTGGTTAGACAAGGGAAGAAGTTCTGGCAGCCATTGATAAACTAAATGTTACCAAATCCCTATTTGAATTGCATTCACCCAAAGGTTCTTAAAGAAGAACTCAAGCATGAAGTGCTGATCTTCTCGCACTTTAATATGCAACTTATCCTTGAAATCAGGCTCCATCCCTGAGAAGACTGGGAAGATATTATCCTGTCTTTAGAAAAGGATCTAGAGAGGACCGAGAAGTACAAGGCCAGTCAGTTTGACATCTGTTCCTGGTAAATTAGTAGAATCTGTCATTAAAAGATCAATTATAAGAAACATGTACAAAAACTAAAGACCTGCTGAAAGAGTCAGCATATGGCTTTTGCAGGAGAGCAAATCTGTCTTACAAACTTACTAGGGTTTCTTTGAGGGATGTAAACGAGGCATGTGGATAGGGGAACCAGTGGACATTGTCTACTTGGATTTCCAAGGCTTTTTGACAAAGTTCACCACAGAGGAGCTATTGAAGAAAACTCCACAGCAATGAAGGAATAAGGAAATCCTCCTATGGATTAAAAACTGGTTGAGAAACAGGAAGCAAAAGAGTGGGTGTAAATGGGAGAATTCTCACAATGGAGAGATGTAGGAGTAGGTGTCCCCAAGGATCGTATTGGGACCAAGTGCTCTTTAACCTATTCATAAATGACCTGGAAGTAGGGGTGGGTAAGCGTGGTAGCCAAGTTGCAGATGATATAAATTATGTAGGGTGGTGAGAACCACAAGGATTGAGCTCCAAAGCGGACCTTGATAAGTGGGTGAAATTGGGCTAGAAATGGCAAATACAGTTCAATGTAGCAAAATGCAAGTGAAGTGCACATAGGGGCAAAAAATCAGAAACTTCACATACATGCTACAGGGTCAGTGCTATCCAGTCTGAACCAGGAAAGAAAGGATTTAGGCGTCTTAGCTGATAGTTCCATGGGAGAATGTCAACTCAATGTATGGCAGCTGTGAGAGCAAACTCTATGCTGGGGATAATTAGGAAAGGAATTGAGAATAAAACTGCAAAAGGTTGTCATGCCCTTGCTCTCCTTGTGAAGATGCGACGCAGGTACTGTGTTCAGTTCTGTATCTCAGGATATTGAAAGAGACCAAGAAAAGTGCAGAAGAGCTGACGAAAGGATGATTGAGGACACGGCTGCTTCGCGCGAGAAGAGCTGCAGCGTTTGAACTCTTTAGTTTGGAGAGGAGAGCGTCTGAGGATATGATTGAAGTCTATAAAATTATGCATGGGTGAAAATGTTGACAGAGAATTTTTCTCTCTTTCTCCTGTCTAGAACCAGGGGCATTCATTGAAAATGCTGGGGAAGAATTAGAACTAATAAAGGAAACACTTCTTCCTTAGCGTGTGATTGGCGTTTGGAATATGCTGCCACAGGAGGTGGTGATGGCCACTAACATGGATAGCAAAAGGCTTGGACAGATTTATGGAGGAGAAGTCGGTTATGGCTGCAATCTTGATCTTTGATCACGGTGCAAATGCCTTAACTGATCCAGGTGCTCGGGAGCAACAGCCACAGAAGGCCATTGCTTTCACATCCTACATGTGAACTCCCAAAGGCACCTGGTGGGCCACTGCGAGTAGCAGAGAGCTGGACTAGATGAGACTCACAGTGCGATCCAGCTGAGAAAGCGTTCTTATGTTCTTCTTAACACCACAAAAGATTGTCATGCCTTATATAAAAACCGTGTAAACACACTTGGAGTACTGTGTCCAGTTCTGGTCACCACATCTCAAAAAAGGATATTGAAGAGATAGAAAAAGTGCAGAGAAGAGACGCGAGGATGATTGAGGGACTGGAGCACCTTCCTTACTATGAAAAAAACTGCAAGCGTTTGGAGACTCTTTAGTTTGGAGAGCGTCTGAGGATATGATTGAAGTCTATAAAATTATGCATGGGGTAGAAAATGTTGTTGACAGAGAGAAATTTTTCTCTCTTTCTCACAATATACTAGAACCAGGGGGCATTCATTGAAAATGCTGGGGGGGAAGAATTAGGACTAATAAAAGGAAACACTTCTTCACGCAACGTGTGATTGGTGTTTGGAATATGCTGCCACAGGAGGTGGTGATGGCCACTAACCTGGATAGCTTTAAAAGAGGCTTGGACAGATTTATGGAGGAGAAGTCAATTTATGGCTACCAATCTTGATCCTCTTTGATCTGAGATTGCAAATGCCTTAACAGTCCAGGTGCTCGGGAGCAACAGCAGTATTGCTTTCACATCCTACATGTGAACTCCCAAAGGCACCTGGTGGGCCACTGCGAGTAGCAGAGAGCTGGACTAGATGGACTCTGGTCTGATCCAGCTGGCTTGTTCTTATGTTCTTATGTTCTTATTAAAGATTGTAATCATAAATATACTTAGTAGGAAGTAAGTTTGCTGAGACCACATAGACTTTAATGGACTAAGAAGGATATAACTTTGGGGCTACAAGATAAAGCACAGCAGAAATTATATCCTACTAATATTTAGGATTACATTATCAGCATATAAAAGTGCTGACTTCATACATCTTCAGCAACATGCAATACAGAATCTTAATAATAGACTTGATTTCAGCCAAAAGGCCAAGAAGAATTGGTAATAAGAGTTTACACGCAGGACTTTTCTGAGTACTTTCTGAACATTTTTCCTAATTTTTTGCACACCATTAGAAGGTTTTTTTTAAAAAAAAAATCAGTAAATGGTATAGCACTATAGTGTTACTGCAATTAACTTTTTAAAAAAAACAAAAGAGCTCTTTCAAAGCCCTCTGGCAGAATAGCAGAGGAAATGGCAGCTGTAAGTGGTAGACAGGGAAAAAGGCATCGATATGGGTGTTACCAACTTCCCAGAGGAGCCTGGAGTTCTCTGGGAATTACAATTTATCTCCAGGTTACAGAGATTAGTTTCCCTGAAAAAAAAAATGGCAAGTTCAGACAGCAAATACTATGGCACCACTTTTCTATTGAGTTTCCCCTCTATTGAGTTTCCTCCACCTCTTCCAGGTACCACCCCCAAATCTCCAGGAACCCTATATGGACAGGAGCTTTTAAAATGCACACCTCCCCATCCAGATAATGTGATAAGGTACTTGGATTCCACTGGTCCCCAAAAAAAGTTAATAGTGAAGCACTTTTGGAAAAGACTATTCCGAGGAGAGGAAAGTATTATTACAGCATGGTGTCACGTGAACGCACTAAAAAAAATTGCTCCAAGTCTTGAGAAAAACCATGTGGACACAGTCCTAACATCCAAGTATTTGAAGCATCATTTCTGGCCAATAAGTGTGTGATCCATTCAGAATAATTTCAGTTAATGTTATTCTGCCAGTGAATCTAACCCTGTGAAGCTAATTATTACCTAATCACTGTTTTATACTAATGTAAAGCTACCAATAATAATGCTATCTTAATGAAAACAATGGTCCGTTCTCTAACTATTAATTTGCCTTGGCTGAACACAGCAAGGACTAGGAAGCTAACTTGATGGGTGTTTCTTGTGATGTTAATAGTCTCAGGAAAATAGATTTCCAGTGAAGCCCAATCACCTGTTTCAATCACCATTTAGTTCAGGCAAGTCATAAACCAGAGAAACTTTCTACAAGCTTTCTTTCAAAGTCTGAATCACCTGCCAGAGAGGTCTATACAACATGGATCAACAAGCTGTCGACTCCATGAACATACTCTGTAATACCAATTTCCAAGACATATTTGTCTCATACACATTGCATTAAAGAAACTCCAGTCAACATGGGAACTGTCAATTCTCCTCTGCTGATGCAGCTGTTGATTAAGGGGGTGTGGGGTGTGTGTGTGGATGCATCATAGACTGGTGTCTCAGCTTTGACTATTCTGCCTTGAGTGAGTCTACCAGTTCAGATTCTTCAGAGAGTCATACCTGCTGACACACTCAACCCACCCACCCCCACCACCACATTTTGGAGGTCATTAATCTTTATGATCGCCATAAGGTAGAAGTTACTTGATGGCACATCACACACACACAAGAGGACCTCTTTACTGAGAATATTCTACCCTATGCTTTGAGTGTTCTTTGAGAGCCAGCATGGTGTAGTGGTTAAGAGCAGGTACACTCTAATCTGGAGAACCGGGTTTGATCCCCTGCTCTGCCAGTTGAGCTGTGGAGCTTTATCTGGTGAACCAGATTAGCTCATGCACTCCAACATATGCCGGCTGGGTGATCTTGGGCTAGCCACAGTTCTTTGGAGCTCCCTCAGCCCCATCCACCTCACAAGGTGTTTGTTGTGGGGGAGGGGGGGAGGGAAAGGTGATTGTAAGCCCCTTTGAGTCTCCTTATAGGAGAGCAAGGGGGATATAAATTCAAACTCTTCTTCTTCTTTTAAAATGCAGTATTGTGTCTGGTTCCATTCACATTTAGTGCAACACTAAGCAGAGTTACCCCCCTTCTAAATCCATAAAAACCAATGGGCTTAAATGAGTGTAATGCTGCAGACTGCACTGCTCATCTGGTTATCTTTCATTGTAATGAAGTAAGATCCTGGGGCCTGGCTCTCTGGCTGCTGGGCTTTGACCCCATCAGGTTACTGATAAACCCTTTTAGTCAGCTACAGGCTGAAGAATGAACAAGCCGAAGACCTCATATCTTTCAGCCGCGAGCCTGTCAACAGGAAGGTTCTGTTGCCAAGACCAGGCAAGGGGGGTGGGGGGTGGGGGCAGGAGGAGTTACGGCTC
The DNA here is from genome assembly GCF_021028975.2 of Sphaerodactylus townsendi. Classification (NCBI taxonomy): domain Eukaryota; kingdom Metazoa; phylum Chordata; class Lepidosauria; order Squamata; family Sphaerodactylidae; genus Sphaerodactylus; species Sphaerodactylus townsendi. The sequence goes on from NC_059435.1 coordinate 36,686,515, forward strand.
CAAATCCCCAATCCGATTTCTCAGCTCACCTCCCCCCAAGCAGACAGACAAGGCACACAGCTAGATACAGAGTGCTGGGAAGGCTGTGGGAATGGGGACCAGGAGGAAGGGAGGATTGTTTATTCTTTAAGAAGAACAGCACAGCAGGCGCCTGAAAAAGTGTTTGTCTCCCTGCCAGCTCCCGTGTTTACATGACAAGCTGCTGCTGCAGCAGTTCCCCAAGCAAATAATATAGTAACCGCTGGCAGGTCCCGCTGGGCCCAAATCTGGTCGTATTTGCAGAGACTCAAGCGCCTCCACAATCTCACGGCCTCCCCAAATCGCGCTGCCACTAGCCCACAGCCCCTCACCCCTGGCTTCCAACTGGCAGCTTCTGCTACAAGCTCTGCACTTCTCATCCTGGGGGAAGCCTTCGGGTTAGTAGTTTTTAAAAACAACTCCTTTCCAAATCACACAAAGGAGACAAGCAGCGCACCGCAGCAAAGAAAGAAGCCAGCACAGAAATGCCACAGGAGACACTTTCAGAGGAATGGAGTGGGGTCAGGCCCTTTATAAGAAGAGTATGATGTAGGGCAGTGGATTGGAAACCGGGTCACTTGGAAAGGAGTGTATGAGGCTCCCGCAGGAAGAATATCACAAGCAAGAAGTTGCTATGAGAATTTAAAGGATCAGGGCCACAGCAGAGATGGGCAACTCAGGCCCAATATGCATGGGGTGTTTTCCTTGGGACACTTTGCTCCACAGTGGGGTCATAGTGAAGTCTCCTCAGGTTTCTGTTTACACATGAGGAGGTGCTGTGCAGCTTGTCTGCCCCCATTTCTGGGTCGTTCCCAGTCACTCCAAGATTGCCGACTTTATTTTCAAAGCCCTTTAAATTTTTAGGAGTGGAAACCCTGAAACAAGGGAAAATATTGGGGTTTCCTGGCTCTCAGTAACTACAGGGCTTTCAGCATCTGTAGTACCAGTACCGTAAGACAGAGCGTGTTAGTACAGAAATTTTTGCCCCAAAGGCACGGCAGCAGTGTATAATAGGTCTCAGAGAACTATACAGTTACTGCGCTGCAAAAAGTTTAAAGGACAGAACTGAGCAGAAGCGTCTGGTGGGAGAGGATTTGATTGATGCAGTTCTGTCAGAGAAACCAAGAGGACAGTGAAATGTGTTTTCTGGCAAGTTTTTTTAGGTAGCTCTGAACCTCTTAATTTTTAGGTAGCTCTGAAACCTGGGTTTCATGCTAGTGTTAAGCTGCCTGAAAAACTGAATGACTGAGCATGTGCTGAGTGCACTTCCAACAGTTTTCCCACACACATGTGGGAACCGGGGATTTAAAATGAAACAGAACGATGCACAATAGCCAAAAACAAGGAAATGTAGACAATCGCCCACAGATTTCCTGGAGCTGGACTTTTCCATTTTCTCCTCCTGCTCTAGTCTACTGAGTCAACCCAACTATGTTCTGAAGGTCTCCAAATGCACAGAAGCCACACTGGGGGGAAAGGGGAGATGCCTCCCTCTCCCAACGATTTTAGCATCGTTAAGTATTTTAAACTGTGTGGGTTTAATTTAAAGCAGATTTGATGCCTAGCACTGTTCATAATACATCACTTTCACTACTCGACTTGTTAACTAATCTAAAATATTTACAAGCCAATTTTGCTAACACAGCTCAAGATCTCTGTAACATCACAGAAACTGAGTTAAAACTTTCTAAATCCACTGACTTTGACGGATTTTTAAACTGCAACGCAGTCAAGGAATGGACTTCCCAAAAGTGGTGAGAGGAAATCCACTTTGCATCAGCCCTGAGGGGTTAAAAGGTGCCAAGGGGTAATAAACTCCCATTAACTGTTCTTAAAGATGCACATCCAGAATGAAGGATAAAGAGGCAGTAGTGAATCTAGATGGGGCCAGAGGGGTCAGATGACCCAGGTGCCACATTAAGGCATCACATGGGGATGCGCCATTGGGCCTGCCCTGTCAAAAAGCCCCTTTTGGTAGGGTACCTTTAAAATCTCACAGTCGCTAGGTCACAGCAGCATGTTGTTTTGGAGGCAAGCAGCGAAGCAAAGAGTGAGCGGGAAGACATGCTGGGTAATCCAGCATGGCCCTCCCTGGTGACCTCTGGGCTGCCTTCCGCATGGCTGCTTCTTCACAGCTGTGCAAAAGAGTAGTCTGCTGCCCCTCCAAGGAAGGCCCAGTTGAGTTAACACCTACGGATTACCAAGCGCCCAAACTCACTCTTTGCTTCACCCATCACAACCACCTCTCCTGCAGGCTGGAGGGGGTAGGGAATCGGCCCACAACCAGATTTTAAAGGTACCCTACCAAAAGGGTTTTTTTTAAACAGGGGTGACCAGGAGGAGAGTTTGGTGGGGAGGGCAGCTTGGGGAGTCCCTTTTGAAAGCTTGCCTCAGGCATCATTTTCCCTAGGTACACCCCTGTAAAAAGAAAGTGGCAAGTAGAGCTCTGCTTCCCTCATGGGAAAACTTATTGCGAGGCTAGGCTAACTATGCAAGAGGGGGAAACAGGTTGGACGCCCAGGCACCAGAGCCCGCCCCGCTCCATTTTAATAGCCTCCCATTTGCTCCGCTTTCAGCCCGCTCTGACTGCAACCGCAAGAGGCGCTAGCGGAGACTTAGGGCGCCCCCTGTCGGCAGCCACGAAGGAGGGCGGTCGCAGCTGGTGCTGATGCCGCGGCTATTCCGTCCTTCGTCTCCCCCACCCTCCGGGCCGGGCGGGTACCTTGCAGGCGGAGTAGACGCCCAGCTTCTCGAGCTTCTTGGCGCGGGGCGCGGAGCGGAGCTGCGCCTTCTTGCCCGCGATGCGAGACGAGCCGGGGCCTCCGCCGCCGCCCGCCGCAGCCACGGGGCTCTCGGCAGTGGCGGCCGCGGCAATCACCGCTCGGGCGGGTCCGCAAGCGGCCAGCCCTCCGGCGGCCGAGGAGCCCTGCTGCACCGCTCCAGCGCCGCCGCCGGTCCCCCCTCCGCCGCCGCCGCCGCTTCCTCCTGCTGCGGCCGCTGCAGTCGCCCCCGCCCCGGCCGCGCCAGCCTCAGACATGCCGCTGCCCGGGCGGCGGGTGGGTTGTGGTCGCCGCCGCCAGGTTCGCTCGGTGGCCCGGCTCGGTGCGCCCGTCGAGTGCTCTGGACCCTCCCCTTTCCCCGCTCGGAGCCGCCGGCTGCTCCCTCAGGAGGGAGGGGACAGGCCGCACCGCGGGCGGGGAGGAGGCGGAGGCGCCTGTGAGGAAGCCAACGGGGAAGGAGAGACGGACATGTTGCCGGCCGGGGCCTGGCGCTGCCCGCTTGGAGAGCCGCGGCCTAGCCTGGCCTGCCTACCCCGCTAGGGAGAGAAAGCGGCAGCGAGGCGGCGTCGCTACCGGCCCAGGCGCCATGAAGCGCCTGGCTTTGTTTTAAATCGCTGGAGAAGCCCTTGTGGAGAGCGCTGGGGTGGCAGCATCGCTCCTCCGCGGCTTTATTCCGTTTTGCTGAAGTCTTTCGGCACAGTTCCTTCCCCATTTTACCGTCACAAGGGCCCTGTGAAGCTGAGGCGGAGAAAAAAATAATGGCCCCGAGGTGGTTGTAGCATTACCTTGCAGGTCTCTAGGATATGTTTATCCCACTTTTCTTCCAATTAACTAAAGGCGTCAGTTTTATCATCCCATTTGATGACCAGCCAAGGTCATTCTTTTGAGTTCGTAGTGCAGGAGGGTTTTCAGTTCTCTCCTAAACTGGCTGTTGAAGGTTTTCCAGGCTACAGGGCCATAGTCTGGTAGTTTTTTCTCCTAACGTTTCACCTGCATCTGGCTGGCATCTTCATGAGTATGTCATGGCAAGGTTAGTTTCTGTGGCACAGTGAGGCTGTCGGAGATTTTTCCTTCGCCAGGTCATATCTGACTGATAACAACCCCATAGGGTTGTCAAGGCAAGAGACACTTCAGAAGTGGTATGCCATTACTTTCCTCCACCTCAACAATCCTGGTATTCCTTGGAGATCTCCCATTGAAATACTAGCTAGATTCAGAACTGAAAGTATGTGATTGGCGCAAGGTCACCCAGCAAGTTTCCCTGGCAGGAGGCGGAATTTGAACCTGGGTGACACCTTAACCACTATACAACACTGGCTCTTATCCCTGATTTTTAGTCCAGCATTTCAACCACTTCTCCATATTCCGTTTTTAAAACACATAACATATGGCAGAAGAATTACAGTTGGGTGTGAGATAATCACTAACGGCAATGGATTGCTTTGGAAAGCTCGCACACCTTCGGTGTTCCTCAGAGGCTAGATATAATCTCAAAAGTGACTTCAAAGCATCTTCCCATGTGAGACTACAGAACAAGTACAATCATCATGCTGCAGGCAAGTAAATGAAGGTGAACAACATGAAATGCAGCCGATGATCCAGGATGTCCTCACTCCTAGTTTTGGGAAATAACAGTGTTTACAGATGAACAGTCTGCATGCAGGCACACAGGTTTCTTTGTTGTTTTTACATTGATAGCCTTCTTTTCCTTCTGTGGAATGGAAGCAGTATAGACCACAGCCCCAATAGTTTATCCAAGTAGGTTTGAGAACCAGTTTGTATAGTGCAACTCTAATACCTGTGCACAAAAATTGTCTTGAATAGTTCAATTTTCATAGTTTCCAGAAAGCCAGGAGACTGGGAGCTTTCCTAATCTTGGGCAGGCCATTCTGAAAGGCAGGAGCCAAATATTAAAATGCTGCAGTTACATGGTTACAGTAAAAGCATATTCTCATACAACTGCTACTGGAAAAAATACTAGAGGAATGGGAAAATACTAAAGGGAGGGGGAGAGCAGTTACCACCTTGGTAATATCCACAATTGGCTGTTGAGTGAGAGTGAAGTGCCACACAGATGGGATCAAACCAGCCCCTATCAATAGGGCGTCCTGCTGCTTCTAACAAGCGTACCACATCTAATGTGGTATCAGCAAAGTAACAGGAAGAAGGGAGCCAATGCTATAAGCTTCCTGCTTTCCAGGCTTGGACCCTGAGCTGGAAATAACAGCCAAACAGCAGGAGATATATTGCACTGACAAACAAAGCCAAGGATTAGGGTGACAGAGGAATTCTCTCCATTTGCTGTTTAGCTGCTTTTCTTACATGCGTGTAAACACAGAGAGGCATGGTGGCCTTGCTTTCTATACTGCAGCTTTTTCCAACAGAGCTATGGAAGAGGGGTAAGCCTGATCGGGGATACCAACCCATGGGTTGAAGACCAGTGGATTAAATGACAAGTCTCTAGGAAAATCAGGAAATAGCTGTTTGTTTATTTTGCACAATAAATGCCTTGTGCAAAACAGACCAAGAACATTTTGAAGTACATTTTTATCCTACTGTTCCAAGCAGCTGAGTGGCATATATAATTCTCTTCCCATCTCTATTTTATCCTCATAACCACCCTTTGAAGTGGGCTAGGCTGAGAGATAAAGCAACTAGCCTAAGGTCACCTGGTGAGTTTCATGGCAAGTGAAGATTTGAACCTGGTTCTCCCAGGTTCATCTACTATACCACACCGGACAGATTTGCTGTAATAAGTCACAATAACAGGGTTGTGACAGAATATGTGTTACGCCTATAGTAAAATAATCCCCATGAGTGGGCAAGAAACGAAAGCATGATTTTGGCTGTTCAGCTCAGGAAGAGGAAACGTGGATTCCATAAAAAAATTACACACTTAGATACACCACAGATAGTGGACTGATGTTGCTGATTTGTCATGAGTTGATTGTTGTAATTACCTGATGCTGAGAAGGATAAACAGCCACTGGAAGTGTATTTAACATCTTACATTTTCCATCACCACTTGCTCAGCAGGCACATCAATCAATCCAAGACGACACACAGGTTATCAGTTACACCCCAAGAAATACAATATTTGCAGAGTCATCTACAATCGGAATAGTAACTTAGTGACCAAGGACACAGTTGCTATGGTAATAACTGTAAACATTGGAATTGCAGTACCCATGCAGAACTATGTGTTAACAGCAACAGAAAGAAATGAAGCCTAAAGAACCCAACTTCTCAAAAGTAAAAGGTATGCTTTATAAAAATTTCCACTACATGGAAATGCTAGTGAAAGTTGTAATTTAGCACATCCTAACAACTGTTACAGCCAAAGAATGCTTTTGCAGCTCTCAAAAAGTCAGGGAAGATGCATGGATTATAACAGTACTGAGAAATAAGAAGAAACTTCACAGATAAGCTGTTAACATATCTGTGTGAGCCAGAAAAAAGTGGTCTACTCCAGTGAACAAAAGTGGGTTTTAAGACAAGGAATGAGTCAATGAAAGAGAGTTGACCTAACAACTTCCAGGGTTTAAAAAAAATTGGCCTATAGAGTTAATTTCTATTTATGTTATCCTAAGGCCCCTTCTGCACTTGCAGAATAATTCACTTTCAATCCACTTTCAGTGCACTTTGCAGCTGAATTTTACTGCGTGGAATAGCAAAATCCACGTACAAACAATTGTGAAAGTGGACTGAAAGTGCATTATTCTGGAAGTGAGAAGGGGGCTTAAGGACTGAATGGTTTTGTGGGTTGCAAGAACAAGCATAATTGCCTCTGTGATGGGCTCTAGGTTCATCTGGGACCTGCCTTATTAGTTTTTAGATTCAGGCCCAACCACTTTTTACTCATCTTTTTAATGGAGGGGTGCTATCTTTTTAGCCTGAGGACTATCTTAGGAATATCACTTTAGGCTGCTGAATGGTGTTCTGTGCTCTCTTTTTAGTGGCTTGTGTTGCTACTGATAATTTTTACTATGTCACTGGCAGCATATACATTTTATAATTACATAATAATCTAAATGTGTTTGTATTTTGGATTTGTATAGGGCTGGTCTTTTAACTGGAGGCCCTGATGTAGAGTGGAAAGTGAGGCCCTCCCCATATCACACCAGAAGTGCACTATTAATTTGGTTGGTCTTAATAAAAACAAGGCTATTTTCTAACACCTTCGTTTGAGAAGTAACACAAGCTGATTTTGGGCTACCCCTTAGGAGGCAGTCTTCAGTATAAAAGTTGCTTTATAGCCTCCTTAGAGCTACTGCTTTGTGAGGCAAGCTGCTACTTCTTTTTTATATAGTTTCACCAGACAAATAAAAATTCTGCAAAGCCTATCTCTAGGTCACTGCAAATTCTCAACAGGAAAACTAAGTAGAGGCACTGCTTTGTAGCTTCTATGTAACAGTTGCATTATGTGTGAAATGGTTTTGTGGTTCCATCCACTGACCAAGACATCAGTTCATGCTGAAAGTAAAAAGAAACTTCGGTTAAATATTCTAGTATTGGAAGATATTCAACTCTTCCATTCCTAAGCGCATGTCTATTGATTTATGTGGTAACACAAAATCAAGATACTTATGCTCTCCCAACCCCAACCTAATAGTTACCTTTACAGTGTGACTTCTATGTAAAGAAAAAAAATATTTATGCAAACAAAGGATGGAAGTTTGAAACATATGTGGACTTATAGGAACAGCACAATATCAACAGTACCACCAGCAGATTTAGCAATAGATAATGGCATGCACTTGATAAGAATTAGCCACTGCTTGTGTGGTCTGAGATTAAAATGCCATGCCCTGGGGAATTTAAAAAAACAAGTTGCTCTAAATATTGCAAGCTTTTGAATTATCCAGAATTCTTCATTCATTTGGATGTTCAATGCAACATATTTACAAAGAAAAAGCAGATATTACACATTTTTTAACAGTAGTGGAAAAACACCCATGATAAACTAGCGGGCCCGCTTGCATCTACTGGATGCAAGTCTGATAGCGGGAAAGAAACAGGCAGTTTGGGGTATTAGCGACAAGGGAGTGGAGGTAGCCCCGCCTCCTGTTCCCCATGGTAAACCGAAGGTCCTTCCCTTTAACGCTCTCCTTCTTAGTGTAGATGTCATCCATCCCTTTCACTCTTCCCAGGCGAATGCCCATTCTATGGGAAATACGCTTTGGAGGTTGAGCTAATGCCAGGGTTCAATTTAGCAGATGTGGGTCCATGTTCCCTGGACCCCTCCTTCTGCTCTCTAGGCTAAGGTCCCGTGAGTCGCCCATATAGTGGCATAAGGGTGGCGGTTCCTCGTAGGAGGGTATGGTTGATAGAAAGTAGATGAAGCAAGAAACAGGAACTGTGGTTCCAACTGGCTGCAGTGGTATGGTGGCTAAGAACGGGGTAAGAAGCGGTGGGAGAGTGCGTAAGGCCAAGAGGGAGGTGGGGAAACAGTAGGAAACCTAAGCAAATGCTGACGTGAAAATTCTAAAGTAACTAGCTCCAGAAGAGATTTTCACTCCTTTCATAGAAAAAAAACGAATTTGATTTTTATATATAGATAATATTTTTAAATATAAACTTTGTTTTGCATGGTATTTTGGGCTCTGCGTTGTTAATTGGTAATACGCATTTTCTTAAATCGTATATCCTCATTGGTTGTTGCACCATTATCTGTGGCAAAACCGTAATCACCTGTAACCAAAGATCCAGGGGTCATTCATTTCTGTTCACAATGGAGATGGGTCATATGATCGTAGAATGACATAGTACAGTTAAACATTTACAGGAGTAACATAGGCTCTGAAGTCTTCAGAAAATGGTTCTCTGGTGATATACACAGATATGAACCAAATAAAATATCAAAGATTCTTAGGAAAGGCTGGTTTTATTCCATTCCAAAAAATTTCAGCATTTTCTTTCTGCTTCCTCCCTCTTTACAACACAGGTATATGGAAATATTAAGAATGACAGTTAACACTTAAAGCCCTTCTTTAAGCCACTGATAGCTGCTGTTTTTTGTATTAAAAGATGTTTAGCGTTCTAAGAACAGAAAGAGTACAGAAAGCTGTTGGTATTGTTCCCCTTTATTTTTTCTAATATCCACCATATCTAATGACATTGCTGTGGAATGTAGTTCCCTGGCTTCAGGTCGCAAATGCTTCATCTTTCTTGAATGTAAGGCATAGTTCCACTGCAATGCAAGATTTCTCAAAACGTGCCAAATTCCAGATCACACAGAAGACACATGGAACCTAGAGCACAATGTGTATGCAGTGATCCTGACACAAGTGTGACATCAGTCCTTGCTGTTGTACTTTTTTTTAGTTTATAACTCACAATGGTGGAAAGCAATCAGTAGGGGTCACTCAATACCCAACATGAGATGCTGTTTAAAGTTGTTAATAAATACACCAGAGTCAGGGTGAGCTAAGAAACAGCCAAGTTTGCCAATGATCTACGGAGAGAGATGTGCTTTAAAAGAATCTCTTCTTCCAACTGAGTGAGTGACAAAACGATGAATGAGATTCAGTGAAGCAAATGATGGCATAAAGGCAGAATCTTAATTTCACACATACATTTATGGAATTGGAAGTGGTAGTGACTAAGGAAATCAGTTTCAGTAACATGGTGGAAAATTAAATGAAATATGCCAGATTCTAAGCACAGTATTGTCTTGATGAAAACATAGGATGTAGTCCTCATGTGAACCACTGTCTACTGTTCTAGTGCCCCAACTCAAGAAATGTACTATAAAATAGAAGTTACAGAAAAATGCAACAAAATGATAATGGAACTAAAAAGAAACTGTTTGCAGGCTGATTTAGAAAAAAAGCACAGCTGGGGGATAGCTTATAAAACTATCACTGTGGAGAAAACAAAGCTTTTCTTCTCTTAATATTGGTTCATAGATTCATAGAGTTGGAAAAGATTACAGGGGCCATCAAATCCAACCCCATCATGCAGGAATACACAAGTAAAACACTCCCAACAGTTGGCCATCATGCCTCTGTTTAAAAACCTCCAGTACATACTGAAGCAATGTATTCCACTGTCGAACAGCCTTTCTGTCAGGAGGTTCTTCCTAATGTTTAGGTGGAATCTCTTTTCCTGTACCTTGAATCCATTACTCCTTGTCCTAGTTTCTGGAGCAGCAAAAAACAAGCTTGCTTCTATTTCAACATGACATCCCTTCAAATATTTAAACATGGCCATCATGTCACCCCTTAACCTCCTTTTCTCCGGACTAAACATACCCAGCTCTCTAATAGGGAATGGATTCCAGACCTTTTACCATTTTGGTCATCCTCCTCTGGACCAGTTCCAGGTTGTCAACATCCTTGAATTGCGGTGCCCAGAACTGGACACAGTATTCCAGATGAGGTTTGACCAATGCAGAATAGTTACTGTTATGTCCCTCACTCTAGACACTATACTCTTATTCTCTGCAGAATCATACTGGCTTTCTTGGCTGCTGCATCACACTGCTGACTCATGTTCAGTTTGTGGTCTACGTACTGTTGAAAAGCCAGGTGTCACCCATCCTTTATCTGTGCACTTCATTTTTTCTGCCTAAGTATAGTACCTTACATTTATCTCTGTTTAAATTCATTTTGTTAGTTTTGGCCCAGCTCTCTAATCTGTCCAGGTAATTTTGAATTCTGACTCTATCCTCTGGAGTATTAGCGACTCCTCATTTGGTGTCATCTGCAAATTTGATTAGCATGCACTCTATTCCATCATCCAAGTCACTGATAAAAATATTGAATAGCATTGCGGCCAGGCAGAATCCTGGCAACCCACTAGGCACTTCTCTCCAGGATGAACCATTGATGAGCCCCCTTTGGGTTCGGTCAGCCAGTCAATTACAAATCCATCTAACAGCAGCACTATCTAACCCACATTGTACTAGCTTGCTTGCAAGAATATCCTGGGGAATCTTGTCAAAGGCCTTGCTAAAAGCAAGGTATACTACGTCCACAGCTTCAATCTGTCAAACTTATCACTCTAACACAAAAAGAGATAAGATTAGTCTGGCATGACTTGTTTTTGAGAAACCCATGTTGACTTTTAGTAGTCACAGGATTCTCGTCTAAGTGCTCAGAAAAAGAGAGAAGTTATTAGAAATAAATTTAGGGCAGACAAAACACTTTACATAAAGTATATTTTAGCTTATGCTATTTACTGCCAAAAGTTGTAAACGCCTACCTACAAGGATTAGTGGGGGACCCACAAGGACTTGCAGAGAACACTTCATTTGCCCTTCATACTATATAATTTTCCCTTTCCTGAAAGCCCTCAGAATCTTTTTTGCTTTTCCTTCTCTTCTTCCCACACACCAGGCAACCTACCTTTATCTGCTCTCTCGTCCGGAATGTTCCCTTTTTCCTTACCCCTGGCAGCCTTTCTCTGGAAAAAAGTTGTGCCAGTTGTTCGACTGGGTCATGTTGTGTGGTGCTGGCCTGGCTGGGCCCAGTTGCACAGTGAACGAGCTGCAAAGACTTGAATACACTTTCCCCTGTATTCCCTCCACAAAACATTTTCTCTAAGCTCCTGGCACCCCTCAAAAAATCACTTAAGCAGTCAGGCTTGTCCAGTAATGCAAGACACATGGTAGGAAGCAGCTCTCAGCCCTGGCTCCAATGAATTTTCACTCAACAGCTGAAACAGCCCTGAAAGTGCCTTTACAGGCAGAAATTCAAGCCTTGAATTGAAGTCTTGAATTTCTGAGGGCATTCATTTCTTAAAGCTGCAGATGCTGCTTTTATTATTTTAGAGAATTTACCCCATATATTTATTCTCTGTATGATGCAGAGAGACAGAACGTTTTTTAAACCCTGTGGTTTTCCTCAGGTTTGCACAAATATATGACATGTCTATCCATGGCCCCAATCTCTTTATATAAATCTCAGCTGGGGCCATGGTGACAATTAGATTATATTGAATAGATAGTATCGTGGAGATCTGCCACTTGAGCTGTGGAGGCTTATCTGGTGAACTAGATTAGCTTGTGCACATGCTAGCTGGCTGACCTTGGGCTAGTCAAAGTTCTTTGGAGCTCTTTCAGACCCACTGACCTCACAGGGTGTTTGTTGTGAGTAGGGAAGGGAAAGAAGTTTGTAAGCCCCTTTGAGTCTCCTTACAGGCGAGAAAGGGAATAAAAATCCAACTCTTCTTCTCCTTCTAAATGGTCAGATAAAGAACAACCTTTGCCTGGCCAGCCTGTTTTTCGGAGGCAATAATGTATCCTTTGCACAATCCTTTTCTAACACACATTGTTTCATCATATTCTAAATCTCCCATGATACTTCATAAGCTTTCCACTCTTTTATTTAGACAAATTTGGACTCCAGCCTTCTCTGGATCATATTCAATGTTTCAGAACAGCACTGAAAATACATTGAGCACACTGCAACCCCAACCCAAGCTCAATTACCTGAAATTACATTTCTGAGAAATTTTGTGGTACCTCAATAAAGTGCCTTATAGAAGTGCTATGTAACAAGGTTTATTGTTACATTTCAATTCAACAGGCATTCAAAAAATGCACAACTTGGACATGTACATATGGAGAAAAGGGACAGAACTGAAGGAGCTATTTTAATCTGGCCCAGGAGGTTTGATTAGCTTCTTTAAGCAGAGGATTCCCATACCATAATCACAACATGGTTTTCAAAACATCCACTGCAAAGAAATTTGCTATCCAGCACTATGGCTATTTGAAATAAACGTAAGCCCAAAGCGGCCTTGGAACTAATTTCTAAAATGCAGTCTGTATCTCCCCATTTCATAAGAACCCCATTTGATTTTTTGCAGAATGTCGAAACAGTCAGAAAAGACGGACTCTAAACTTTACAAAAGTGAGGAAGATTCCACCAAGGCATTTTATATTGATTTCAAGAAAGTTGGCCATCTCGACATTACAGTTCTTTGCTCTATATGTCATGAAGCAGTCCATATTAGACAACTTTTTCATCATAAACGAGCGCATCAGGCACAAGCTGTATTAGGTTATCGGCAACCATGGACTGAGATACTAGATCTAAACAAATTAGCTCTTCAGCAAAAGAAGCTAATTTTAGGAATGATAAATACTCCTAAATACACTGAAAAAAGAGCACACAAGATTGGCTTTTCATTTGAGTTTCTAAAGGAAAGCCTAAAAATTACACCATATTTTTGCATTGACAGTGTTGGGCAAAGTTCTGTACATACTGAAGAAGTCAGAAACCCAGTTATAAAAGCCATAGCGATTTGTCAAGACAGAAATACTCTTTGGCAGGCAAACTTAGAAGACACATTTGTTGTATTAGACAATTATGGAAACAGGCCTGGAACATGTTTTTTTGGACTCTTTGATGGAAGCAATGGCATTTATGCTGCAGAAACCACTTCAATGGAGCTTCCCCTTTTATTTCTTGGCCAGCTTTCTTGTATAGATTCCTCCTACCAATTGAGTGATGCTGAACAACAAGTACTAGATTCATTTCATACTGTCTTTAGAGCAGATTATACTTTAAGAGAAAAAATTTTCACCGCTAAGCCGAAGCAGACCAAAAGATTTCAGCCAAATGATTACAAATGGATTCACAAGGCATATGCCAAGTCATTTTGGCGAATGGACAGACTATTGCGACTTGGAAGAAATGAAGTTTCCAGAATTCGCTGGAGTAGCTGCTCAGCTACCACCTGTTTAGTGGAGAAGATTATCAGCGAGAAGCAACACCAACAAACTCAAGATGGGGTAGAAACACGTCAAAGGATAAGTGAGAAAAATGAAAGGAACATCATGAAACAGGAGGAGCTGCCTGAAAATGCAAGCACTGCAGAAGAAGAAAACACCACAGCACAGCAACAGGAAGTTCCACTTGTCAGTAACATCGAGGAACAAAAGGAGACACTTGAAAAAATAAATGAAGAGGAAAAAACCAATGCAGAGAATAGTAAATGTTTTATCAATAATGAAGTCAGGCTCCAGGAAGACTGCCTGACAAACAGTGATAATTCTACACAGTCTGAAAAAGGTAGCACTGGAATCATGCATATTGCTAACATTGGTATGTACATAATTCCTGCATCACCTCCTCCTTTCCTACCGCAGCCTTACAGTATATATCAGTTTGAATGCCATACTAAAAGCCAGCAATTTAATTCATGTTTTTAGCTTGCAAGATACAGCTAACAACATTTCACTTACATAAAGTAGGAGTAGGGAAATGTACTCCTCAACATAAAAATACAGCACTCTAGAATGTAATGGGTATTTTACTTCATTAGATTTCTGTGATCCAAACCAAAAGAGCATGGGCCAAGTTAGCACACTAAAAAATTTTTTTTGTCAAATGCATTCTTAAGAAACAGGGCATCTGTTTTTTTGTGATTGCCCAAAAAAGTGTACCGGGGAAAAAAAGAACATTACTTGTTAAAAGAGAAAGATGCTTGTTTGGTTAACTTGTAACACGTGCACCCTCAAGAAAATATTTTCACCTAGAAGCTGAAGATACTGAAGCAGGACTACACTGTATGTTTATTTGTAAACATCACTATTCTAGTTCTACGACATCTCTTTATATACCACTGGAAAGATGCCACATTTTATTTAGGCACTGTTAACACTAAGACTAATATAGTGCCTGTTAATATATACTCCAAAAACTTATATTTACAGTTATGCATAAAATGGAGAAAGAATATTAAATTAGAAGAATTGAAAAAGGCCAGTAGATTCTATACCATTACTCTAGCTTAACTTGTGGAACAAATTTAAAATTAGAAGTGTCTCTCATACACACCCAGTTGATTATTGGGGAGGATCTGAGATAATTTCATGAAAATAATACATTTATTATTGTTTCAGGTAATGCCCATGTAGTTTTATGCAAAAACGGGGAAAGCTATTGGCTTACTAAAGAACATTCCACTTACTCTACAAAAGAAAGGAGACGAGTTTTTCACAGAGGAGGACACATCAGCTCCAATGAACCCAAAGGAATGGTAGAAGGAATTATTAGAACTACTCGTGGACTTGGCTCTCATGGAAATCCACAGTTAAAAAAAACTTTTATTCCTGTCCCTCATACAATATCCATCCCAGTAGATGATTCATGTCAATTTCTTATTTTAGCTTCTAATGGACTTTGGGAAGTTCTAGATAAAAATGAAGTAGTGACATTAGCAATAATTATGTACTCTGCCTTTTTAGAAAAATATCAATATGCCCAGCTACAAAAGAGCAGAATGGATAAAAGTTCAAAACAAGATAAGGAGGAGGATTGTGAAGAAATTTATTTTTCATGGTACTTGAATCCGGATTTTCTTTTTTCAGAGGGAGATTTGGAAGAAGACAATGCAGAACAGAATAGTACAAAGATAAGGTCACCAATAATCAGCGATTCAGTGGAGGTAGAGAGAATTCCATCTGGGTTCTCAGCGGGCAGCTTGAAAGAGCAAAAATTAAACAGCCCTCCCAAGAAAGCTGCTGAATCCTGCATACTTAATAAGGATACACCATTTTCAGAATACACAGAAACAACCTCATCACACTCTGGCAGTCAAACCAGTTTTGAGGAATTACAAGTGCTTGATGCACACCAGGTATCTGACACTGTTGAATCAACTAACAATCAAGCATCATCTCCCCAAACAGAAGATGAAGAAACAGATGCTACAACATTTTATGCCCATGCAGCGAAATATATTAGTAAGCATCTTGTAAAAGCTGCCCTTCAAGCAGGTTCCCGAGATAACATTACTGTTCTGGTAACACTCTTAAATGGATGTGATAAGATACCCACTTATCTTCAGTATGCTTATGAAGGTAGCCATTATGAATTATGATATGCATTGTAATGCTAGTCTTATGAAAGAAGGAATCGCATTGGAATAAACATATAAAACTGAGCAGTTTAAGAATGATTGCGATGCTTTCCTGTTTTATACCACTTTATTCAAACCTGAGCACCTCAATATAAAACTAAACACTGGTGAACTGTCATTTTCCTTGCTAAGCCCAAATTACTGCAAATTTACAATCTGCACATGTAAGTTTCTGCTAGCAGTTCAACATTTAAATAGATTAAATCATCTTTTCTGACACTTGGTAGATTTCATATAATGAAAATAACTAAAGAATTAGTGCAATATACTGGACAGATCAAAATAAAATGGACTTTGGAAAACAAAGTTGCAGAGTTCATTACAGACAGACAGTAGTACTTATGTTACAGGTACAGGAGCATCATTTATTACTGTTCTGCCCATTAAGGAAGAACTGAATCCTCTCAAGTCCTGGGGAAAGAAATGTTAGCTCTTTTACGTAACTGTACATATTGTATACTTTTAAGCAACTCTTAAATAGTACAGAGTATTAAACAGATGTAGACTACAATGCAGTACCCTATTTACAGTACATTAATATCCCAATTTAAAATCAAGTTGAATGTACATAATTGTTAGTGCACTGACTGGTTTGACATTTAGAGGGACATAACTGTGTTTTGGTCAACAGTGATTAAACATGAATCAGACTCTTAGATTTTGTTTTACTTGGAAAGTTTTCAATCACTCATGAAAAATTCTTGTTACATTAAAAGTTGAATTAATTGGTTGTGCCATTTTATGAACAGAAAACAACTGAATTAAACTTGATTTTATCACTCGAAACTGGATTGACAAATTTACATATAGCGGAACAACTAAAAAACCAATTGTTCTGCAAGCACAGGATCTATAACATTGTTAATGCTGCACATATTTTGCAGTTAAATTATGAAAATGTGGAATGTATATTTAAATGGTAGATACCCACATAAACAACATTTTGCATAAATACTGTGAATAAGCTTATAGGATCTTCAGAAGGTGTTATAAGTTAGTTATTTTTCCCATACCACAAATGGACAATCCCAGTTCTATTCATTACACTTTAACAGTAACCGATATCCAAAGCCTGAGGAACTAACTGGTTAGCTGCAGATCCATGGAGTAGTTCGGTCTATCCCTAATGACATGTGACACAGTTTATAAACCTTTCAACTGAAGCAAGTCTATTCAGCTTCCTTTCCCCCCCTCTTTTGCTGAAACAGCCAGTGATACATGCATGTTATTAAAAATTAGGACGAAATCATTCTGTATTAGACTATTTCATAAGTCTCTTCGATTTTGGAAGCTGTATTGGGCCAGGTTAAACACTCCAAATTCCACTGTTATTAACAAGTTAGGAAGCAGAAAATATTCAAGACAGTTTAAAGCAGCTGAAGGTTTAGTTACTACAGCATTGACTCTTAGCTGGTTGTGTTGGTTCAGTAAGATCTACTCCTCTTCCTCTGACAGAGTTGGCCCCTGCATTCTGTGGTTCATTCTTTGGCAACTTTTTAGCTACAAGGAAAAGGTAGTAAAATCAGTGTAAACCTTTCAGCATGTTTTTAATCATATCCATATCTAGCAGATCTAGATGCTTGCATGCATAAAATATATTTTGAAGCATACCTACAAAAATTTATCTTAACTTGCTTTGTTCTGAGGAATCTTTCAGTTTTCAATATCTTGTGCCCTAACACTCTACAGGACTCAAAGAGTAGTTCAGGTGGGTTGTTTTGTCTCCTCCACAGTACTCAAAGTAAATGCCTAGTTTAAAATGGGCTGCAAACAGAGCAGCTGATCCATAGGTATTTGTGCATGGATACCTTTAGAGACATGAGATTCTAATGACAAATGCTTACACAAATGTCTAATCAACAAATTTAAGTAAAATAACTAACATGGTTCCTCCCCCCACCCCAAACATTATATAACCAGCAGATTTTACATAAGCATATCGTATTCCTCATTTAGTCTTCAGCTTTAGTTGTGCTATAAACGTCTGCCAGTGAACCCCAACACAAGGATTATAGGAGATGTTCACCAGGTACATAGTAAGAGGGCTGAAAGGCCCACCCAGCATTTAATAGTTCTGCTTCCCATGCCAGGTTTTCAAGTAAAAGTAAGCAATAAGAAAATACAGCAGAGACAGCCAGACAGTAGCATAAGTGTTTCAATTAACAGGAAAGAGATTTTCTACTATTACAAAGAATTACTGATGTCTTAACTAGACTTAAATCAGCGGTTTCATTGGAATGCCTTGTGTTAACTGATACGTACTTGCCTGAAGAAATCAAAAGAAAATGGCAACATCTCACAGGGTGATCAAAACGTTCCAACAAACAGGACAGCATAGTTTTTTGCTAATTAAACTAGTGTGGCAACCTTATAATAACCAAAAAAAAAACCCTACACATTGTGTTTAGCTAATACTCATAGATAGCTCTGTAACTACTTAAAATATAGGCTTGTGTCCAGAAGCACTGTGCATGCTCCTTGCAGCCCCAGAACAGTCACAACTCCCAAGGGCCACGAAACTTCTTTTGCCCAACAAGCAATGCAACATGAGGTGCATGGGTACAGGCAATGGATCACTAAAATTCTCAGACCATTTAGCCTATACATCAGGGAAGCGTCTGATATGGTAGTAAATGGAAGATTGTTGAAGAGCCCAAAAATGTAAAGGACTGCAAAAAATTAAAGTCATATCTCTGCCAGTTACAGATTTTTACAAAATGTATTCCTGACAAAGCTTAAACAGGAGCAGATCATTTTGTACATACCTGTACCACTGAGTACAATATTACAGGAGCTTTTCTTTTGTTCACCTTAGAAGCTCAAACAAACCTTTAACATTGGAACAGAACAGCAAGAAGAATTTTTGCCAAATAGAACTCAGGGTTCAGAGGCAATATTTGTCCTCTTTCCATATCACAGTAGTGCCTGGTGTACAAAATGAAATGTTCTATTCCCACACAACACCATTTTTAAAAGTGTACATTCCATTACACAATTGACTTACCAATTGCCATGAATATTTCATTTACATTCATTGATGTTTTAGCAGATGTCTCCATGAACAATAAACTGTTGTCATCTGCATAAGACTGTGCTTCCTGTAAATTAAGCATGATTTATTTTGTATCATGTTCTTATGGTTTAAATAGTACTTTGTTACCAGCTAAGGAAAAAGTATTGTTTCAAAGTCTGATTGTTAACACATTTACAGCTTAGAAAAAAACAAAAAAAACCCAACCCTGCCCTATTTGTGGGAAGTCTTGTAGCATCTTAAACTAACAAATCTATTCTAGCATAAGTGACTTCTAGTCTAAAAGGTATACAGTACAAGGAATCTTTTAACAAGTGTGTGTTGTGCCACCAAACAGCTTCTGAACATTTGGTGTCCCTATGGATTAATGATCTCCAAACTCCTATTGTTAATAGCCATCTTAGATCTTGCAAACTGAGGGTGTCTTGATGGAGTCCATCTTATGTTTGGTCTTCCTCTTTTCCTGTTGCCTTGAGTTTGTCCTAGCATTACTGTTTTTTCCAGAGACTCTTGTCTTATAATGTGGCCAAAGCACAATGGCCTCAGTTTGACATTTTAACTTGTAGGGAAAGTTCAATCTCGACAAGTTAGACAAGTATAACAAGACTATTTTTTGTTTTCTTTTTCATGAAAAATCCTGAACCCGAATGTTCTGGGAAAAACTTGTAGAAGTGACAGAAAATGAAGGTACTTCCTTGATCTATTAAATCTGAAGCAAAGAGTAAACATTTGAGAATCCCTCTTCAAGAAAAAAAACCCTTAAGTAATACCAAAACTATATAAAACTGTGTAAACAAGATAAATGTGAACCATGCAGAATTCTCAAACAGAAACAGAAAATAACACTTTTTCTTAGTGTAAAACAAAGTACGTGTAATTGGAGGGCTCTCCCCCTATCTTTTTTTTTTATTAGGGGGAATATATGTCCTGCCTGGTACTACAGAGAAAATGCAAAAACACAGCCTTCACTGTAGCTGCCATTTTTAAGTAATCATATTTCTAACAGTGCCTTCAGAAACAGATTTGAAATTACAGGCCAGAATAAATGGCATCCTGAAAGACAAGAATAAACCCAAAAGCAAATTTTCTCCACCAAGGACAATTTAGTACTAAAGAGTTACACAGGGTGGGGGCTAATCAGGTGTTACACCTAAAGTATTAATACTACTGCTGAATTTAATCACATTCTTATCAAAATTTAAAGTAATATGAAATGGGTCCTCCTCATTTCACCCCCACAAAAATCCTGCAAGGTAAACTAGTCTGGGAAGTAAGTTCAATATTTCTCAGCATACTTTAAGAGGAAGCAGAGAGATGATTCCAGGTCTTCCCTACCCAAGTCCAATCTTGCACCCATTAAAAATCACACTGGCTCAATATTTCACTAAAGAAAAACATTATGCTGCAGGAAATATTTTCACAAAGTGCCTAAAATTGCTAGGTGCTGTATAAAATTTAAAGAATCGCTTTGCCTGCAGGCTTATAATCTAAATATAAAATCAAGGTTCAGTAGTGGGTAAAGTGAATAAATTAATCAAAAAAGCCAGAAAAACCAGAAGTGTCTTAAGACAACATCTGAACATTACAAAAAGACAGGAATTGAGTGGAAAGTGGAAGACCATTCCCCTTGCAAGAAGCTGTATCAAAAAAAAGTAAGCAGACAGAGAACAGGATCCCTTCTGGCACATTTACATACAATATTACACCTTTCAGGTCCTGAAAGAATTGTGGTCTTCACCACATAAGGCAATGATATGTCTTATCACTCAAAAGCCCCAGATTACTTGGCTATGATAGTTGCAGTAAATATGAAGGGGTGGCATAAGCAGTCATACAAAGAGCTCATTCTACTTGACACATTTCATCCTCAAGTATAATATTTAAACACTGGCTGTTTCCCAAACACTTTCAATGCCAGGCTTTATTTTAATGTTCTGTTGCAGGTTTCTTTTTAAGAAAGCAAGCACCTAAAATACAAAACCAAACTAGTTTTCTGTGAACAATGAAACAAAATGATGAAAGGAATTGTAATGTCTATGAAACATTTGGCCAAAGCTACATTTATTATATTGTCTTATATTCTAATAGCAAAGGCTGCCAAATCAAAAGGATACTTGACTGGGCAAGACAGATCTTTCTACAAATCTGAAAAGGGACCTCAGATTTGCAGAAAAATGTGAAATTAAAAATGGTTTTTTTAAAAAGCTCCAAAGGATAAAAGAGGTTAATAACAAAGGTTCCTGATAGGAAGAGGAAAACGTGAAAACAGAGTGGCAGAAAAATGTGGGCTGGCTGTTGGATGGGAAGGAGGGAGAGAAGCAGGCAAAGAAGAAAGGTTATAGGGCCTTTTTAAAAAAGGGGAAAGGAAATGGAGAGGGGGGAAATGTTATGCTTCTCAGAAATGATATGCTAGTTCCCAGTTGTCAAATCTAAAAGCCAGAACTTACCTGAAAATCTACAGCCCTTTTGTTAGCTAGATCAGCTTTATTTCCTGCTAAAGCTATTACAATGTTAGGACTTGCTTGCCTCTGAAGTTCTTTTACCCAATTTTTCGCTCTTGCAAAGGATTCCTGTTAAGCAGTTGAAAACAAAAAATACAGTTTAATAAATTGATTTCATCATTATTGATTAAAAGCACCTTAAGCAAACTTCACATGGTGTCCAAAATTACATTCTGAATCAATGCTTTGTTTCTCCCACTATAAACATTATAACTGAATCACTCCAACATTGTCAACACGCTTACTTGGAACAAAATCCCATTCTTCAGGGGAAATTTGTTTAGGACTGCAGGTGATTTAAAATTGAGCTCTGTGTGTCCTTTACTCTAAAAATATAATTTGCTAATGTTTCAAGCTCATAATGTAATATGAATTTAAAGCTGATCCCTGATCACCTTAAAACTAAAATACAAATTTTAAACAACCATCAGAACTTTACTTAAGCTACTTGTTTCCATTATGAAAGCTGCATATAGTTGGAGTAAATTTGTCTGAAGCAATCATCTCAGTTTGCATAACAGGAAACTGGCTCAAGTCCAACAAAAACCACAATGAAGTCTTGGCTAGAAACTTAATTTGGGAAGGTTTCTGAGCACTCTGATAAAAAGATAAAGATACAGGTCAACTTAAACCAATTCATAAGTTTACTAAGAACTAGAAAGTTAGCAACGTGATGTACAACACCCACTTACGTCTAGCAGGCACATAACCATCCACATATTTCAAGGCCACCATGCAAACAGTAGAACTGAGACTTTTCCTATGCCATTACAACTCATTCAAAAAAAAGATGCAAATGACAATTCACAAGACATCGAAGTTAAAGTAATTATATTATGTGGCTATTGCTACTTCTGAATCAGTGCCTAATTAACAAAACAAAAACAGAAAAACACAACATTCTTGCAGAATTGTCAAAATTTCGAAAAAAGTTAGGAAAAAATCCCATTTAGGAAAAAATCCCATTGTTGTTAACTTCTAGAAGCCAGCATTTTATCCATTCACCAAGGCTGGTACCAGAAGAATCACACAATTATTTTAAGACAGACTTTAGGTTTGAGAATCTTAACTACAGCAAGAAGGATTCGATTACTAAAGCAGTAGCATTTTTTTAACTGGAGCCCTTTCCCCTGTACTATACAGCAAACCGTTTCGAAGCAGTTTTTCATTGGTGATGTGAAGCAGAAATTTGCTATTGAAGAAAAAAAATAAGAATTCCAATGGACACGTGCAAGTTCCTGGGGGAGTCCCTGAAGTAACTCTTTACATTCCTGCCTAAATAACTTTGCAAAAGAAACAAAAATCCTGATTAGAAAATTAAGTATAAAGTACCTGTCTGGCTGTCTCTGCTGTATTTTCTTGTTGCTTACTTTTACTTGAAAAAAGACTTTTTGTTTGTTTTAGCCTAAACTAATTTTTCTCTTCCTTAAGGCAGGCAAAAAAACCAATAAACAGACAAGCTTGAGCTTGCAGGTCCCAGAGTGTGGGATGGAAGACAAATTGTCTATCAGGAATGTACAGTCACACAACAGTTGTGGGCAGGAGGAGGAGCTGGGAAGACCCAAGAGGAAGGCAGTGTGAGATTGAAGTGGAAAGGAGGTGGGGAAAAAGAAGAATGAAGAAGAGGAGGGGAGAGGCAAGTACAAGCGAGGAAGACCTTCTACGCCACAGATAACACACAGGCTGCCAGTTTCCAAGACAGGACGCAATCAAGCATCTGAGGAAAATGCAGTGTGCTGAAAGAAATTCAAGGGCTATACAGAACTCAATTTGTCTAGCACATAAACCTGCTACAGCTTTTTAGTTATGAAACCAGAATGGACCTAAGTTTGTTCTTTACCAACACTATTAGGGGGTGGATAGATATTGAAATATGTACTTTCAGAAGTCATCCTGTAAGTCTGTTGGAAAAGTCCCTAAGTGTCCCATTAAATAATTATTATCTGTATCCCATCAAAAGCCTGTTTTTCATTTAAAAACTCATTTTGCTACTCTTATACACATTTTTAAAGATATCATTCCTGCTATCACAGTATTCAACAGTGTTTTCTCCGAGGCAAATGAGCACAGGATTACACTGCTAAGCAGTAGCTTTTGCCCATCACATAGTCAGGCAAATGCCAGTGAGGAAACCAGTCATTTGTTGCAGCAACCAACCAAGAACCTTTAAGGCATCTTACCAAGTATACTTTTGTGGAATGAAGCCCACTTCATCAGACACATGCAGTCACCACATGGTAGCTATATGTTTCCAAACACAGACAACAATTTTAACAAAACAACCCCAAAAGATCACATACTGTGAGTGACAACACTAGGGGGCTCAATACTATACAAAGCATAATGTTGAATACAGAATACAGACTGAATGCAGCATCTAGCTAACAGCCACTAGCAACTCAGACACAGACAGCTGAATATTGCTTGGTAGCAAAAGGGAACATCAAATCTAAAAACTAGAAAATCAAGCTTAATTTGTGGAAAGCTGCATACAAATACATGATATGAAGACATCTTTTAAAAACTTTGTTTTACCACATTTTGGCTGCATACATGGAATATCTATATTTTGCGGATATCTAAATCTGCAGATTTGAGGCACACTGACAGAACAGACTTGTCTCTAATCTTGGAAAAACATCCTTGTAAAAAAATCACTCTCAGCCTGAGAGGGAGGGGAAGGAGCAACAGATGTTGTGCCATCACTCCTCAGGGGGGCTACAACAGAGCCATTGCCTAACCCACCACAGCCACACTTCTCCACTATGAAGTTCAGAGAAGTGGGAAAAGAGGGATAGCGAGGCTGCCTCCAACTGCTCCCTTCCATTGATGCAACAAATGATCCCCCATAGGTTCCCAGAAACAACACTCCTCCACTGGCTGTGAGGATGAGAGAACTGCCAGAATCATCACTATTTCTGGAAAGGTCAGGACAAATGGTTGGCTGAGTCTGGGTTAGAAAGGGGAAGGATGGCAAAGGGGCAGGTTGGGGAGCAAAGGATGAGGAATGTCAGAGAGAGGAGAAAGGAAAGGCAGGGGGAATGGGATGCTTGAAAGTCCCCACTTATTTTGTTGGCAAATTCCAGCCATTCATAACTAGCCCGCCCACTAAATCTTTGGACTGAATCCCAGATGCAAAGAAAATATCTCAACGTCTGTGGAATGACACATTCAGATGCTTCAAAACAGGTATGTCAGTTTCTGTTTGAATAGTTGTACTAAAACCCAAAAAGCAGCCAGAACGGAACCTTAGCTACTCACCATGAAGATTCCACCTCCTCTGAGATTAGGAGGGCATCTTCCCAGATGGATTATTCCCACGCATTCCTCTTAGAAGCAGGACTAATTCTAAACTTTCTGTGTTCAGCACTGTATTGGTCTCAGTTTAAAATTCTCCAAGCAAGAGACCCCATTGAACAGAACGTAGAATAGTAACTAGTTAGAATGTTATTTAACCATGCAAACATAGAGACAAGATAAAAGTAGAACGTGGCCTAGGGAATGACCACAGAAGTCGATGAACTTGGAAGGATGCAAGTACATCTTCCTTCAAATTTTGGAGAAAAGATATGCAGCTGTGAATAGAACGATGGGCCATTTCATCCTCCCCTTAACGACAAATCATCTCAGTCCTAGGGTGCTAGAACAATGGTGTCATATTGTGTAGTTGTTTAGTTGAATGTCTTTGAAGCATTTTTCTTTCAATGGGTGGGCCAACACGCACTCCTAACCTTAGAGAAGAAAGAACCTTCAGGGTGAGTATCCAAGGTTCTCTTTCTGAGGTGGATGGCATCTTCACAGATGTAATGTCCAAAAATGGCATCTGATAGCATCTTGAGAGGGTCTGTTAATATTCCAAGATTTGTTCAAGAACCCATTGTCCGAAGGTGGCTTGAGGCCCACATTTATCTTATACTGGATAACGAAGGTAGAGACCGATGCCCATGTAACAGCCTTGAATATATCTTCCACAGACGCTTGGGATTCCATTACTGTGGTTACGGCTGCGCTTCTAGTAGAATGTCCAGTTATCCCCTCAGAAGGCGTAAGCTTGCTTGCATGGTACCCATTAATAATGCACTGCTGGATGGTATGACTGACTGTGGCATTAGACATCTTCCCTTTATTGGGATAAGTGAGGGAGATGAAGAGAGCCTGTTCTCCGAATAGCCTTTGTTAAGATAAATCCGCAGGGCCTTCCAAAGATCTAGAGTGTACCACTCCTTTTCATGGGGGTGAGAAGGTTTGGGGAAAGGAAGGAAGGTGCGGTTAGCACTCGTAGCCTTCAAGGCTGCCTCTGTAAGCCATGGACAGGAAGCAAGCTCCGGAAATGGGGAGGCTTCCCTCTGTTCAGATAATACGGAGGGGATTGGAGACATGCTTTGCCGGAGGGAGCTGAGAACTAATGTGCAGGAGGGAAGGACTGCTGGAAACAAAGGGACCCATCCCGCAAAGAATGTTGCATCTCCTCCCTTATGGAATGCTGGATCATGACTGAAAAATCCCAGGGACAAAATAGGGAACTGTCCGCTGCATAAGATGACTGCCTTCCCAAGGGGTTGAATATGAACAGGTTAGGTCTTACATTGTGCTGAAACCACTGACCTGACCCTGAGGATCAGAAATTGGGGGGGGGGGGGGGAATGGTGGCTGGAGGACAGTCCTGGCCATTCTCACCCAGTTGGGCCGAACTGGCTGCCTCCTGGGCATTCTTCAGCTTAACTGTCCCTTTTGCACCTTTTCTAGAGGGTGCATAGAGCTGCTTGCAATTTCACGGCTTGAGCTTATGTCCTTTAGTTTGCAGAGCCCACTCCACTTGCAAGTGTGTTGGGAGGGGTGGAGATTGCTGTTGGTTGTCGAGGTGGCCAAAGGTCGGAGTTCTCATCCCCTTCAGACAGAGGTTCAACCTCCTCTTCAGTGTACAGATTAATGGCACCTGCTGAGTCTGCCATTGCTCCTGAGGGGAGCAGAGGAGGCAGGAGCAGAAAGAAGAAGACAGGAAGGCAAAGCTGTGAGCAAGAGGCAGATTGGGAGAGGAAGAGGGAAAAGGCAACAAGGCAGCAGAAGAAAAAGGTTTAAAAGGATATAAAGGTTGAGAATTTAGAAGAGAACACAGAGTCTTTCTCTAAGCTGCTCTTCCATGTGGGGAAGGAACTAAACTGAGTTCCTGGGACCATTGGAAGGGTCAACCGCAAGGAAGTTTAGAATTAGTCCTGCCTCTCAGAGGAATGGGTGGGAATAACCCATCTGTGAAGCTGTCCTTTACTTAGCAAAACACTCTTCTCTCCACCATCATGAGTCATAGCAAAGTAACATATCTATAACTCAAAGGTGGAAAGCTAGTGATATTTTTAAAATGGCTGCTCAGTCTACTAGTCATAATTAATTTCACTCACCTCATTAGTTATATCATATACAACTATAGCTGCTTGAGCTCCTCGGTAGTACATTGGTGCCAAACTGTGATATCGTTCTTGACCTGCAGTATCCCAGATTTCAAATTTTACTGTTGTGTCATCAAGACACACAGTCTGTGTTAGAAAAGCAGCTGAAAGGAAAGCAAAAAAAGGTGGTTCCATTTATGCTTCATCAACATTAGACTATTATCTTCTGCTAGGTTAACAAACAAAAAACTACATGAAATTGTTAAGCTCTTCAAGTTCAAGAGTCCTTAAATAATTCTTTAAGCAATGTCAGTTACAGTGTTAATATGTGCAGTTACAAACACTATGCTTCAAAATCACTTAATCCCCCTCTCCTTAGATCTATTTGGAATACAGATCACAGTATTTCATTACCATTTGAAAGAAGAACCAAATAACATCAAGCTGAACAGTCATCAGTTTTGAGATGCTCCTCACAGCACACAAATCCATTTGGTAAGGTTTCGCTTCTGAACATTACATTAGTGCAAAATAGCACATTTGTAAATGCATCCCAGTTTATACATCATATTCAGAGCCCCAAGTAACACATATAGAATGTACAATATTAACCAAATAATTAAATCAAGTAATTGTCAAGCATCCATCTTCCAGGAATCTGAACGTTTTTCTGTGTTATTTAAAAATACTAATCTTCCAGCTGATGGAGGAAGATGCAAAACTGAACTATGAGTGACAGCTCAATCTTTCTTTTAGAAGAAAAAAAATGCAAATTCTTCAAAACTTCAAAAAGTCCAAAACTTTCAATATCATGGATTTCAAATTACACATCTTGTTTTTAGCTTACAACAATTCTCTTTTCTTTTGAAACCACACCTGCAGATAAAGGTACCTTCTTAGCATTCATTTCTTAAGACGATAAAATAAGAAGCCCCATATACAAAGTTTTTTTAAAAAAAGAAATTGCATTCCGGAACGTACGGTACTTAGGCATTAAAAAGAATTACATTCTAATTTAGAATACTATTTTTTACAAGCTCTTGAACTATTCTGATTTTCTCCTTATATCTTTCAAGGCACTACTCAAGGCACTTTCAAAATACACCAACAGATAACATCCAATCAGCAGGACCTTAAAGAAGTTTAAATCCATCCATTCCAGCTTCATTTGATTACTGTAGACATTCTGGATAAAGAACAATATACTTTTTACTGTAAGTACGACACCTGACTTTTTCAGGCTTGATTTCATCTAGAACTCACGTGTGATTTTTTGGTGGTTCATGGAATATGTAAACCTCTCTTCCAACACCTCATCTCAAATAAATCAACTTTCTTCCTGTCAGTTTTCTTTACTGTACAGTTTCCACACCCATTCTAAACAATAAAAGAATGCTGGGACAACGAACCCTCCACCAATGAGGGAGCAGGACCTCTCCCCTCTTCATCACACCAACATTCATTCCCTCTGCCAACAGAGCAGTGGCGCCTTGATGCTGCTATTCTGGGGGCTTCCAGAAGCCCTCCCTCCTCCCCAACCAGCCAGACTCCTCTGCCCCGCCCCGCCCCTGCCAAACTGGCTGGAGAACAAGCCCTCCAAGCCAACCCCAGCAACCTTTCCTGGCCTGCAGATCAAGAGATCTGTGGTCCAACAACCCCTCCTGCCCTTCCTTCCCACCCTAGCAACCCTTCCTGGCCTGCAAAACAATAGATCCGTGGGCAAATAACCCCTCCCCTCCCTTGCATGCCTCCCCTCCCTCCGCTAGGGTGGGTGGACCATGTCCAGATGCTGGCCCCCCTCCCTCCCCTCCCTTGCATACCACCCCTCACTCACTCCCCTCCCTCACTCCACAGTGTGTAACACTTCCCTCTGAGATACACCTCTGAAGATGCCAGACACAGATGCAGGCAAATCATTAGGAACAAGATTCACCAGACCACGGCCACACAGCCTGGAAAACCCACCAGAACTAGTTGAATCCGGCCATGAAAGCTTTCGACAAATATAATAAAGATCACAAGGTTGGTACTAGTCAATATAAACAATTCAGAACTGTTGTCGCTCTTGGTTTTAGTACTACAGATAAAAATTAAAAATTATGGATACAATTTTTTTCTCACCTCCAATTGTACTTTCCTGAAACTCATGAAACTGGCCTTTTACGAATCGAAGCACCAGGCTTGATTTGCCAACAGCAGATTCGCCCAGAAGAACTAACTTGAACTGACATATTTTATTCCCAGCATTGGGACCATTGGGTCTAGTTGCTCCCCGGTTGGCCATGTCCAAACTAGAAAGAAGTCTCTTGTTTCTGATTCTTAAAAGGAAGCTTCCAGGATGTGCACCTCACTGCTTCTCCAACTCAAAACAACCTGGCCCAAAAAACAATAATCATAAATTAGAAGCATGATATATAAATGCACTACTAGTATAGTTTTGGTTTTTAAAAAGCCACTATTACTATGCCCTGCACAAATATTTTACACCTTTTTATTATATAATAAAATAAAAATATAGCTGTGTAAAATTCATTAACATTTAAGCAAATAGTCATTTTCCCAAAGTGATCAATTATTCAAGGGAGTAGCATCATAAATCAATAGTTTCCATAACATAGATTCTGAACTGGAAACCCTGGTCAACTAATATTTGTGGGAAAAGGATTTTTTTATGTTAACAGAAGTCCCATAATATACTGCAAACGTTTTTGTTCTGTTTGTTAACTTCCGGATGCTGGCAGCAAGAAGAAAACAGAGCCAAAGCGTTGAAGTAGTTACTAAGAAAAAACCAAACCAAACCAAGGCACTGATAATCCAGAACATTCCCTAGCCTTTCTGTGATTATATTTAAGAATAATCATTACCTGCCAGATACATCAAGTTTAAATCAGTTATTCTAATGCAATATGCACATCTTTTACAACAAAATTTTAAATAAATGAATATATCAATTGTTTCT
This sequence comes from Sphaerodactylus townsendi, assembly GCF_021028975.2. Classification (NCBI taxonomy): domain Eukaryota; kingdom Metazoa; phylum Chordata; class Lepidosauria; order Squamata; family Sphaerodactylidae; genus Sphaerodactylus; species Sphaerodactylus townsendi. Next base: position 36,716,061 of record NC_059435.1, read on the forward strand.
ACAACGTAATTACAAAATTACAGCATTTTGCAACTTGAGACTGAAATCCAATAAATCAGTGCACTTCCTTTTGCACCTCATGAAATACTACTCAAGTATTTGAGCAAAGGTTTTCAAAAAAAGTATGGTGCTGCTAAGTCTTGTGAAGCTCTGTGGTTCCTCACTTTTGTGATCAAAGATCATCTACAGATATTTTAGGCAAGTTACACATTCATCATGAAGAATGTACAAACTAAATAACTCTGTATTAACAGATTTTCATATTTTGGTCAGAAAAAATAATTCTATTTAAGATTTTGGTTTAACACAAGAAAAGTTGTCTGCATTATGTTTTTCCCCATTTTAACCTATATAGTATATAGTTTTTTCCCCATTTTAAAGTATATACATTATTTTTTTCAATGAAACTTTTAAAAACGAAAGATGATGCAAATCTAAATTTTTCAGCATTGCACTAACACCTGTCTGGACCATGAGCAAATGCAAAAAGTTGCTGCTTAAGTCAGATAATTTGCTTTAAACTTCCTCACAACACTTCACTGGATCATATTTCACATCTTTTTCTGAACTAGTTAGTACTTACTCAGCACCACACAATCCCTCTTCATCCTTAGCAAAAGGAAACACATACAATACAGTAAACACTGGTATAATAAGACTGTAGTTGTTTCTCAACTCATTTGAATGGCTGCTTTAGAAGAAACAAATGGTTTATTCAACCCCCAAAACAATCACAGGTGCCCTTAGAAAATGTCTATCAGCTCTTGTTCTAGTTTAGCAAGACCCAATCCAACGGAAGTATCTATCCTATTTTATGGAGCTTTCACATGAACAGTGCAATCTGGCGGCGGGGGAGGCTGGTCCACACAGCTGATCTACTCCCTAAGCAGGATGCTGCACTGTGTTCAGCCCTGGAACAGAACAGAAAACATCAATGCCAGGGAGTACTGCTTTGCATACTCCTGGGTGATCTACTCGTGTGTTACGCAACCACTGGAAAAATTGTCTACACTCCCTGCGGTCTTAACAAAGGGAACATTTCAGGAAGTCATTCTGGAGGTCTCACAGTCCTCTGCCTGCCAATGCCTTCATGGGTTCCTTGATGCCATGTTCACCAATTCCCACAGCCACACATGGCTCACAGTAGAAGAGGTGGACCTGGCCCTGATACCAGCTGGATTCAAAGCCATTAGTGGCTATTCCAGAATAGGAGCTCGCACCCCATTCGGCTTCCTTGAAGCAGCCCACCTCTCCCTGGAGCTTCACGAGAGGTATATCAGAACAGTCACCATGTCAACAGCATCAACATGCAGGCATCCTGTGACCACCACGACATTTTCATGGACCTCAAGGCAAAATTCCCCAGGAGCATTCACAACGCCCAGATTTTTGCAGAAGATGGCCTCAAATGGCTCCTGCAGCAGAGGCTGCTGGTTGAGTTGAGAACAGGCAGAGCCTGTATCAGGGATCACATCAGACTGACTTCTTGCCCCACCACAGGTGACCAGCTCCTGGCATACCTACTAACCTCCTACAACCACGACAACCCCAATTACAGGGCCATTTACAACCAGACTCACCACACCAACCACATTACTATCAAGTGAGCATTTGGCCAGCCACAGTTTGTGTGGACTTTGCTCTCCTGGCTATAGTGCAGGATGCTCTCCCTGCGCTCCACCATCTACCAAAGATACCTCCTTACTTGCTCTAAGTCCCTATATCAGGGAGCTGACAGGAAGCATCCCGTCCTGCGCACCCTACCTTTTGAAATATGGCAGCTTCTCAGAGGGGTTTTTAAAAGTCAGGAGGTTTGCCCATTGGTTCCCGGGGGAGGAAGCTTAGCTGGTCTTTGGACCAGTGGAAAAGCTCCTCACATGCACTAGTGCAAAAGCTCCTCACATGCGCAGCACCTGCAGGGTGGATAGTTAAGCCCATATTACTTCAACGGTTCATTTGCATAAGTTTCTTATCCAAGCCACAATGCAGGGAGCTTATTTTTATTTCAAACTTTGTATAGCATGGAAATTATATAATTCCATAGATTCATGTGCCCCCCCCCCCCCGGCAAAAAAAATGGTTTCCAGAAAAAAAGGGGGGGGGGAGAACCCACATATTTGCTTTTTCCCAAAAGAAGTGTGGTGTATAGCATTTTTTCCAACACCCCCTACAAAAATGTTTTTGGGGTGGCATCTCACCATTGATATCATACAACCTGTAATATCTTTAAGCACATTATGGAACTGTGCCCAAAAGGGGCCAATCCCAAAATATATGTACTACTTCTGCATTTTTTGCTTGATTGTAGCAAAAATTTGCTACTTTAGAGATTCTGAATACCAACTAATAGTTTATAATAGCTTTCTTTTGTATATACACTATGGATTCAATTCTAAGCAGGTATACACAGAAATTAGCTCATTTTTATCCAGAACTATTTTTAGGAATCAGCCTATATTATTGCAATTCCACATCCATTTCCATACTTGCTGGAAAATAGCATATCCCATCCCCTTTTCCCTACTGATTTCACATTCTTATTTTTTCACTTGAACATCTTTGAGGCAATAAATCTTTTATACTCAGCTTTTACAAACAGGTCTTAGAGTTGGATCCAGTCACCTTTTCAGCTGGTGAAAAAGGAAGGAGGGGGTCCCCATTAACGATCAGAAAAGACTGCACTGGAAATCACAGGACAAACTCTATGTGGAACAGGGCCTATTGTAACATCTGGAATTGGATAAGACTGCATGGAGGAAAAGCTGGCTGCATCCAAACTTTGACTGGCAATGTTTTAATTGACTTGATTCCTCAAAATGTTCAAAATAACCTTCTTCTTGTCCAATCATGACACCAGTTCAGCACAGAGTCCTCTTATACACCCTGTTCATATAAGTTCAAATAAAGGCAGAGTACATTCTCAGTGTCAAAAGTCTCCTCTCAAGGTTTGCCAGTCCATATTTGCTTGGCAATCACTAAAAATGAAAACTGAATTTTTTTCTTTTTTCCAGAGTGAGCCACAAAATTTAAATCACCAAGAAAGACCAGAGCTGCTATCCAAAGGCAGGCTATAGCAACTCATGGTGGTATGCAGAGGCAGGCAATAGCAAATCACGTTTAAACATACCTACCCTTGAAAACCCTTTGGGAGTCACTTAGAGTCATTCTAAGTCAGTGGTTCCCAAACTTATTTGGCCTACCGCCCCCTTTCCAGAAAAAAATATTACTTAGCACCCCCTGGAAATTATTTTTTAAAAATTTTTAATAGGAATTAAACAGAAAGATATATGTAATAATGTTTCCACCTGCGGCCATCACCGCCCCCTGGATTGCTGCAGCACCCACCAGGGGGCGGTGGTCTTTCAGAATCACTGCCATCTAAGTCATTCAGGCGACTGATTTGTACTTTCTATCTACAAATAATATTCACAAAATTGAGATGCAAACTATATCGCGACAAAAGTGTTGGTAGCTATGCAACTAGGATTAACCCCATCTCAACAAAAAGGTAACAACTATTCCTAGCCAAACTTCTCCTAAGTTTCTCATAATTCCAGTATTGTTTTTAAAAACGCAATTCCATTGAATGATGGATCCTGTATTTTAAAAAAATTAATTTACCAACCACCACTGAATGATGTACAGTTATTTTTATATATACAGCGCGTTAAATGATATGAACCTTAAACACATTTATTTTTGTGCCATACAAAACACTCTGACAGAAAAATGATAAATAAACTTTGGATTGGACTGAGTCAGCTTTTTTGCTCAATCCCAAACTATTTCTCTCCTTATTACAGCCCCCATTCCACAAAGCTTTTGTCCATATAGGTTCCTGGATTCAAAACATAGGCTTTGGGGAGTGGCCAAGAGGACCAACTTTCTTTTTGACCAATAAAAAAACTTGTTGGGAGTTACTGCTTTCTTTTTTGTTTCAGAATTGCTGAAACAGACTACAATAAAATCACTGCTGAAATGACTAGGTATAATAATGCAATTTCTAAGTGTCCAGTCCTACTATAAAAGTTCTTAATTTTACCATAAGTACAGGAAATTGAGATTTATGAAAGAATTGATAAAATGGAATACCGTATATACTCGTGGATAAGTTGACCAGCATATAAGTCGAGGCACCTAATTTTACCACAAAAAACTGGGAAAACTTATTGACTCGTGTATAAGGGTGGGAAATGCAGCAGCTACTGGTAAGCCCTGATTCTCCCTTTAAATCCATAAGAAGGTGATTTAAAGGGAGAATCTCAGAAATATTTGAGGGAAAGCCTCGTATCAGGGGAGGAATGTTTATGTTGACGCAGTACCCAACATTTCAGAATATTCCCTTTTAGGAGGATCCCCCCGATGATACCAGGGTTTGCCAGTGAAGGGGTCCAAAGTTATGGACCCTCCGCGGTAGCTCCATTTCCACTATTGAGCTGTTGGAAGCAATGGGGTATGAGGCATTGCCTTTGGGGTAACATAAACTTTGGGACCCGGCTGAACCATTCATCGGAGTGGAGGTCAGTTGTTCTGAGAGGAATCCCAGATTCCACTGGGCTGGTCCATATTCTTTGTTTGAGTGTAAGCAGTTATTGGAATCCCATCACATATTATTAGAATAACAAAAAGAACCCTTTTAAAATCAGATGTTTGAAATGTAATACTCATTTGTTACCAAAAAAAGTCTTTCAGACATTTTCCATGAATGAACCCTTATATTCTTCAAATCTGTAAGTGCAACAATTAAATGCTAATTTATTCTCAACAGTATATTAAAAAGCAAAAGGATAATTAATATTTAGCATGTTGCCCTATAAATGTTTCAATTATAATGTACACTGCACAAATTTTTACAGTTTGTCAGTTACAATGTTTACAATGGGCTCTCTTTTCCCCAAGATTAAAAGGCATTTCTTTCCAAATTCTGTACACTGCCTACAAAAGAAGCACCGGCACTCCAAGAATGGACACAATGAATGAACACAGGAAGACTTTTGCCATTAATGAATTTGATTACTGTAATTTAACAATTTGACACAGGCAAGCAACCATGAATTGTCCACAAAATAAACTGCTTAGTACTAGTCTAAAGAATATTTTCTAGAATCTCTATTACAACTGTAGTATCTTGTACTTGTCAGCCCTCCTCCTTTCATTTATCCTTTCATGCTTTAAGACACTATCTGTAGAGCTACTCTAGCAGCGTGGCTAAAAGAGTTGTGACCTCGAAAATATTCAGTTCCGATTGTGCCACTGCTGTGAATTTAGGAAAACAATTCAGAGCCTTATGGGCCCATCCAAATGGGAGTGGGGGCAAATACGCAAATAAAGTGCAACCTGGCACATTGGTTCCCCACTACTGCATAAGGGGTTGCCCAACCAGTGCAGGGAGTAAACAGCCCCAGCTTCACGATGGTGAAACCCAGATGTCTGGGCTGCCGCAGAGCTGTGTTGGCATCTGGATCAGACACCAGTGTGAGAGGGGGCCATTCCCAGGAGTGGAGCTGACATTAGTCAACTTTCACTGATGTTCCAGCCTGAGAACACTGCCCTGGAAGTCTGCAGACTTATACCACTCTTTTGTATGGCACAAGCCTATTTAGGCTATGGGGTTTTCGGACACGAGGGTTGTTTGTTTTCCCATCCTACTATGCCATCACAGTAACATCTTTGTTACACTGCCTCTGGCCACCTCAATTCTCCCCCAGCAATCTGAATTCCAATTAGTCCTCCAGCAGTGATATGGAGATAATATCATACATGGCTGTTAAGAACAAAAATACTCTGAATGATGTTAGTGTTCAATAAATACTACTGAGACGCAGAAAGTCTCTTGCTCTGAAAACCCTGCAGGGTTGCCATAAGTTAGCTGTGACTTAACAGCACTTTCCATTGCTACACAGGCCTTCAACTGAAGCTATGAAAAGCAGAAACCACTAGAAAATGTGATGGGCAAATTTGATTCAACATGGTTAAAAAGACTTTTTCTTAATTTGAACATCAGTATTGTTTATCATTATGACCTTAATAATGTCCTCATGGGCAAAATTACACATTTCTATTTCCACTCACTTTCATGGACTTAAGAGAGGTACAACTCTGTTTAGGATGGCACTGTAAATGATACTATTAAGGAGCTGATGTGTACAGATCTTTTCAGATAAATTTAAAATGTGTATTAAAAAGAACCAACAGGTTACATTTTATGTCTTTCAACACAATTATTATACCATGCTGTAACTTTCATCAAATAATATTTATGCTGACTTATGCTAGGTCTCCTAAAGAAAAAACAGAATGTGAGCATTAAAGCAGATACAGATAATGGGTAAACTGGATGCAAGCTATAGAGTCCCAATTATTAATTTTCTAGGACACTGAAGTTCCATAGATAACACACACTTAAAAGAGGTCAGTATAAACACATCCTCATTTTCAATATAGGAACATCTAGAAATCGTAAGATGCACTTCCACAGTACATTTTAAGAAGACCATTATCATACTTAGGAAAAGTCAGAAAACATATAACTCAAAATACACATTAGCAACTTTAATTTTCATTTACCTTTACTTTTTTTTAAATTGGGGACCCTGACCTAGATAGCCCCAGGTTAGTCTGATCTCATCAGATCTTAGAAGCTAAGCAGGGTTGGCCTTGGTTAGTATTTGGCATGGGCAACCTCCAAGGATTACCAGGGTCATGATGCAGAGGGGAGGCAAGCAACAGCAAATCACCTCCAAATGTTTCTTGCTTTGAAAACCCTATGGGGTTGCCATAAGACAGCTGTGACTTGATACTACAAAAATAAAAAGGGAACAGTTTAAAAAATACATTAATTTCTGGTCTAGTTATGTCTATGTGAATATGTGGGCCAATTCACTTACCAATATTGAATAAGAATTCTATCAGAATATAGTGTTAACTAATTTCATTATATAATTGTACTTTACACTCAATACATAAAAACAACAAATTATTGCACACGCAAATAGTGAATAGTCCACATAGTTCTCAGATTTTACTGCTAATTTTATTTACTGAGGGTTTCAATAGCCATTTCAGTGGTATTGTCATTTTTTAATGTTACCACCTTGGCAAGTTTCTAATTCAACCAGCAAAGTTCCAATTTCACCCCCTGGTCTGAGATGGAATAAAGATTTGCTTGCTGACTGGGATGGAAGAAGCTGCTTACCATCTTGTCCTGCAGACTGCCAGCTCGTTTAAATTTTATTTCAATAAGTGGTTGGTGGAGGAACTGCTGTATTCCCCCTAATCCCTTAATCAGTAGCTGATTTTTTTTTAGTAACTGTTGAGGTCTGTATAATGCCAAGAACAGACAGATATCAGGATCTTTTTAATCAATAATGTCAATTAATGACTATTCACACAAAAACAATTCTAATGTTAAGTTAATTTTTCTAATTAAAAGTACAGTTTATATGCAAATTCCCCAAAAGTAATGTGTTTCACACTGACTTTGCTAGATCAGAGCAAAAATCTACTTTAGCCAACATACTTTCTTCCACAGTGACTGGCTAGATGTTTTGGGAAGTCACCAATAGGACAAGAAGGCAATAGTTTCAACCTACAGTTTCTCCCCCAAAACTGGCATTCAATAATATCCTGATTCTGAAGCTGGGCATAATACCAAGATTGACAGAATCAACATTCTTAAATATACTGAAACACAGAGAAAGATATCAACATCTGAATGACATACTCCTCTGCTTCTTGAGTTTAACTTGTCTTAACTAAGCTAGTAACTGTGATTTATAGTTAAAAAGGAGTTTTATTGACCAGTCTAGCTTTAAATGTCACTTGAACTAGAGTTACAGTAATGACAGCCTTACCAGCTATCTAAGCAATACAAATGTGTACTATCATCCTCGTCTTCTGTAAGAAGAACTCCAGTACTTTCCTAATATGAGTTACAGAAAGTTAAAATAGATCATGCCCCCCACTCTCAGCTTCCAAGAATGAAATTAATAAATTGTTACAAGTTTATTCTGGGACATGGGTTTCTTCACTGGCTTTCACTTTTACCCTCAAACAACCTCTACTAGCAAATATGAGCAAAAAGACAGCAATGTGAACGTGAGTTAATGTTTCCTTACCTCCACCTCTGAACACATTCCAGTCTACTAATACTAATATTAATGTCATTCTTGGCGTTGTTATAGCTGTTGACGTGGCGCGGGATGTATGAAACCAAAGGAGCCAGCGCACATGGTTGCTGTCCTGCCGGTGAAAGAGTTACTTTGGGTTTCTTTTCTTGAAGAAACTGGTTCACGTTACAGGAGAGCTAGGGGACCTTTTCCCCTACACTTCTCATTCCCTACTGGGTTATACGATTTCCCCGCATTCCTAAACCCATCTTTTGAGCGGCCCCACAAACTGTCGTCTCACTCGCCCCATTCCTTCAACTCTTCCATCGGCCCCGCCTCACTGGTTGACACGGGAGTAAGAGGAAGTGGGAGAGAAATGGGGGCGCCATTTTGAGGGTGGAAGGAACCGGGCTGGCCAAATGTCCCGCCCCGTCGGCGGCGGTCCCGCACTCGCCATTGGAGGAAAGGGGGAGGCCGGGAGGGGGCCGGGGCGCGCGCCATCCATCCATAGACTTGGCCCTTTCCTTTCCCTACCGACTCCGGTCTGGGCCCATTACCTGGTTCTGAGGCGACGCAACGGCCTTTCTTCCACTTTAGTCCACCGCCGGAAAGCGAACGAACAGTTGATAGAAAGAAGTCCGGCGACTGTCAGCACCAAATGGCCCGGACACAGAAGAGGAGGGTCTGCTTCTTCCGCGCCTCACGGTGGGGGGGGGAAGGGCGGCCGCCGACTTCCGTCTCCTCCTCCTCCGACCGGACCAAAACAGAAACACGCCACTTCCTCTTGCCACGTCACCACGCCCACCTAAAGATCACTTCCGGTGTGCCCCAGTCACGTGGAATGATAACGCGGGGTAGCTCTTGATGCTTTGACCGCGATGTCTTGGCTGTTCGAGCCGAGGATTGTGGGAAATTGAGAATCTCGCTCCGCTTCGGCCGCTATAATGTCGGAGCCTACCAAAGTATACCACGTGACTCCCCCCTTCCCAGTATTGCTCATCCCCGTGATCTGTTCCTTGTCAATGGGTCGATAAGGCTGGTCACTTCACTACCGGATACCGGTGGTTGTGATTAAAGACAGGGTGTATCCAGCAATTAGGAAACTCTGGCGCTTCCGCCTTCCAATGTGACGAGTGTCGTACGTCCTTTCGGAAACATTTTAGTCGCTAGAGCACAAGGTTGCATAACAAGCTGCTTTTGCCTCTTATAAGAGGAATGGTTGGTAGTCACCTACTCGGGAACGTAAAGGTTTTTCTTGTTGGGTTAACTACGCGGTAATGTAAACCCTGAGTACTTGTCTCTTTTAAGGCATTCTGGAACTGGCATTCTTTGCGCTTTTAATGAATATGTTATTTAAATGTATCTTGATTATTTTGTTTGAATAATGTAGAATATTTTTTTTGAAGAAGAAAAAAAAGAGTTTGGATTTATACCCTACCTTTCTCTCCTGTAAGGAGACTCAAGGTGGCTTAAAAGCTTATTTCCCTTCCTCTCCTCACAACAGACACCTTGTGAGGCAGGTGGGTCTGAGAGAGTTCCAAAGAACTGCAACTTGCCCAAGATCACCCAGCAGAAATGTAGGAGTGTGGAAACACATCCGGTTCACCAGATAAGCCTCTGCCACTCAGGTGGAGGAGTGGGGACTCAAACCCAGTTCTCCAGATTAAATCCATCTGCTCTTAACCACTACACCACGCTGGCTCTCAAAGCTAAATGTATGCCAACTGTAAGGGCACCGATTTGCTTTCAATAGTTTCCTTTTCTCCCCTGGTATCTAGCAGAGAGTTTTCAAAGGAAGAAAATCAACAGTTACATACAGCTTCTCCTTCCAACACAGAGAGACAACTTGGGAAAGCTGTGACTGCTAGACTTTTGTTATGGAGCAAGTACATTGCTCTAGGGGTGCTTTAGTAGTTAGACTGTCTGAAACTTGAAAGACCCAAGTTTGAATCCCACACAGTGAAGAAGTTTACTGGATAACCTTGGGCCACTTTCCTTCTCTCAACTAATAGTTGACAGGATAAAATGGAATAGGGTGAATTATGTGGCTTTTTTAATTCCTTGGAGGATGCATGGGCTGAAAAAGCAATAGAAACAGGATCTCTCCCAGAAAAGGTGGTGATTCTAAATATGAGGGCTAAAAACACACTTCATACACAAATTCTCAAATCAAATGCATTTATTTAAAGCAGTAATTACCTGTCTTCCTCCCTTGTGGATCTCAAGACAGCTTACAACATAAATAAAACAATACTTATAAAATACATAAAATGTCATATTTTAGAAAATCCAGATATAACTGACAATAAATAAAAACTAAAGCAGTCAAATACAGACCTAAATAAAACTGTCTTCAATCACTTCCTGAAGATTGACAGTGAGGGGGCCAGCCACATCAACTTGGAGAGGTTATTCCATAATTGCGGGGCTGCCCCTGAAAAAGGCCCTCTGTTGTGTGCTCATCAGATGAGCTTCTTTGGTTGATGGAACAGTCAGAAAAAAGTTGAGCATAGAGGATTTAAATTTCAAACACAGCTAGATAGCATAACATTGATCAGCTCTCATGTAGGTTCTGTCTTTTCTTAAAATATTGTGAAACTATAAAGACAGGATAGGAATGTCAGAAAACAACATTTTGGGACCATAATATGGTTGCCAACTGCTTAATGAGTTGTAATAGAAGCTTAATAGGGCTTTGTTTACCAGTTAAGAACATAAGAACAAGCCAGCTGGATCAGACCAGAGTCCATCTAGTCCAGCTCTCTGCTACTCGCAGTGGCCCACCAGGTGCCTTTGGGAGCTCACCTGCAGGAGGTGAAAGCAATGGCGCTTCTGCGGCTGTTTAGCTTATTCACCTGGTCATTAAGGCATTTGCAATCTCAGATCAAAGTGGATCAAGATTGTTGATCGCCATAAATCGACTTCTATCCATAAATCTGTCCATGCCCCTTTTAAAGCTATCCAGGTTAGTGGCCATCACCACCTCCTGTGGCAGCATATTCCAAACACCAATCACACGTTGCGTGAAGAAGTGTTTCCTTTTATTAGTCCTAATTCTTCCCCCAAGCATTTTCAATGAATGCCCCCTGGTTCTAGTATTGTGAGAAAGAGAGAAAAAAATTCTCTCTGTCAACATTTTCTACTCCATGCATAATTTTATAGACTTCAATCATATCCCCCCTCAGCCGTCTCCTCTCCAAACTAAAGAGTCCCAAACGCTGCAACCTCTCCTCATAGGGAAGGTGCTCCAGTTGATGTTATTTACCTCCAATGTGTTCTGGAACTTTTGAATCCAGTCTTAAGGAACCTGGTTGTGGAAGGAACTGTACATCCTTACAGAAGTCTGATCTCATCATGGGCAGTCCCAGACACCTAACTCATGAAGGGTGGGTGCTCCTAGCACTGGTACCAGGGATAAACAAGAGCAGCCTGGTACCTGATACACCATCCATTTCAACAGCATTTATTGCTATGGTTGTCATATTCCACAACATGGCCAGCCAAAAGCATGCCACACGATAGCCATGGCACAAGTCCTTTTTGCAAAAGATCTCAGATGAAGCTCAAGTTCCATGGCTTTCACTCTTTCCCTTCATTAGCCATACCCAAATGAGGCCAAGGTTTCTGGAACTCACCCAACCCTCCCAGGCCTTTGTCATGCTAGCCCCTCATTAAATTGACCAGTGTTGTTTCCAGTGCTGAAAAACAGCTGCCCAATGCAAATGCTTGTAGCAAGGCATTTCTGGCGAACAAAAGACTGCACCAGCACCATCTGCACAGAATGGACAGACTTGGGGCGAGATCATCAACCTGGCTCAGTCGCGAGTAATCTATCTACGATACATTTGGCATTCTCAGCAAAATCTAGTCCCTTTATGATGGCACTACAGCCCTAAGAACCCACTTATGTTTTCAAAGAGTACTCTCCACACCCTGTGGACACTCCATGCATTGTTTGTGGTATTGGCTGGGGGGACACAGTTCATAGGACCCCCTTATTCAGTTCAAGCAGATGTATGATGGTTACCAGCAGGATAAGTACCCTCCATTACGTGGGCACATTGCATCATGTACAGTGCAAATCAACCTCCCCATCCACCTTCAAATGATACCCAAAGATAGTTGCAATGTATCACAGGGCTTCAGTGGCAAAAGAGCAAAGAGAACTAGAATTCATCTCTTCACCAGCTTCAGGGAACGATGGGTGACGAGTAAGGGGCGGTATTAAACTGTATATAGTGCTACCTTCTGAAGAGAACCCAGACGTGTTCTACGACTGGCGGTACAGTGTGGCAACGCCGGGGCTTCGAGGCTGACTCGGCTCTCGCCATGTTGGATCTCCAAGCTGCGGGAGCACGAATGCGGTGCATCCTCGGCAAAGCAGAGATACGTTAAATCTCCGGCAAAACACAGATACGTGCATCCTCAACAAAACACAGATACATGCATCCTCAACAAAGCGCAACATTGCCAGTTTAATTCTGACCAATTAATACTCACCAATTTAAACCATTTTCACACCAGTTTTTGGCGCATGCAGAATCCGCCTGTGTGTGTGTTTGTGTGTGCCCTGTTGTAGAGGTGTTGAACCACATGGGGAAGGGAGGACTTTTACGGGGTTGGGCTGGCTGAGGCTGGTGGGACGGGTACCAATGTGGGAGGCTCTATCGCCTCCCAGCAGGAAGCACCCAGTGGCATGGAAAGTAAGAAAAAGCCCTGAAACTCCCCTGCCGCAGTAAAGCCCCATAAGGCCTACAGGACATATACCACTAAAAGGGTGGCGTAAGTCTGAGGGCTGGGAGGCCTGGGTCCTGAACCTAAATCCCAGGAGGGAGCTAACTAACACTGGCTCCAAAACCAAAAAGCCTCACCAGACACTTGTTTCATCTGGCCCTGCACACAATGATCATACGGTTGAGGGATAAGAGCAGCTGCAAGGCACATCTGCTGCTGTTCACTAGAGGCCAATGCACCACTTCCGGAGGACAGATGTGCTGGCGCACAGCCATGCCATTCCCTAAAGCCCTTTTGCCTCCCCCCAAATTGGATGGGGCTGTTAGGCAAGCTGTGCAAGCAGGCAGTTGGGCACTCCTGGCATGTAAATAGAGAAACATGAGGAAATCCCACTGTGGAGCAAGGAGCCTCAGGGTAAGCATACAAAACGTATTAAATGAAGTAAATCAATCTATAGTGAGTGAGAAAGTCCTTGTCAAGACCTACAAAGGGTATAGGTAGCAATGAACTTTTAAATGAATTCTAATTCAGAAGTTTCATGCTGGATTCTCCCACTGAAGTTCTTTCACAAGTGAACAAAGAATTTTTGATCAGTAATAGAATGCCCAGGCCTGGGAGATCACACTGTTCATGGATATCTAAATATTGTGAGCCCAAGATCGTATAGCTGCTGTTACAAGGTCTGGTCATAATGCTGCATGAGTTTATATGAAGATAAAAGTTGGCTCCTTTGTTAAGTGACCTGGTTCTTACATTACTGTTTCATTTTGGTGGTCCACTGTTGTAGGTGAGAGTTTGTTTCAGGTTATGTGGCTGTCTGCTTGCAAGAAAAGACCTGCCATCCAAGGCCTGTGAAAGAGAAATATTGTCCAGGGTAAGTGGCAGAACATTAATTATGCACTGGGAGTTTAGGAGGCAAACAGAAGGTGCTTGCCTGAGGGTCCAGGACTGTGTCTATTCAGATGGTCTGTTTAGGTGTGGGTAATTCCTTCATAATCCTTTCTTCCGCTTTTCTGTATTCCTTAAGGGAATTCATTTTTTTTTAAGTGGTGGGATCCGTAATTACTGTTGGGCTCATTGCTAAATCTCTCCCCCGGTGCCTGCCATGCCCATCTACTGAATCCCCTGTCCTCTCCCTGGATTCCGAGGAGGAGTGACAAAACACACGCATTTTTAGCGCCAACTGCTATTGGCCTCCTGCGCTCCATAGGCCGTCTGGTGAACGAGGCTTTCCTGCAATGGACGAACTGCCGGGCCAGCAACAATTGAGTGAATGAAGTTACGCAGTTCCCGTTCCGTTCCTTCGCCTCATGTTTTCAGGAAAGACTTTGCGACTGTGGAGAAACCCGACTTCATAACGCCTCCGATCAGAAACCTCAGTGCAGAAGACAGGTCGGAACATGACCTGGCCGACACAACCAACAGTCCGCATCAGGCTTTTTAAAGAGTCAGGGCGTCGTACCTGGAGTCGCCAGAACAATTCGAAAGGCTTTTTGGGAGTTGTGGTCTTCATGGAGACGGTCGCTCCAAAGATGGTGTGAGCTGCTGGTGTGTTGTAAGGTCAAGCGGCTGGGAGCTCCTCTGGCGGAGACGTTTTAGAAGAAGAAGCCCGCCTGCAGGAGGACCAGGATGACGAGGAAGAGGCGATGGCGATGGCAGCCTCTGCTGAGGTGCGGGGCTCAGGAGCGGGCTCCGCTCGGGGTGCCCTTCCGCCGGAGATGATCAAGACCGACAGGAGCGGCCGAAGAAGCCGGAATGGAGGCGGTGCGCTGACCAAGCAGCAACTCCAGGAAGCGGCGGCGGCGGCGGCGGCCCCGTGGCGCCCGCTGAAATTGTGCATTTCAGCGGTGCTTTGTGGTGTTTGCTTTTCTCGGCATGGTAAGTAGGCGGCCGGGTGACGCGCGTGTCTTTGCTTGCTCACGTGAAAGCTGCGGTCCCCTTGCCCAAAAGGGGCGATTTTCCAAGGCGAGCAGCCGGAATCTGCGAGTTAGCTCCTGCCTACGATCTGCTTCTTTCAGGATCCTCGAGGAGAAGCAGGTGTGCTACTTATAGTCGCATAGCTGCCACGGGGTGGGGTGAGGGCAGCCCGGAGAAGTCTGGAGTTCAACGGGGGCCCCCCGCCATTTTGCCCCCCTATGCCACTGCCTGCCCATCTTCTCCAACAGGACAGAGCTGTAAAACTTATTTTCTTGCCTGAAATAAGAGGCTTTCCTTCCCACCTCCATGTCCTTTGCAAGATCAAATAATGATCAGGTCTGAGACTGAAACTATTTAAAAGTCCAACCCCAACCCCTACTTCCTGCATTGCAGGGGATTGAACTTGATGGCCCTTGGGGTGTCTTCCAACTCTATGATTCTGTGAACTTTGACAACTGCACAGAACACAACCAAGAAGGCTTTGAGTTTGTGTTGCTTCAGCAGCCCTTGCCCTGCAGTCAGAGGTGTTCCTCCCATTGCATTGGGCAAAGTGGGCAGTTGCCCAGGGCACCCCCTTATGGGGGACGCAAAAACTGTAGGTTCGTTTGTGGGATTTTTTGTATTTTCAGTGTTTTTCCGTTTTTGGCCTGCAGAGGGCACAGTTTTTAGGCTAGCTAGCAGTACCAACATTTCAGGGATGTTTCGGGAGACTCTCCTGATGCTATCACCCAGGTTTGGTGAGGTTTGGTTCAGGGAGTCCAAAGTTATGGACTCCCAAAGGGGGTGCCCCATCCCCCATTTTTCCAATGGGAGCTAAGAGGAGATGGGGCTACACCTTCAAGGGTCGATAACTTTGGACCCCCTGAACAAACTGCACGAAACCTGGGGAGCCCTCTGGGAGAATCTCTTACTGATTTTAGGTTTTGTGAAGTTTGGTCCAGGGGGTCCAAAGCTATGGACTCCCAAAGGGGGTGCCCCATCACCCATTGTTTCCAATGGGGGCTACACTTTTGAGAGTCCATAACTTTGGACCCCCTAAACCAAACTTCACCAAAGCTGGGTGGTATCATTAGGAGGGTCTCCTAAAGATACACTGAAAGTTTGGTGCTGCTAGCTTAACAATTGCACCCCTGACAGCAAGCACCTCCAAATTTCCCCAGATTTTCCGCACTTACACCCCCCCCCCTTTGGCATGGCTTTAAGGGGAGAATCTGAGGTCCCCGGTTTGGCTGGTGAAAGTGATATGAGCAGGGTGGGGGAGAATCAACCCCAAAATAGCATCACTTTCAATGTTGTTGCTGGGAACTTCAGATTCTCCGTTTAAGATTAGTTTAAAAGGAGAATCTGAAAGACCTCAATTTAAGCACCGTTGAAAATCAGTCTTTGTTGAAGGTGGATTCCAGCATCACTTGTTTAAACAAGGGAGCCCAGATTCTCCTTTTAAATCCACCTTAAAGGGAGAATCTGGGGTTCCCAGTTTAAATAACATTGAAGTGATGCTGTGTCCCCCAATTGGGGGGACTGGATAGAACACCATAAAATGTTTTCATAGCAGTAATAAAACATTTTGAAAGCATTTTGAAAATGTTTTCAAAAAATATTTCTGCTGTAGGCAAGGCCCATTGCTGTGTTCAGATTTGTGAGTTGGGGGATGTTCTATAATGTGATGGTGACTTTGAAACGACCTGGTGGAAAAAATCATTGTTTGGTCACGATGGGGTGTGTGTGTGTGTGGCTGCCCATGGGGGGGCATCAAACTTAGGTTTTGCCTAGAGCTCCAGTTTGCGTAGGTACGCCACTGGTGGGAGGGAATGCTGCACTGTGAACCTTGCCTAAATTTAAAGGCCAAAGGAGCAGGTAAGAGACTGGAAAGGTTACTGGTTAAATGTTGAGGTTGCTAAAGAAAGCATTTGAAATTTTGCTGGAAAGTAAACAAACCAAATGCCAAGGCCTAAAATGGAAGTCGATTTGAAGAGGCAGGGAGCTGATGTGTGGGATAGAAGAGGACTAACACTGTCCAGGAAATGAAGTTCAGAAGGTGAGAAGTAGGGGATACCGATGGTGGTTGGCGGGGACTAGTACTGGCAGGATTTGGCTTGATAATGCGCAATGTTGCTGTGCTGGTCTTTTGAGCTAGACATGGGGGAAAGGGCAGAGTTTTATGAAGACGAGTAACTGAAAGGAGAAAGGTAAATTGCTTTCTATGTGAAGAATTAGCAGTTCTGGTGATATTGTGTGTGGTTAAGAAGTATTTTGCTTGTACATGTGAATTAGGCCTGTAGCCTAGTTGGGTTCAGATTTTAGGTACACCAAAGTGTGAGAAAAAACCCTCTTTTCCGTGCCCCTCACTTAACTGCAAGTTTAGGTTTTGGCACTCAAGGATGTATATGTGAAGCACACAATTCCTTAAGGCAATGAAACTTGTGAATTGGTAGCACAATTTTTACTGGAGGTGATGCACAATCAATAATTTATATTTTATCTTAAACCTTTGTATTTGTATACCTTTTATCTCAGGTTTTTTATTGTGTTATGATTATTGTTATGCCAAATAAAGGCTTATTATTATTATAATTCCTTAAGGGATCCTTCCTCAAGGATGTTCACTTTTGTTAGAAGGAGTGTGTCAGGACAGTGGGGAATTATTCCAAGCAGACTTTGCTGCAGCTCAGATATTTTGAACAATAATTCAAAAGCTTTTAGTGCCTGAAAGTATACACTTTTTTCCTGCAATTTTGTTGGACCAGTTCTTATTTCTCCTTGCTTAGCAGCCTGTTAAGGAATATATATTTTTGGCTTGCTATTATACCTTTGTGGCTATGAAATAACCAGGGTGGATATTTCACGCCAGTCTATTCTTCCCCCAACTCACTTCATTTAATTCTGCAAATGACCCTAAAATATGAGTGCTGTGTACTGATCATCATGAACTGGGGAAGGAGGGTAATAGAGAAAGAGGCCAACAAAATGAATGCATAGTAGACCTGGCAATACTGGAAAAAGAGGAACAGTAAGTAGAGGAAGTATTGGATGAAGATGCCATGATGTTAGAAGAGCCCGCCAGGAGATTGGTGATATGAGTAGCATGTATTGGTTAGAAGCCCCTGAGAGCAAGCCATACCTTATGTATGAGAATAGGGAATGTGGTGATAGTAGAGCTCCGGGCTTTTGGTAAAGAATCTACCACAGCAGGTAGGCCCACTGAAACCTCAGCTGGAAGTGACCTTCAGCCTAACAGTGAGTCAACAGCTTTTCTATAGCAAATGCAACGCTTTCCTCTGAAAGTGAGCTCTTCCCCCGCAGCACTTGGGACCAAGGAATGAGGGTGCATCCTGTTAACCGAGCACTTGACCTTTGGGATGCACTGTAACTCTTGAAGGAGACCGCTCTTTTGCAAGCAGAGTCATATGCTTACTGCCTTTGATGCTTATGATCATTTTTTTTCAGTAAGAAAATATCTACATAATTAACTTTGCAGTTACTGTACTAAATGTAATGGAAATAATGTTTAAGCTTTGTAGTTTGAATCAAATATGCTTTCTTAACTTGGCTTTATTCTGCATCATTTGTATGGATGGGTGTAATTGACTTAAGAACCTGGCAACATGGGGAAGAGGGAGCTACTGGCCCATCCACAGTTTCTTTGCATCTCTGTCTCCTTAGTGTTTAGTGTACCCTGGGCGCTGGGATGGGAAAGAATAGGGAGAATCATCTGCTAAGGAGAAAGAGAAGAGTTTAGTTAGTGACAGCTCCTTCTCTGTGTTGTAACTGATGTCTTCTCCCATCTTTGTGCACCTAAGTTTGCTGGAACCTTCAAACTTTTCAGCAGGCCGGCAGCTCTTGCATGTAGCTGGGGTCTAAGAATTTGTTATGTGCTGGCAAATTTGACCCTGTCTTTTTTCTTCCCTTTGCAGGTGGCAATGTTCTTGCCTTGGCCACGTGGAAGGAAGAGGCTGGTCCTCACATTGCAAGCCTTGCACTTCAGTTTTGCCCTGGTTGCCTTTGTATCTCCTACCCTGGCCAAGATGGCTCTGGGCGGGTTTACTACTGATCCTGAGGTTCATCTAAACAGCAGTGCTGGCAATCAGACTTCTTTGAATCCAAATACTGATGATCTGTTGGGACTGAAACTGCATTCAAACATGAACTTTATGTGGACTTATGTTGTTATAGGCTCTAATCTCTTGCTTGTTGCACTGATTTTCCTTATCTT
Source organism: Sphaerodactylus townsendi (assembly GCF_021028975.2). Taxonomy (NCBI): domain Eukaryota; kingdom Metazoa; phylum Chordata; class Lepidosauria; order Squamata; family Sphaerodactylidae; genus Sphaerodactylus; species Sphaerodactylus townsendi. The sequence goes on from NC_059435.1 coordinate 36,735,033, forward strand.
GTACTTGAAGAAAAGTCATGTTCGAGACAGAACAAAGCTTTCTCAGCAGAAATGCCAGACTCACAAATATCATAATGCAATCATAATTTTGCTTTTCATATTTTTTTTTCTTCTATGTAGGGACAGAAGTAACCTGTGGTTCCTGTATTTTTACATATGGAAAAACCTTCATCCATATGAAAGAGAGTGAAGTAGCTGGTTTGAACTCTCTCTTTTGGGGAAGTTTTGCAACTACAGGGGATTGCTTTTGTGCCACTTGTGCCTACCCTGGAACTATTATCTTACTATGTATCATAGGCACTATTATATCCTCTTTGTTCCTGGCACTGCTTAATGCACACCTGTTGTCCCTATGGCTTTGCTCTGCAGTGTACGGTGCTTCATTGGCAGCTATCTTTCCCAGTGGCATTTCCTGGCTTGAACAGTACACCACCATTGTGTGGAAATCTGCATCCATGTTTGTCATGGGTGCTGCTTTGGGGTAAATGTGCATTCCTGCAGTGGTTGGCTTCCTTCAAGGACACTTTTCCTCCGTCCCTGTTCTTATGTATGCTTCTGTGGGAGCATCAGTCATGACAGCAGTGCTGTTTCCTGTGATGTATAAATTTGCCACATCACCTGTTGATGCCAAGCCAAATGATCATGGAGACAGTGAAGCCCTATTGTCCAGCTCTCATCTTGATGAAGATGACAATGGCAGAGAAGGGAATGAGGTAGACTTTGACGTAATTGAGATGAGTGACGCTCTGAGGAACTCTGTCATGGAGACATCCAAGAAGATCCAAGGGGAGTCTTCATCTCCCAACTCTGGCCATCCTTCCTTATGAAACACACCAATTAATTCTTCTGTGCTTGCTGTCAACATTTCAATATTTTAAAAAATCAAGAACAGACTGGGATAACAATGGTTAAGGATATCGTACACAAAAAAAGAGTTTTAGTAGAAACTTTATTCTGAAATGTTTCAACAATTCAGTAGTTGTGATGAACTCGCCATATTCCATTTACAATTCTTGGTTGTGTGTGAAAGCAGCTACCAAAGTGTAATTATGCAGTGGTGGGCATGAGATGGCAAACTGCAGGATCTGCAGTATTTCCTCAGTGTCTTATTTAAATGAAGAAGCAGGGAATTTTGACAAGATCAGGGTTGTAATCTTATGGGCAATTTTATGTGCTTACCTCATTGTTGGCTTTTTAATCTTTGACAATAAGAGTAACCTTTACATCATAAACATTAAACTATACTTTAAATCAGAGGTATGGCTGTGTTGAGGTTTGAATGGTGTTCTTAAGACGTTGAGTGTCATTTTTATCAAAATATGATGGCTGAGATCAATTTTGCTTAAACAACAATCTCTGAGAAAAAGTTCCTTTATGCAAAAAGTTCTTGTCATTTAAAAAACTGCATCTGTATTACCTTTCAGAAACATCACCTTTTGAAACTACTTGGTTCTTGCTCATATAGGGCATTTTTGCTGTATAATTGCTGTATGAAGTATTCAGAATCAACAGCATTATGGTATTGCTTTCTGGGTAAGTTGTAAAGATAAAGAGATGGAGCAAGATGAATGGTCAACTTAAACCTAGATACAGTAACTGTGACTTGTACTGAGTGAACTATTTCTGGATCCTACAGAGCGTGATACAATAGCATTAAAATTTCATACGAATTTCAGCTCAGCACATTTTCTCAACTGAATTGCTCAACTCCGCATTTAACAACATTTCCCTTCCTTTTCCTTAGTTTGTAGGTTTTGGCTGCAACAGAGCTAACACAGTTATTGTATCTGAAATTACCAATAGATTTAGTTCTCAATGTGGCCCTATCTGAGAACACTTAAATGCAAAGACTGGAGCCATGAACACACAAGGCAAATCTTTCTACACCAGTACCTTTAGGTTTCAGTGGCCAGTGTGGAGGCTAAGAGACAACCACAACAATATTGCCACCATTTTTAACTTTGTCTTCTGTCAGTAAAAGGCAGGGGGAGGGGCAAGTCCCCTTGAAAACTATTTTGGTCTCCCAGCCACCTTTGCTCCCCTCCCTTCTCCCTGACTTGATGTTACATAACTTGCCTAGGCCTGGAAGCAGGCACCACACAACTCACTCGAGCAACATGCTACTGCATAACATTTCGCTGAAAAAGGCTGCCAGGGGCAGGGAAGGAGGGAAAACTGTGAGTCAGTGTAGTGCGAGGTAGGAACATCAGACTAGAATCTGGGAGATCAAAGTTCAAATCCCTGCTCTGCCATGGAAGCTTGCTGGGTGACTTTGGGCCAGTGACACATTGTCAGTCTATCTCACATGGTTTGCTGGGAGAATGAAACAGAAAAGAGGAAAATGATGTAATGTGTTTTAGCATACAGAAAAAAAATGAAATGATCACCAGAAGTCTTTGAGGGTTCCTTGCTTGTTTATCATAGTTCTGAGTGTGCTTTTTGCCTAGAAATTTTTGGATTTTATAATTTGTTTGGTTGGCACTGCAATGACTGCATACTTTGCAGTTAAACATTCTGATTCCTAGGGCCTCTGAGTGGCTTATAAAATTCCCATATTTTTATATTTCTGTCCCCCGTCCCTTGGAATTCTTCTACAGATCAGATTCCTCTTCATCTTTGAAATGGTCACAGAGATTTGCTCTTTATAGTAGAAGAAGCAGGATGTTAATATAGAAAATTACTTGATGAGACACCTGATAACAGTGTTCTGGATATTACAAGTTTGGGTCCTTTGTACTATTCTAAAAATACATATAAAGAATCAAACAATTTTGATGCTGTCATTTTTAGTTCCTCTTAGCATGCTGTGAAGATTTCATACCAGAATTGCTGATCAGTTGGACTCTTTGAATACAATCACTTTTATTATGAGTACTACAATCCTGGATTCTTGTAGACATGTTTTGTTTTAATTAAACATTTACCAAAAGGAAGTTCAAGTTGAAAATGGCTATTCTCTCTGAATCAATGAAACCTTCATCAGATCTCGTCCAGGTATACCTGGCCCTCCTACCCTGGGGGGTAGGGGAAGGGGTCCTGTCATCTGGTCAAGGCCCATCTTCCCTGGGGTGAATGGAAGGGGTCCCCTCTTCTGGTTGTGGCCTACCCACCCAGGGGGGAAGGAAGCCCATCATCTGGTCATGGCTCAGGCTCACCTACCCTTGGGGAAAGGAGAGGGAGGGGAAAGGGGCCCATCATCTGGTTGTGGCCCACCCTTGTGAGAAGGGTTAGGAAGGGGGAGAGGGTTAGGTTTATATAAAACTTGAACTACTAAAGGCAGCTGCTGTGTTGTTCTGGACACATAAATAGCTTTAAACTACTATTGCTCTGTCTATGTAAATCAGTAGCTGGACTATATCTTTAAAACTGACAGAAGAAAATGTCACAGTTTTAATGCCCCAGGCACCTCAAAGAATATTTTCAATTTAGTATTTTTATTTTAATAATGACTCAGCAACCATTAGCATTTGCATTTTATTTCAATCTGGCTCTTTGTTCAGCTCATTAACATTTTTCTGAACATTATCTAATTTTTGACAAAAGGATGTCTAGATTTGTTTCTGTCCAGATAACATTTTGGTAAAAACATACAAGTTTGCTGGATCATTTGATTGCTTCATTACCAAAATGCTAAATTTACAGTTTGTTTCTCAACCAGTTTTTAATCCATAGGAGGACTTCCCCTCTTATTCCTTGACTGCTGAGTTTTCTCAATAGTCTCTGGTGAGGAACTTTGTCAAAAGCCTTTTGGAAATCCAAGTAGACAATGTCCACCGGTTCACCCCTGTCCACATGCCTGTTTACACCCTCAAAGAACCCTAGTAAGTTTGTAAGACAGGATTTGCCTCTGCAAAAGCCATGCTGACTCTTTCTCAGCAGGTCTTGCTTTTCTACATGTTTTATAATTTTATCTTTAATGATAGATTCTACTAATTTACCAGGAACAGATGTCAAACTGACTGGCCTGTAATTTCCCTGGTCCAGCTCAACTACAGACTTCTCAACTACAGACTCAACTACAGACTTGATCAACTACAGACTTCTTTATCTCATTTATACTCTGTATGATAGAACCACGCTCAGAGCCAGATGCATCAGACAGGGGCACCTATTAAACCCAATTAACACCTTCAAAGAAATTATGCAAGGTTGTGTCCTCACCCCTTTGCTGATTATCTTTGACATAAACAACAGGGTGAGCTGTTTAGATGACCCAGACTGCCATCCACCTACATTAGTGCAACATCCGATTCCTGTATTGTTACATGCCAATAACACAGTCATCCTGTTCAGAACCTCACAGTCATCCTGTTCAGAACCCTATTACTGCTTCCAGGGACATCCAATGATTAATTACCACACCAAATATAGGATTTGGTAGGCACCCTAAAGTTCAGCTTTGGAGCATAAATGGCCACAGGATTGAACAAGTGACCAGGGACTGTTTTAACTGGTTAATGGGGTGGCAGGGGTAGGATGCTTTGGTGGGAGTGGCCATGTTCTCCTGGAATTTGTTATGCAGTGGAAATGGGATGCCAAATGTCGTCAGAAATTCATTGTAGACTTTAAGAAAGATTTTTAAATGTACCTGTTTCAGAGTATATATCTGTGCAACCTACAGGAGGGAGAATTTTTATAACATGTCTTAATTCGCTGCCTCTATTATACTGCAGCTCATGTTAAGCACTACTTTTTTCTTTTTAAAGATGTTATTTCTAAGTACTGTTCAAAAGAAAAAGTTTGATAAAAACAGCAGGAGAATAGTTTACACATAGGGACCATATTTGCAGAAAGTATAGAAATAGAATGGTATAGTGATGAAAATGGATATGACTTGCACATTATTATGTAGATATTTATACACTGCTTTTGCCCTGATTCAATGGCCCAAGCTAGCCCAATTTTGTCACATCTTGAAAACTAAACAGGATCTGTCTTGATTTGTACTTAAATGGGAGACCACCAATGAAGTTCAGGGTTGCTACACAGAGGCAGGGAATGGCAAACCACCTGTGAATATCTCTTGCCTTGAAACCGTACAGGCTTGCCCTGTTAGCTGTGGTTTCGTTTCACTTTCCACCTACCACTGTTTTTCTGCCCAACAGGGAACCAAGGTAGCTTACGCCATTCTCCCCTCCTCCATTTTATCCTCACAACAACTGTGTGAAGCAGGTAAGGATGAGAGAACGACTGGCCCAAGATCGCCCAGCAAACGTCCATGGCAGACAGTGGGAATTTAATCCTAGTCTGACACTCTAACCACTATCCAATTTGGCTTTCTGAGTGCATGAACACGAGGAAAGGAAGGAAGAAAAGGTATGTTAATGAGATTAATGGAGTGCTATAGTTTAAGGGGCAAAGTAGATAGAGGAACTGACTTTTAAATAATAGATTGATCAGTGGAATTTTTCTAGCATGTTTGATTTTATTGATTATCTGGGTGGCAAAATGGTCACTTCTACAGTAATGTACATGGAAAGAAGTTAGAGCAAAATAGCACCCGTTGACTAATCTGAGTGGCTAGTGGTGACATTGTGAGTCCCGTTGTCAGATCAACCTGTCCTGAGTCTTACAAGCAGATTGTTTACAAGGCATGAACAGTGCTTTCTTATGTGAAGTGAGGAATAGAAAGAGTTGTTTGAAGCCCCCCCGAGTTTAAATGCTAGAAGCAACAGTCCTCCCTCATTCTACTTGAAAAAAGCTTGCAGAGAGCCACACTCACATTCACCATCAACCAAAAAAGCCACATTTATTTTCCAACCCTGGAATGAGGCTTAAGCTTCAGTGAAGGTCAGGCAGCTTATCTGTTCTTCTGTTACAGCTGTTTCAAGGTAGGAACCACTTGCCAATCATATGCCCCGTGGGCAAGGCACATTTACTCTGCCCCATGTTTCAGAAGCCATACTGGCAAACAGTGCTCAGAAGTGCCAGAGATTGCATATGAAAAAGCCACCTGTGGCTCCCAACACATTGTGTATCACTGCACCAGTGCATTTTTCCCCCTGCTTGAACTTTAAGTTAATCAAGAATTGAGGCCATCTAGTGGGAAGAATGAAAAAAAATCTGATATAAAGGAACAATTGTTGACATCTATTAATAGTTTGGGGTTGAATGTGTTATTTTATTATTTAATTGTTTTAATATTGTGCTGATGTTTATATTTTAATACTTTTAATGAGAACACAATTGATTTTATGTTGTGACCCACCCTGAGCCCTGCAGGGATAGGGTGGGATATAGATTTGATAAAAATAAGAAAACAATTTCTGATATAAAGATAATATGTATGTTTCAGATTTGCTCTTGCTCTGTCTAATTCAGTAACTGCTATTTAGATCTTGCACTTTTACAGTATAATCCTATGCAGAGTTACACTAGTCCCCATAGGACTGTACAGTTTAGTCCTCACTATCAGTGTTCCTGCCCATATATCTTTAAACAGATGGCATACAAAGTTCCAGGCAGCTCCTGTTTCTCCTGGGGTCCAATGCCCTCAGAGCTAGCACCACCCACCCTTTGTGAGGTGGGTGCCTAGAATTGACTGTAGTGGAATCAGCCACCCATGCAGATGTGCAGTTCCTTCCACAACTGAGTTTGTTAGCCAGGATCCAAAAGTGCTATAACACAATGATGTTGTGTCATTGAATATAAATTCTATGACTTATCTATGTATCACACTTTTATCTGGTCCTTCCTGCAAGCGGGTGAAAACTTTTGTTTGTTTGTTTTGTTTGGCATACTCGCAATAACTGTTATTGGCCTTCCTTGTTTTGGTCTTATATGTAATTATGTGTGTCTATTGAATTATTGTTTATATATTTTAAGTGTTTTTGATGCTGAAATGTTTTGATGTTTGCCACCCTGGGGACTCCATTTGAGTGAAAAGGTGGCATAGAAATTTTAAATAAAACAAATAAATAAGATAACCATGTGATTAAATTTGGCAAAAAGAAAGAGACTGGTCTAAGGTCACCCTGTAAGCTTCATGGCAGAGTGGCAATTCAAACGTAGGCCTCTCTGGTCCTAATCTGTCATTACAACTAATATACATCTGGCAGCCATGTGATTTTTTAAATTACATGATGATTAGTGCAATCTTAAGGATGTATACTGAGAACGTTAGTCACACTAAACTCAGTGAGATTTACTCACTAGTAAATAGGCTACACTTATAATAGGAGTTTCAATTTGGTGTTATTATTAGTCTATATTCAATTATTATGCATTGTTTTAATTTTGTATATAGTATGCATATTTTAACTTGTTGGAAGCTGCTTTGAACCCCACTTGGTTGGAGGGGGGGGAGAGAAGGATACAAAGCAAGCAAACAAACACTACACATATACTAGAATGGAAATTAAGTACTGCATTTGGGTACCCTATTGTGTTTGAAGAAAAATACCTTCACATCTCTGTAGCAAAGTGGTTCTGTCCCCAACAAGGGATATACAAGATACAGACCTTTGTCCACTGCCCCTTATAATGACAGACATTTTGTAAATATTACATAATTTCCTAGAGCAATTTTCTGGGATATACCAAGTGGCCTGGGAATGTCACTGGTACACCATATCATAGCTTTCAAGCAAAAGAGAAATGTACTTTATAAAATCAGATCATGTGTGATTAAGTGTTCTGAAGTCATATTTTATGACATTTTCTTTTTCTGCATAGGATCATTCCTGAAAACTATGTAACACTAAAGTTAAACATTTCATAGTTTGCCTTCTGAAAGTAAGCAAGAACTTTTATATGTATTTGTATTAATGCTCTCTCTCTCTCTCTCTCGACAGACAGACAGACAGACAGACAGACAGACAGACAGATATTAATGAACATGAGCTAGAGGTTTTTCACCATGATGCAAGACATCAGCTGACAGAAATTTGTATGTATAAGTTGCTTCTTTGTATATGGATGCATGAAAATACATGTATATAGTCCAAATATCACTTCACAAATAATTTTGCATTATAAAAGCGAGCAGTTTAGCCCCTTTAATGTAGCTTGGTTTTCCTGAGCAAACATTACTGCTCTTTTGTAAATGCAATTATAGTTAGGATGTTGTGGGTTTTCTGGGTTGTATGGCTGTGTTCCAGTAGTATTTTTTCCTCACGTTTTGCCTGCATCTGTGGCTGGCATCTTCAGAGGATCTTCAGATGCCAGTCAGATGCAGGTGACATGTCAGGAGAAAATACTACTGGAATATGGTGGTTCAGTCCTGAAACCCCATCCACAAGCAGGAGGAAGTGTGACTGTAATGTGAAAGCCTTTGGCAATTACAATAGTTAAACAGTTACAAGAAAGGTGATTCATCTGAAATCTTTCAAATGCATATTTATGCATCTTGAAGATTGTTCCTTGATGCCACGTGATGAAATATAAACAGAAGATTATTTGGAATCCTACATCCTTCTTTAGCCTTTAGTCTGCTCAGATTTCAGTTAATATCTACTTTTATACTGAAGACTAAATATTAAAATTGTTGGTTTTGAGGAAACAAATATATGTGACATTGACAGCCCTTAAAGGTGCGATCATATTCAAGGTCGCTTAATGTGATTTAAGATCATCCGGATAGTTAAGTGGTCATAAGAATTTTTCCACCCTTTCTATTAATAGATATAGACATAGGCCGTTTCCGCACGGCCTCCTTGCGCCCCCATGCCGCCAAGAGTGCTGGCGGCATGGGGCGCAAGCCCGCTCGCACGCAAGCGTGCGAGCAGGCCAAGCGGAGGCCGCCGCAGGAGAGGCGGCTCCACACGGAGCCGCCTCTTCACCCTCCTCTGTTCCACTCCCGATGTCCTTGTCGTCGCCTGCGGGCCGTCGGAGCCCCGCCCACGCTCCGAAACCATGGGAGGTTCGCACCGCGCCGCCGGGAAGACGCTTCCTCCCCAACAACAACCCTTTAAAGGGTTGTTGTTTAGGGCGGCCTGACGCCGCCCTGGGGGGAGGGAAGCGCATTCAGGTCGCCGCTGCTGCCTGTGCGAACGGCGGCCTGGGGGCGGCGTTTTTACCGCCCCCAGGCCGTCGTTTATGGGCCGTGCGGAAACGGCCAGAGTGTGGGTTTTAGGAGCAGCAGTGGCATAGTGGTTAAGAGGAGGTGCATTCTAATCTGGAGGAACCGGGTTTGATGCTCTGAGCTTGAGCTGTGGAGGCTTATCTGGGGAATTCAGATTAGCCTGTGAACTCCCACACATGCCAGCTGGGTAACCTTGGGCTAGTCACAGCTTTTCAGAGCTCTCTCAGCCCCACCCACCTCACAGGGTGTTTGTTGTGAGGAGGGAAGGGTAAGGACATTTTAAGCCCCTTTGAGTCTCCTACAGGAGAGAAAGGGTGGATACAAATCCAAACTCTTCTTTTATTGGTATTAAGGGGTTGCAGGTATGGAACCAGTAATTGATAGTCTATTAGAGTAGACTACAAGGATAATCATGAATTGAAAACCCAAAACTGTCTACGCTTCAAAACGTCTACTCTTCGTGCAACTACAACAAACAGGACAAATGAAATACGTTACGTCTGGAATTTGTTTTCAACCGTGGGGCAAGTTTTGGTCGTGTGAAACAACACAACAAAGGCAAGTAAATAGTCACACGGAGCATGGGCAGAGTGCTTTCCTATCACCACTACCCAGCTAACTGGAAAAGAGACGCCTCGACCTAACCTCGCGTGCAATCCTTAAAATGCACCTAGAAATAAATCCCACAAGACTCCCTACTCACTTCGGGATCACAGTAGCCTTTGTCACCACCAGCTTCTCTGTATTTGCAAATGAACCTCTGGGAGGTGCGGGCGGCATCACGAGCGACATTAATAAGCATGGAAGTATAGGATTTGATTATACCAGCAGCATTGCCCCTCGTCTGCTCGTAGAAGAGCCTCTGAAGCAGCCTTCTCATCTAGTTGCTAAGTTACCGGCGTAAACAATCTGCTCCTAGCGGCTGCTGCAGTTGTTCGGTGCAAGCCGAGTCCCTTCCGTCGGGATGGTGGGAGGCAACCCCATCAAGGAGTTGAGTGGGGCCGTTAGGCCAGTGTATCAAGGGAGATTTATCGACAGATTTCCAGAGCTCTCCACAGTGAGTCTTGAGTGTTCCCTTTTCAGTCTCCTTCTGTTTCCTCTCGCCTTGACTCGCTTTCTCTCTTGCTTTCTTTCTTGCACTTAACCTTATTCTCCGATTCCCTTCCCTCCCCCCAAAAAAAAACCAGGGGGGGGGCAGAGTGGCAAGGATACTTTAGGAATGGGACAAATACTAAGGGCTTCCAGAAGGATTTGGAGACATATGGCTAAAACCAGCCAAGATTAATATATGACTAGAAATCATTATTGTTGAATATTGTGCTGCAGCTCTAATTTGTAACTGAACTGACTTGTCCCTCCAGAAAGATCCTGTTTCAGATGCTATTACATGCACAGTGCAATATCCTGCAATGCGTGGTTGCAGACCAACTCCCTTATTATGGGTTTGCTGTGCGCACATATTGAGGAGTGAAGATATTATTATTTATACTTTCACTACAGTTCTCCTAGGAAGTCTGGGTGATATACAAGGCTCTCCATCTTGGTTTGTTCTCACAGCCTACCCTAGGTTATGCTACCATATTGTAATTAGCCCAGGATCATACAGTAAACTTGATGGAAATGTATACTGCAGTTGCTTAGATACATCTTGTCTCAACTCAACTCAGTTGAGCTCTGGCTGGAAGGAAAATCCCCCCAGCATCCTGAGTAGAACCTCTGGTTCCCAAAGTGCGTAGTCTTTAAAGAAAGGAAAAGTAGGTAAATAAATGACAGCAGGATCTGGACAGGCGTGCTTATGACAAAATACTCATCTTGGAAAAGCTTTTGGTATCAAAGTATATAAACAAATGCAAAATGAAAGTCATTCCACCTCAAAGGGATTTGAGAGATGAACTAGGTTTGCCTTCTCTTGCCCTGAAGTCCACACAGTCTCTGCTTGCCTTTTACAGGCTGGAAAACTGATACCGATCGGAGAAACAGCTGGTAGTTGTCTCACAGAAGTATTCCCCCGAGTAAGTACCCTCTTCTTTATATCTGTTTATTGATCATCAGAAGATCTTCCCATATGCCAGCTGCTGTAGGAAGTTGCTTTCTAAATGGCCCCAACACTGTTTGCTTTCTGTATTCTAGGATTTCTACTATGTTAGCAATGTTCACATACATGAATTACTAATGCAAATGAAACTGAAAAGTGTGTCTAGGGTTATATATGAGATGGACTTTCTCATATTGGCTGTAGAAGACGCACACATGTGTCTTTCACACAATGGTTGCCAATTGTTTGGTTATTATGGAATCCTCTCGGGATGTGTATTTTTTTAAAAGTAGCATATCATCTTTTAGAGCATATCCTGCAAAATCATTCATCTCGAAGTGAGGTATCTAATAGGCTGCCTCTTTCTGACAGTTGGCATTAGTGTGAATCAACAGAAAAATCAGTTTTAAAATGTTGTCATATTTTGTCCTGCCTTGACTCTGAGGAGTTCAGGTCACTCAACATGGGTCTCCCAGGCCCTAATCTAACATCCTAACCACTATACTACACTGACTGTAAATTATCTGGGAGGGATCTGATAGTTATATCCTGATAGTATGATAAATAGGGATACAAACAGAAAGAGGAATCCTTCTGTTCCTTGTCTTAACCTCGCAAAAAAAATGTAGTACAGAAAAGTGCTTCAGAAGAAGACTTTAATTTACTGTTTCCTTTCTATTTTAAGGATTTCTCTGTACATGTAAAACTTAGTACTCAAGGTTTGATGTGTTTGGTCCATGCAAAAATGGGTCTGATTGAAATCTTGCACATCATGCTGATTGTTCCACCTATGTGATTGGACATTACTGTCCTGTGGTATGCTTGTGACTGAAAAGGTCAATTGAAGCATGCACCACAATAAATGTGCTAGTTTTTAAGGTGCCGCAGAGTCCTTTTTGTTTTGGTATATTATATTTTGGAGATTTTCCGTTTTCAGACTGCGATGCTGATTTTTTTTTTCGTGGAAAGAGACTCTGGATTTTTCACCTACTTGCCCAGGAATCTGAGACTTCTAATAACCATTAGTGTATTTGCCATACATTATGTCTTTTAAAATTATTTTTCTATTGCCTTACAGCCACTTACTCCACCTGTTGTGAAAAAGTTTCGAAATACCAGCAGTCCACCTCTTGGTGGAGAAAGAGTATTTTATGGTCGAGCAAATGACCCTGATATTGCATCTCATTTAATACATGGTATAAAAACCAAATCCTCTGTAAAGGTAGGAATTTTAAATCATTTCTTTTCCTAAGGAAAAAGAAACCAATTTATTTGTAGGGTTGACAACCTGCAGGTGGTGATTGGAAATCTCCCAGAATTACAACTGACCACTAGCTGACCGAGATTAGTTCTCTTGAAGAATATGGCCACATTAGAAATTGAATTCTATGACATTATACCCTGCTGAAGTGACTCAAGAAATTTCCCCATCCTGGGCTGGCAACCCTGTTTATATGAAGGATGTTAGATGCAGTTGTGATGGAATGCAAGGAAAAAGATATTTTAAAGTAGTTCTGTCCAAGAAAAGAATTGTTTACCTTCAGAGTGTGATACAGGAAGCCTAGGAACAGACCTGATTGTCTGTGGCCTCCTGCACTCTGATTGGGCAAGTACTGTATGATGCAGAGAGGGGAGGAGGTTAATTTCCTTGTCAGTACAATCTGAGAGGCTTTTGGTCTTCAGTGTTCCTGCTAAGAGCTGTTTGCCTTAACGCTGGCCGTTTCTGCACAGCCACGCTCGGGGGGGGGGGGTGCGTCGGTGTATATGACGCCAATGCAACCCCCTCGGGATCTTTCGCATGAACAGTTCCGGTAGGGGCGGGGAAGACGGCGCAGCCTGCGCAGAGGCTGCACCATCCCTGAACGCTTTACCGTCCCTCCAACCTTCCAGCGCATCGCCCAGGCCAGGGGACATGCCCTCCTGCCCTGCGTGATGACATACCGGTGGGGCAGGGAAGATTTTTTTCAGCTGGCATCGCGACACGCCGGAAGGTCAGAGGGACGGTAAGGCATTCGGGAAAGGGGGGGAATGGTGCCTTCCAGCCGCTGCCGTTCGCACAGCAGTGGTTGAAAGCTGCTGCTTCCGAAAAACCTCACTCAGGGAGCGAGGTTCGGAAACAGCGGCTTCACGCCGCTCAGGGGTTGCGAGGCTGCCGCTGCTGTGATGTGGCAGCGGCAGCCGTGCGAACCTCTCCCCAGGGACTCTGTTTTTAGCATCCCTGGGATACTGTATTCCGCCCGTGCGAAAACAGCCTGAGGGAATAGTTCTGTCAAAGTGTGTGACAGGAACTGTTGTTATCAGCCTGAGTGCTGGCTGAAAGCAATTAAACACTGACCAAATATACTGGGGGGAAGGTTTATAGGAGAGACAAATGAATGGTCATATGAACCAGGATAGGAATATCTTCTAGGTAGAGAAGAGTTTCGGAGTACCAGTGCTGCGCCGTCTTCTCCGCCCCTACCAGGACCGTTCATGCGAACGGTCCCGGGGGAGGGGTGTGTGCATCAGCGTCGTATACGCCGCCGCACCCCCCGAGCATGGCCATGCAGAACCGGCCTAAAACTATTAAAACCAAACTATTTAATCTAAATCCAGAGATATACAGTTAGGAGTTTTTGAGGAAATATTGGTTATTCTGTTTTTTGTGAGTTGAACTAGTGTTATATTGATGTTCAATGCTTTCCCTGAATAATGAATTTTCAGAAATAGTAATTAAGTGATGGATATGAATATACTTCAAAATGTTATGGTTAGGAAACAGTAAACATAAGGTGTGGCATGGCTGTATTTATTAATGTAGCACTAGTGTTTCAAAAATCAAATATGATTTTTACAGTAGAATTCCTTTTGAAAGTGCAGAACATTTGTATCTCATACCATGTGAAATATCTTCAGGCAGCCTTACTGGTAAATCCACCTCCCAAAACGTGCTTTCAACAAAAACTGAAAGAGAAGAAAGAAACTGTTTATGTGAGCAACCGTGAAGCGCCCCTCGGGAAGTGCCACGATCTGGAATCTAGATTACCTAAAGGATTGGATTTGACTAACACTACATTTGGAGTAACAACCATCAGAGGTTAGTTGCACAACACCATTGTTCACTCTTTCTCATTGCACATAGAATAATTATGATTTATTGTGGAGTTAGTTAAGCCTCGAAATGCTATGTGACTAAAACCAGCCTTCAGGCAAGAATATATCAGAAGCAATCAACTAAGACTGCGTCAATCTGGACAATCTAAAATTAAATGGCATTAGTTAAAGAAGGCAAGTTTCACAGCATTGCAAGTCAATAAAAACAGCATAAGCAGAGGTCAACTAAATGTATGTAAAAATGTCCTTTCCACTTTCACTGTGTATAGGAACAGCTTCTTGGCTTTCCCCTTACACTCTAATGGTGTAATAACAGGGAGAAAAAGTGGGGAAGGGGGGGGGGGAGGGAAGCAACCAGACAGTGGCTTCGGTCTTTGCTTCTAGTAACTGTGCTGGTGGGACAGTGAATGCCAGCTCTCTCACTGTTGAGTGTGGGGCAAGAAATACCTGGAAGAAGGCAGTTAGGCAGAGGGGTTGTCAGAACCCATGACTATTGCAAGTTCATGGAGTGTTCTGTACATCTTGCAATTTTTCTAATAGCAGATTTTTAAAAACTCATACCGGTGCACATCTGCAGAATCCTGTGTCATCCCATGTTGAGACATGAATATTAGCCATATTCAGACTCCAAAATCGGACACAGGCCTCAACTCCAGCTCTATAGATTCAGCAAAAGATTGGAGTACAGACTCCCAAATCATGCAAACAGCACCTACGTAAATATAGTTACAGGTGTGCAGTGTTGTTTTCAGACCTTCAGACAAATGTAAAGAACCAGAAGAAGGGGCAGCAGGCCTAATTCCTAATATTCATGTATTCAGTGTGACATGAAGTGTTGAACACCATGTCCCTAACAGACTTGTCTTCAGGAAGTTCCAGTCAGAACAGAGTTACTGATGCATTGTATGAATGGTTCAAATATGCTTTTGAGCCCCTTGCAAGCCTCTGGAATAAAGTCTGCTCACATATATTTGTCAGGACTCCTTTGTTCCTGCGTTGTACAATGAGAATGCTTCCAGCTGTGCAAACAATCACCAAGGTGTTTAATCAGAAATTATTTAGGTTGGATTATTTTATTACTTACACTATATTTCTTGCAGAGGGACCTGGTGGAGAAGTTATCAATCCACCCAAGACATTTGAAGAAGTCAATAAAGAAGCACTTGAAGGACATGAGTTGTATGTTGCATCTCACAATGATTATTTTGTTGGTGAGTAAGGGCAAAGCAGTGTTAATAAAAAAAATTCTAGCTATCAATAGAATTACATTTAATTATTTATAGTTTGTTTATGTTTATGTATAATAAACGTGAAGTAGACAGCCACTTTTTAAAAAAGCTGTTTATTTGGAATGGGAACTTCATCCAGTTAATAATATATTAGGGAAACTATGGATTGGTGCTAGCGCAAAATGTCTGCCTCCAGTGAAGTTCTTGTGCAAATGGAAAGACCATGGCAGATGCTCAAACAGAATCAGATTTAGTATATCCCCAATTACATTTCGGCTTGCACAACAGCTTGTGCAGTCAGTTTCTGGGCACTGTAATATATGGGGGAGGAAAGAATTTAGCGTTGCCAACTCTGGCTTGGGAAATTCCTGGAGATTAGGGAGAGGGACCTGGGGAGTTTGGGGAAGGAGGTTGACAGGGCTGTATAATCCATTTCCTCCAGAGGAACTGATCTCCGTAATCAAAAGGTGAGTTGTAATTTCAGGAAAACTCGAGGTCCCACTTGAATATTGGCAGTTCTGTGCACATGCAGAACTGTGCTGTCTGTGTTTCCACTTGCACATTGCTGGATCTAAGCCCATAGTCATGGCTGCCCAGTAAATATACTCCCTCCTCTTCTATTTTGGAATTGCCTTTGTCAAATCTCATGATAAATTGGGATTCGTATGCAGAATTTAGATCTTCATTTTTGCTTGTTTCAGTATGCACATGGCACATAGTAAATGATCCTTATCTTCCACAGGAGAGCCAATGAACAGAAAATATGACCCATCTGTATTCCATAGATTTAATCTTTATGGGAAAGAAACACCACATTTTAATGATGGACGAAATGTAGCCAGAACTTTACGTTGGCTCCACGAGATGCAGATGTAAGTTATGATGGGGACTGAAAGATGGGGCTGGCTTTTCAACTCACTTGTGCCTTTCTGGTGGTATGCATTTGGGCTCTTCCATGATCTGAGCCTGTAGCTTCTTCATATGATTGTACCTCATTGTACCTCATAGTTTATTGTTTATTTTATTTATGTTATTTATAGTCCACTTTTCTCACTGAGACACAAGGTGGATTACACAATGTAAGTCAACATGATCAATGGCTAGAACATCTATGCAATAGGGTTTGCCTTGCAGAAGTTTTAAAACAAGCAGAAATCTGCTACAGAGCTGAAACAAAGCATGAGCATTTAAACATACATATTAAACGATGCAGAAATTACCTACCAGGAGCACATATTTCTTATACTCATGCTGTAATCTTTTGTGTTTTTAGCATGATGTCAATCTACTTCGTTCTTTGAGCTTTCATCCCTTTTACACGGAGTTTGTGAACTGGGCATGTTAAATATGGTTTGATTGTGTGGGAAATTGATGTGTATTTTCTCTGCTTCTAAGCCACCTCTGTTGATAGTGCCATCAGGGCAGTCATTTCACACTTCCTGTTTTTATGTGAAACTTCCCTGTGTGTGTCGTACTTTAGTTTTAAAGACTGTTCTGTATTTGACAAGGGTTGTACTTGTGCCTCAGGAAAAAAAGGTACTGAAGAAGCTGGTTTGGGAAAGAGCAAGTAAATTTGAAGAGAAATAGGGGACAGCGTGGGGTTGTTTAAAAAACTGTGTGGAAAAAGGGAAAAAAACTGTAACATTGGGAAATGATGATGGAACTTTGGGACAGTCTGGAAGACACCATGGCGTATGATGGTTGGCTCCTCTTCATCACCCAAACTCAATTCAACTTCCACATCTTCTAATAATTCACAGACCAACACATTTTAAACTAACCACGTTGGACAATCTGCTGGTGTTTAAAATTTCCTGAACAGACTACATTGCACTAATGTCTTGTAATAAAGAGGAAATTGCACTGTTTGGATTGGCAGTGGGTTATTTTAAAAAATCTTGGAGTCAGAGTGAAACTGAGCACATGCTTCACATTTAAAGGTTCTTGTTGGGAGATCCACACCTGGTGCGTGTGTATCCCTTGAAAAGTAGCAGAGTGGCACAGAGGCTAAACACAGCGAAGCTTACCTGAACACAAACACGTGGTTGAGCTTGCTAGAGAGAACTTCAGACACAAAAGAAAGTCAGAGTCATTTGTAGTTTCTAATCTAATAAAAAGAGTATTTATTAGTGAACTCCATTCTGGATAGAAAGGTGGAGAGATAGGTTCACTATCTAGTCTAATCTAGCTGGATGGAGGCGGATGCGTCGGAGACACATCCTCTCCCTAGGCATGGTGAAGGTAAGAGTAATGGAGAGTGTTCTAGAAGAAGGCGGAAGCAAGGGAGGAAGTCCCCAAGAGTATCAGTCTACATCAAAGGGATAGACTCAGCATGATAGAGTAAAGGTGACAAATTCCTAAGTCCCTATCTAGCCACTAGCTCGCTAGTAAAAAACCCCTCTGCAGGATGAGGCAGGAAACAGCGTACAGTCCCTTTCTTCCAACAGTTCTCAGGGTTATGAAGTTTAAGAGCCATATATCTCTCCATGGCGTATTCCAGCATACAGTGCAATCCTAAACATGTTTGCTTGCTCCAGGGTTATGTGTGCATGGGATTGCATCTCTGCTTTACTAGGTCTACCCTCCAGAAGTTTTCTGCCAGTGCTTTTTAAAAATAATTTCTCCTGCTCCTTAATTCACTTGGCATTGGTCATTGGACACAGACTTTGAACACAAAGCAAATTTAGAATAAACTACTGATCTAGATTTTTTTTAAAAGCAGCGACAACGTACATTGTGCTGCCCTATTGTAGTTTGCTTGACAGTCATGTTTTGTATAGGGTTTTCTTTCAGAAGGGCCTCTCAGAGGATAATATTCTGATGTGATTCATGAACAACATAGTGGTGGGTTGCAGTTATTTGAAATGAGAATTGGATTTTGTCTTCCAAAACTGGTCTTGCTGTGAATTGTGTAATCAAAACTGCTTATCAAGCATTTTATCCCTGTGAGTTAAAATTGTGTTCCATTGAAGAGAACTCGGATACTAAAACTGAGGGCAAAGTGGGGGAACAAAAGCATGTTACAGTTGTGGTTTTATTAATTCTGCAGGAAGAAATCAGCAAAAATTGTGCCCAAAATAAGTGATGATTTCAAGGAAAAATTTCAGCCTCAGCTTGGAAAAGTCCTTGATCCGTAAGTGAATCAAGAGGGTCTTTGTGGTTGAACTCACTCCGTTGTTAAATCGATTAGAAATGGGCTAGCATATTGTGACAAGGCTTTTATTCTTCAGCTTTTTTGGCAGGGGAGCTGCAAGAGACTTAACAGGTGCAGACTGCTAGCATCTGCCCTTGTGCTATGAGCCGCATTGCTTCCCATTCCTTTGGATCTGATTTTGAGACATTCTTTCAGCCTAGAGGAGGCTGAGGTGATAGTAAGAGACTGAACTATGTGAGGCTTCACCACACAGTGACCAATACCACCAGCTTCATATGCTCACCACAATTACTGTGTGTTTAACATAATGTAGAAACTTGCCCTGTGAATACATTCCGCCACTGTATTGGAAGGATGTTAATGGCAAAGCCCTTCGGGGGTTGGGCGGGATATAAATTTGAAAAATAAATAAATAAAAAATAAATAAAAGTACCAGAATATCCAGATTTATAACATAAACAGAACCCCTTCAGGGAGCAGGGTTTATCATTTTCTTCCTGCACCCACAACCGTTGAAGGGCTATCCTGTAGCTTCCAAATTTGTCTTTTGTTTGAAAAATAAGGCTCCATGTTGACAATGCACTGGTGTTATATAAAAACAAACAAAAAAAAGGTTAACATTGACTGGTGTCAGGAGAGAAAAAGGCCCAAATTACATGATGCAAGTTAATGTATGGTTTAGACTTCAGTCAAAGACAAATGTAAAGTAAACATTAAGGAAAGGTTAATTTAAGGTCGATCTAGAGAATGTAGCATGTCAGCTAACATGTCAGAGAGGTTATACATTGTTAATTATCCTTTTAGTTCAAGGATTTCTAGAGATCAAGATAGAGTCATTTCCAACAAGCACTTTAAAAATCATATATAAGTCCTTGCTTGGCTGCAATAATTTAACTAAAAGCATAGTTTCTCCTTTTTTAGTAGGTGCATGACAAACTCTGATAAGTTATTTTCTTGTTTAACAGATATGAATGTGCATTTATTTAGGCTGCTTGAGTTCCTTTCCTCCTCTCTCTTTCTCATTCTCTCTCAAGAAAATGTAAGAATTGAGATCAAAGACATTCATTGCCTGCTGTGCAAATATTTTTGACAGTTATTACTATGTGCTGAAAGGGAAAAAGAAAGGATTGTAAAATAAATGGATTATCAGTGGTTGTAGCTTTGATTCATGTGGAAAAAGCCCCAGTGAACACATTACAAGTGAACTCACACCAAATGTCTTCATCAGTTGTCTTTAATCTTTACATACAGGACAAGAGGTGAACTGACAGACCTAATTTAGTTTTCTCATCTTGAACAAAGATTACACTTGGGTGAAAAATCAAACACTTATTTAGCCGATTCTTTTCTTTTACAGCATAGTGGAAACGCTTAATGTCCCTCTAGACCACACATTTGGGATACGTCTAAAGCCTGATGATCATGGCAAGTGTATAAGCCCCTTTTACATAATTTATTCAGAGCCTCACTATTTATTGTTGTGTGTTTATTTAAAGTGTTCGAACCCCTCTTTCCCCTAAGACTCAAGGCAGTCTAAATACGCCTGAGCAAAAGGTCATATGAGATGCAGTACCTTCGGTAGCGCAATCTGGGGGGGGGGGGGGACGGGGACAGAGCCGCAGCTGGGGATGGCACAGCAACAGCATGGCTGAGCTGCCTTTTAAGCAGTTAGCTGCACTGCAGTGAGCCTTGGAGTGACAGTGTGTCACAGAGAAAGGCAACAGCAGGGAAAAGAGACTGTGGCGCAACATTGTCAGCATGGAGGGGATGGGGCAGGTGCCCTGATTGACAGGCAAGCATTCACCCAATTGCGGGGGGGTGGGGGGTGGGAAGAGAATTGGGAGAGGAGTGAGATGCAGAAGACAGCCCAGCAGCATGGAAGGGAGAGGGCAGAGGTGTGGTTCTAAACCCCTGATGGGAGCCACCAGAGATTGGAGCACAAGAACTCCGTGGAGGCAGGCAGATTTTGGTGGAGCACTGGGAGCCAGGGGGGCAAAGGGAGTCAATGGCGACCCTGTTGCCCTAAGGGACAGTCGTTTGCCAAATTATTTTTAAAAGGCCTGATTAAAAAGTTTTACCTTGTTCATCTTTCTGTAAGTAGCTTCCACACTTGTTCTGACTGTCTTCAAGACTGAACACGTGATTCTGCCTTTTACTAAATCTGAGTATTGGTCCATCAAGTTCAGTTTCATCTGTGCAAATTGGTAGCAGCTATCCAAGGTCTGAGGCAGAGATCTTTCGTGGCACCTTTTAACTGGAGATGTTGGAATTTTTACCTGGAACCTTCTGCATAGAAAGCAGGTTTTTTGTCACTGAGCCACAGCCTAATTCTGAGTATGTTACAGTACCTCCACCAGAAGCTTTCAATTTCATGAATGAATATGGCTAGGTCAGATAAGCAGAGGGACAGATTATGAGCCAGTTGTAATTGGCACGTCTAGCAACTTCACCAGCCTGCCTATTCATCAGCAAGCCTGGGACCATGTGATAAGGTCTTACAGAATAGTTACTTAGAGAAGGGGTTGTGGCTCAGTGGTGGAGCATCTGTTTTGAATGCAAAAGATCCTAGATTCCATCCCTGACATCTCCAGTTAAAAAGGTTAATGTAGAAGGAGATGTGGAAGATCATGGAGAACTGCTGCCTGTCACAGTAGACAATACAGATCTTGACAGACCAATGGACTGATTCTGTATAAGTCAGTTTCTTACACTGACCTAAAAGATGGTCTTAGAGAGCTTTGGTTTTATTTGCTGATCGATTGCTTACATAGGTGTTGGCGACCTTCTTCATTATCGGCTTCCAAGTGAATATCTACGAGGGAAAGACAGAGAACGGGCTGTTTTTACTGCAATTCGACAGAACTTGAAGAAAGCTAATTACCACAACTTTGAAACATTATTAGACGCATTCAGGCATTATGATAAGGTTAGTGGATTTACAAGATGAGGTGAGCATCTTATGTGAATGCTGGATAAAATATTTATGTTCAATTGCCAATATTCTTAAATATGAGCAGAAAAATTCTAGTCAAAATTATCTATATAAATAAAAAGCTAACCGTCCGTTTGTTGGTGACGGTCTAACGCGGAAACGGCTGGACGAATTGCCCCCAAATTTTCACACGACGTCCCTTCCCGTGGCGAGCAGGTAATGCGCCCTTCGCCAGGGTCCCAGGTCACAACTGAGCCCCATAAACTGCCCATTTCCCCAGACCTTCACTGGGCCAATGAGGACCCACTGTTCCGGGGGGGCATGGCTTGCCCGCCTTTGCTGCAGCATGCGCATTCACGCTAAGAAACCCCCTGCTGGCGGACCCTGGGAGAACAGGTAGGAGCGTCCCCAGCCAAGCCGTGGGAAAAACCTGGTAAGGCTCTCCCCTTCCTCCTCTGTCCCAACCCCGCCCCTAAAGCCACAGCGAAGCGTGGCTGGGCCAGCTAGTTGTATAATAAAAGTACAGTTTTGTTTTGGTTAGTGTATGATCACACAATTAGATACTATCCCATCTCAGGCATTGGCTCTCTCTGGGTAACATTTACCCATTCCTAGTCAGAATTCAGATGTTTCAAATGTCATAGCAAATTGTTCTTGCTTGTTTGCTGTGTTCTCACACTCACTCTTTGCTGTCT
Organism: Sphaerodactylus townsendi; assembly: GCF_021028975.2. NCBI lineage: Eukaryota > Metazoa > Chordata > Lepidosauria > Squamata > Sphaerodactylidae > Sphaerodactylus > Sphaerodactylus townsendi. The sequence goes on from NC_059435.1 coordinate 36,757,193, forward strand.
TCCTCAGAGCTCAGTTGCAAACTTCCTAGTCAGGAAGCCTTGAAACAAACTCCAGTTTGCAGAGATACCCAGTTGAAAGAACCTGAGCAAATTAAGAGTAGATTCTTACTACAAACTGAGATTCTAAACTGTCATTTAATTCCAGTTTAGAATCTTGACTGTGGAGAAAGACACAGTTGGCCCAGGTGTCCAGATATGACCCCAAACTTCTTAAACTAGGAAGCTTTCAGTCATACTCTTCCTGCATTTGGCGAGGTGCAGAGGAGGGTGCTTGGACACAGCAGACAAACCAGGGCCATGCCCATTCAAAACAAAGATTTGTCATGATGTCTGAATGCAATTATTGTCATGTATCACACCCTAGGCTGGAGGAACTTCCTCAAATGGAAAACTCACTTCATTTAGAAGAAAGCTCACTTCATTTAGAAGAAAGCTCCAGTTCGGGGGAGGGGGTAAATCCACCTATGGAGACAGTCTAGAGCTGTGATAATGGATGTGCCTTCCTGGTGGAGGGGCGGACACACCATAGAAGGGGCATTTCAGAGACATTGCTGGGGGTGGAGCTGACATTAGTCAGCTTCCACCCAGCCTTTGCCTTCCAGAAAGCAGGTGCCTGGAGCAGGGGTGTAACAAGGCAGCCCTGGGCAAACTGTAGCCCTGGGCAAAACCTGAGTTGGATGCCCCCCCCCCCCCCATGGGCGGCCACTCCACCATGACCAAATTTTTTTTGCACTAGGACATTGGTGCCTGCAGGGGGTGCATTTTTAGACATATCAGCACCAAAATGTCAGGGTATCATCTGGAAACTGTCCTTATGGTATCCAAAAAGTTTGGTGCAGTTTGATTTAGGGGGTCCAAAGTTATTGACCCTCAAAGGGGGTACCCCATCCCACATTCTTTGGTAAGGAGATGGGGCTACCCTTTGAGAGTCCATAACTTTGGACCCCCTGAACCAAACTGTACCAAACTTGGGGGGTGCCATCATCTCCAGATGATACCCTGAAATTTTGGTGCCGATACATTAAAAATGCACCCCCTGCTGGAACATCCTAGAAATTTGCCCAAGAATCTTTGTTTTGCATTGAGTTTTCTGCATTGCTGTCAATGGGGGTTGCAGGCTGTGGGGGGCACATTTCTGAAGGCACAGTCTCAAAACTTTCAGGGTCTCATCAGGAGATTTCCCTAATGATACCCCCCAGGTTTGGTGCAGTTTGGTTCAGGGGGGCCAACGTTATGGACCCTCAAAACTGTAGCCCCATCTCCTATTAGCTCCCATTGGAAACAATGGGGGATAGGGGCACCCCCTTTGGGAGTTCATAACTTTGCACTCCCTGAACCAAACCTCACCAAACTTGGGGGGTAGCATAAGGACAGTCTCCTGATGATACGCTGCAATTTTGGTGCCACTAGCCTAAAAACTGCGCCCCTTGCAGGCCAAAAATGGAAAACCACTAAAATACCCAAAAACGAACCCAGCATTTTGATGCCCCCCACAAGGTGATGCCCTGGGCAGCTGCCCACCTTGCCCAATGGGCATTACACCAGTGGCCTGGAGCCCAATGGAAGACTTTATGGCAGTAGGGAGGCTTTTTTTGTTTGTTGCCTCCCCACACTTCCGAGGAGCCGTCCTGGAGGTGGCAGGGTGGTGCTGCCACAGTGCTATGTCCTGCCTTTGAGTGCTCTGGATGGGGCTCCCTGGCTGAAAAAGTCTTCAAACATTGAACAGTGGGATGGTAAGATACATTCTGCTGGTTTGTAGGCCTAGCATCCACTTTGCTTAATGAAATCAAAATAGAACTGCTCACACAGCTGTTTCGGTTAGTGAGACAAATACTACAAAGCATATTATAAAGCATGGTGGCAGCATGATTTTGTGCTCTTAGGATGGTGATGGAAAAATAAGCAAGGATGACTTGAACAAGGCCTGCTTTCAGCTTAATATTGACTTGGACACAGAGCTTCTGGATTCTTTATTTGATTTCTGTGATTTGGATCAAGATGGCTTTATTGACTATCTGGAGTTTGCAAATTTCCTCAATTGGAAAAACAAAATGTCTCTGGATGAGTATGAAGAAAAAATAATTACAAAAGGTATGTGATAATCATTCAGATATAATTCAATCCATAGAGTTAATCCCTATATTTATGTATTCATTTACTTCTGTCCCTTCAAGGGAGAACTCAGTGGGGCTTACTTAATTGTCCTGCCTTTGTTTTATCTTCATCACAAACTAGTTCAGGCTTGAGTGTGAATGGTCCAAAGTCATCCAGGAAACTTCCATAATCTGAACTTGAAAATCTGAACTTGGATCTCCTAGATCCTAGGCTAATACTCAAATGGTACCACCCTGGCTCTCAATATACATCTAATTTCTTAGATTGTCTGTGTTGGAAACTCAGATTTGGAATCAGCAGTAAAACAGAATAGACATATTTCTTCATTCAGTACTGTCTGAGATGTTACAACCAGTGTATTTCAAGATATTGCGAACTTAATGTGGTTGAAACCCTGACTCACCAACTCTTGCACTGCACCAGATTTGATAACATCAGATCTAAATATACCAACCTAAACTTTTTCTTTCAATCTGGGCTGCCTGATCTGATTAGGTTATCTCTATTGTTAAACAACTCGGACCCCGGTCTTTGTGAAGAGATCGCCAATTTCATTGCGGAGATAGTTGAGAGTTCCCAGTAGAACGTATTTGTTGTGCTCCCCGTGGGGCCTTTTATCTATCATGTATCCATGCAATTGTTCCTGATTTATGTAACTTTTTCTGACTATGCCAATAAAGGCTTATGTGTATGTGTGTGTGTGTGTGTGTGTGTATGTGTGTGTGTGTGTGTGTGTGTGTGTATATATATATATATATATGTAATATGTATGTATGTATGTATGTATGTATGTATATATATTTCAAGATATTTTGCTGTACCTACCTCCTTAAAAGACCCAAAGTACCTTTATTAAAAGTGTATCCCACCTTTTTCCTCAGATTCATGGTATATCACCATGTCATTATATGTGCTATCGGTTTCTGATTCATAACCACAGGACTGAATATTTTATACATTTGGAAGATTAGTGGAATCTTGCTTTTTCCCAGAGTGTGCTGTCAGTCTGTCTTTTCAAGAACTCAAAAACTGCTTTTTCACCTCCCACTTTTCCCCCATCCTTTTTTCTTTCTTTTCAGTAATTCCTATTACTTCTTACAAAATAATAATGTTGGATAAGAGAAGATATGTATATATGGGTGGTGGAAATTCAATTTGTTATTTTCTACATACTTTATTTTCTGTAACTTTTTAAAAAACTACTTAATAAAGATAATTAAAAAATAAAACCAAAAAAAGAGAAAAGAAAACATTTTGCAACTGTTTTGCAAACATTTTCATTGACTTATGCGGAAAGGCTCTCAGACATTTACGCAACTAAGTAGTCTTGGTCTTGAATCAGTAGATAGAAACATCAGTGAGCTGAATGTGAGCAAATGAGCTGAACATAACCTGAGAAGAGCAGAAATATTGATGGTGGGATGCTTTAATGATCTTGGGGGAAGTTCTCTTAGGGAGTAGATTTTCCATTTGGAAATTCTTCTTGACCCAGTATTATTCCTTGATATTTAGGTACAGCCACTGCCAGGAGTATTTTTTACCAGCTTGGGTGGTGTTCCTTGTGCATTTAGTGTGGTAAACAATGACCTTTTCAGAGAATGTGAACATTCAGCATTACAGAAATGTGTAGAAATGTACCATGTAGTGCCACATGCTTGACCAACTCTCATCCATAGTTTGAGTCCTCCTTTTATAAGAAAGGAATTATATGGCAAAGTATAACCATATCAGTATCAGGTTCTTCATGCTGTAAAGTATTGCTTTGTGAACACTGGGGATTTTTGACATATCAGCCTTTTCTAGTGAGTTTCATTAATCTTCAAGAGTTTTTCAAATATTCCCCATTTCCAAAATATCACCTAAACCAGCGATGGTGAACCTTTTCAAGACTGAGTGCCCAACTGCAACCCAAAACCCACTCCCTGGTCGCCGCAGTGCACGCACATTGCACCCAGCAACCCAGCCCAGATGTGTGGGGGGCAATTTTCCGCCTCCCCACATGACCAACTCTGTGCGCGCATGCCCACAGAGAGGGCTCTGAGTGCCGCCTCTGGCACGTGTGCCATAGGTTAGCCACCAGGGACCTATACCATCCTTTTCAAAAACACTTTCAGGGAAAAAATAATTTTTTTGCAGTTGCTTGCATAATTTCCATGTTCCTGAAAAATGATTAGAGTCTGGAAAGAAATATCAAATTTAAATTCAGTGCTCACCAGTTTTAAGGATTTTTTTGGGGGGGGACACACCTTCACTGTTGTTTGCATTCTTTCATGGAGTTTTCTATGTAGCTTTCCAGGTTTAAATCAGTCCACTGCCTGTCACAAATGTGAGTACTGTTTTGTCTGACTTTTTCAAAGATATCTTCAAACTTGATGAGATGTCCGCATCTTATTCACCTAATTGTAGGCCATCTAAATTGTCAGTGCAGATGTTCTTGTGAACTTGTAGCCTGTGGTCTTCTACATTTTGATAACAGAATATGTTTGTTCAGTTTTGCTACAAAGTCACCCATAGGTAATTTTGTTTTTTAAGTAGCCTGTCATTTCAGGATTCAGTGTAACCTATAATGCTGTTTTCTGTTAAACAACATCTGAATGGATTTGTTGCTTAGTGATGAAATAGTGCAGTGTAAGATTCTCTGTTTATACCATGTATTCTTGGAATACTTGAACACAACTGCTTGCAGCTTCTGTTTTGTATTTCCAACCATTGCATGGTACATTATCATTTAATGGTAGCTTGTTGCAGTATTTATGAATTTTTGAAAATCATTGCTAATAGTCTAAACCTTGATATAGATCAGTTATTTTTCAGACACCTTGAACTAGTCTTGTTGGTCCCTTGATGATTTTACTGTATTTCTGTAATGTTTGTTTTGATTTCATGTCAGGAATAATGCATTGATTCCTCCTGGGTTCTGATCTATAACAAAATGCCCTGTGTTAATGTTTTAAAAAATAATCTGGATGATTAGTTTCAAGCCGATGCATTTTCTCAGCGTAATACAACATGTGTGGTAACTAAATTAGTGATGTCACCACTATATCACTCTTGCTGTGTTCACTGTATCTGACTGTGAGATGAGACTGAATGATAGGGATCCACCATACATTATTCTCATATTTGCATATGAAATTAATGGATGACATAGTCCATGAAGGTACCAAAATATCCTCATCATCTGAACTGGCACCTGCTTTCACAAGACTTCACACAAACTTTGTATCAAACAGCATCTTTAATTTAGTGTTTGAGACAAAGCAAATGATCCTATGTCTTGAATTCTGTACGTAAATTGCAGCGAGCTCCAGTGCAGAAAATGGTCTGATCCTTTGGCATAATGATTCTGATGCCAAAATACAAGGCCTGCTTTGAACAACATTAAATAGTGTTGATAGCTTTAATGTAATGGACAGCACTTGGAGAGCATTTGAACAATGTCATGATCACTCAGTGTTCCATTAAGTGATGAATGGCCTGCATTGTCAAAATGGTTTAGTGCAGCCAATATAAATCAACCCTTAACCCTTTAGGCACAAAAATGATTGCTGTTTGGGAATTAAAAGGGTTATGAGCCTACATAGAAAAAGAAAAGGGCAATATCTGTCACATAATTTCACAAATAGGTTATAGAAGTACAAATTTGATATTTTGTACAGTATGTTACAAAACTGAAAAACCTGTGTGAAGATGCTAAATAATCATATTTAATTTTAATTTTATTTCATTTTTATTCTTGTATCTTGTTGTGAAACTTTTTTTGGAGATGTTACCATTAGCATTGTAACAGCAAAAAATTATACTTTGATCAAGTTTATGAATAGAGGTACAATGGTTCATGAGATAGGTATTATGAGAAGGTAAGCAAGGGCCATTTTAGAAAATAGACTTGGACCAACTTCCTTGTGATATCTACCCAAGTTTTTCTCAGTCCAGACTGTGTCTTCTTCTCATATTGGTGAAAATTTCTGTCAGGCATGAAAATCCTACAGAGGTCTATCATAGGCATAAGGCTATGATGCATGACCTAGGGTTTTGCCAATCTGTGTGGAAGTGTTTGCTATTTTGGTATCATTTATTCCCTACAGGGAAAAGAAGAGCTTCATTTGACCTCATTCCCCCTGAAGGTACAGAAAACAAAGCAGATGAAAATGCTATTCTAAAGCCTGAAGACATAGTACCAAAGGAACCAGGAAGTTCAAAAAAGACACCCAGAACACTTTCAAGACCAACAGATCGTGTATATTCTGATTATCGTACAACTTCTTCTCAGTATAATGCAGTCGTGGGAGGCATACCTTCAAAATGTAGGTAGACACACATATAGTTTTGTTACCACATTAGCTAATTATTTTTGAAGCATGTAGATGCTATAATCAAAGGTACTCATTGTCAACTTCAGTGTAGTGCTCACCACTCCCTCTGCTCTAGGTCTACTGCCACCCCTCAGCTGTCTTGCTGGGGTTTTTTTTGCAAGGGAACTCAAGTTCTAGTATGTCCTGGGCAGCACCATCCAAACAGCTGGGTACCCAGATGTGGCACTGGAGCCATGCAAGCCTGCCAGTCCCTATGAGGATTAACAGGTTATACCACCAAAAAGGTGCTTTAAGTCCAAAGCCCCAGTTGCAATGGGGGTAACAGCTGGGTGGAATCCAACCAGCATCAGCTCCTCCCCTAGTTATAACCCTGGACCACCCCTGCTATGAGGGGTGGGGGTGGGGGCACAAGGACACTCATTCCCACTGCTGTGGAGGGCTGCAGTGGCTGCAAACATGCAGATTTGCCCCTTAACCATGGCAAGTACCCCAGGGAGAACAAATCTGTCATGGCCCTGTACCACTCCCAGTGGCGGATTTGCCCCCCCCCCTTTGTATGGGGCTGTGAGTCACCCAAAGAACCTACTTAGTTGCATGGTTCATTTTCATCACCCTTATGTAGACTGGGATCAGAAACATTCTCTACTTTTTTAAAAGAAAATTAAAGTTCAGGTATATTAACAATAATGTAGACTGAAATTAGAACTGTGTACATATTATGCCAAGTATTATGCCAAATGACCATTTTAAAGTAAACTCTTGATGTTTCATTTTGGGTAAATGTTTTAAGAGCACAATATGTGGAAAAATGGATACTAGCATAAGTGATTTTAACAAATATAGGCTATAATACAGCCAAAGTTAAGCAGTTTTCTTGTTGATCTCAACTAGAAAAATAAGCACTTCCTCAAAATGAATAAAACTTAAAAATGGTTTGCTTGGCAGAGTTGTGCTCATACTGAAAGAATCTTGTTCCTTCATAATATTTTGATATTTTTGTTTTCAAGTGCTTTTGGCCATAGTGATTTAAAAGCCCAATTGCACATGTAAATTAGAAGAACAGGTGTTTGTACTGCATTTCCAAAATAAACTTCTAGTGGGAAATCTAGCTTTCTTTTAAAGAATGTGTCCCAGCTTTGTTGGCAAGGCACTGTTCTGTGTGAATTAATGCATCCTTTTGTGTGTGTGTGTGTGGCATGTGCTTTTCTACAGTCTTCCCATTATATGGGGTTCCAACTATTCGTGGAGACATCCCTGCTCCTCGCTTTCGCCGCATCAGTGACATCACTAATTATGGAGATCAAGCCAGTGCTTATGCATTATTATCTCCATCCATCTACAGTAATAAAGGAGTGTATGAAAGAGACTTCTTCAAGTCAAGACCAAAAGAAGAGGTATATTGATTCAAAAGCTTGTTTTTGAGACCTCATTCTCATTGTATGTATGTGGAATAGATACATTATCTGCCACTAGAGCACCTGTCAAATTTAGAATAATCCATTAAGGTACTATATTTCTCCAATGAAAGTTAGTGGAGTTACTCCAAGGCTCATTCCGCACATGCAGAATAATGCACTTTCAAACTGTTTTCAGTGCTCTTTGAAGCTGTGCGGAATAGCAAAATCCACTTGCAAACAGTTGTGAAAGTGGTTTGAAAACGCATTATTTTGCCTGTGCGGAAGGGGCCTAAGTTTGGTTAAATGTCCACATCTCTAGTACCCCATTTGTAATGAAATGCTAAACAGTTACCCACTTCTAATCCCATTGACTTCAGTGGACTTCAAAAGGTTTAGGGTTAGTCTGTTACAATAAAAACTTAGTTCTCTGCAATCAAAAATTATTTCAGGAAAATCAGATTGGATGCTGAGAGCTTCTTAAATGAGTTTGAAAGTGTTTTTGTTTCTATTTTTGTTTTACAAGGAGACACATGAGAATTTGGTATGGATTGGGACCACAGAATAGGAGAAGGAACAAGGTTTAAGCTTTCCCTCTATGCTGTTTTCCTGAACTGCAGCTGGTGCATTGGGCTAAACATAAGATCTTTTTTGCAAGTCCTGATCAGGATTTGTAACTTTGCTCTAATATATGCAGAACTATTTCGGATTTGAAAAATAGCGTGGAAGGGGAGTGGGGAGGGGAGGTTTAACACCATCCACATCACAGCTCTGACCCAAACCGTGTCTGTGATCAAAAACCATTTGGAAACTTATTTACAGAACCCTCAGCATCATGTCTATTTTGGCTTTTTATCTTGAATTACTGACAAGTTTCCACCAGATGTGATATTTTGTGTTACTTTATAGATTGCAAGGATCCTGCGCAACATTGGTGTGAGTATTTCAGATGAAAGTTTTGATGAAATCTGGAGGCAGGCCTGCCTGAAAGATCACAGAGGAGAGGCTTGTGTAGAATCTGTTCGAAATGTACTGGACGAGATGCAAGCATCACACATAAAAAGCAGATAATGGGCTGTCTGTGATATTTATTTTATTTATATCCTTTCTGTATGTGAAGAAGATTCTCCCATTTTTACTTGGTTTACAAAATAAAGACAGAACATGTTCAGTCACTGAAAATACATTTAAAAAACAGCCTATACAGTTTTAAGTCAGAAATAAAACATTCCAAAATGAGAAACATGTGTACAATCAGATATCAGAGTCAATACAGTAGCGGGGGGGGGAATGGAAAGAACCCTTGGGGAACGTTCAAGAACAGAGCTAAGCAAAAACAAACAAGTTACCCCAGTAGAGCACTGAAATGGATGAATGGGAGATATTCTCAGTGGAAAATAAGCACAAAATCACTGTGGTTAAAAGTTATATGAGATTGAGATTGCTCAAGAGCACAGGTGTCAAACTCACGGCCCTCCAGATGTTCATGAACTACAATTCCCATCAGCCCTTGTCAGTATAGCCAATGCTCATGTTGGGAGGGACTGATGGGAATTTTAGTTCATGAACATCTGGAGGGGCATGAGTTTGACACTCCTGCTCAAGAGGATACTTGTGCAGCAATGAAAGGGGAAACATAATGCAACTAATAAGCGGAATGTTATACTGGAACTTGTAAATTCCAGGTTTTAATCTTCATTCTGTCATGGAAACTTCCTGGGTGACTTTTGCTCAGTCACAAACTCTCAGCTAAACCTTCCTCATAGGGTTGTAATGGGAATGAAATGAAGAAGAGCCACTACATAAGCCACTAGATGGTAAGGAATATGAGCACTCTGTTCAGAGAAATAATAGGAATAGGAAGAAGTGGGATTAGGGGGCAACCAACACTAATGATGTCCGATTGAATATATTGACCAGTATAATCATATATTCGCATAAATCATACTTAAGACATCTTTTTGATGAGCTTCACAGACTATTCTGGGAACTAAGGAACTAAGATGGCGCCCGCGGCGGAGCTCAGCAGCGGGGCTCCGCTAAACAAACAAACTTTCTAAGCCTTTTACAACTGCGAAGTGTGAAGACCTCCTCCTAAATCAGCCTGGGAGAGAACTTTCTACCCACTTCGGTATTTTACAACTGCGAAGCATTTTACAACTGCGAAGCCTTTAAGCCTTTTACAACTGCGAAGTGTGAAGACCTCCTCTTAAATCAGTCTGGGAGAGAACTTTCTATCCACCTCGGCATTTGTGGTTGCTTGTCAGGTCAGGAACAACTGGCAGATAAGAACGACTGGTGGATGTGTGCTGGAGCGGCGGCATGTGCGGCTTGAGGTTTCTTGTGTTTTTCATCGCTTGCCTGCCTTGCCTTGCACTTTTGTGTCCCCCCTGCTGTGGTGGATATATTGACCTATCCGGCGCTGATCTCCCCCACCCCGGAGGCTGGACTGTGCCCAGAGCAGCTTGGAGGCGAAGTTGCCAGGGGTCGGTGGCAGAGATCTCTTCTGAACCTCCATTTTGCACTTGGGCGTGGGCTGTGCCGGGATTGTGGTGGCTCCACTTGGAAAACCGGAGCGCGGAGACTGAGTTGGATCCCGCCGTGAGAGGTAGCAGACAAGGGAGACTTGGCATTTCCTTCAGTACAGTGAGCCCTGACTTTCGCCTGGTAACACTGGCGATACTGTATGTTACTCTTAAGCTGCTGGGTGTGACACTGGATGAAAGCCAGGAGGCTGGATATTGCCGGTGCAGGCAGCTGCGACTGTTTTCAGGCCTGATTGTGCATCGAGGAACTGTTGGGACACGAACATTTGTAAACTTTAGTGCTCGGTTTGGCTGTGGCGCGCCGGCAGTGAGAGAGCAGAGTGCACCACGACCTTGGGGGCCATCTCAGGGTACAGAGTATTTTGTTTGGGATCTTAGAGGAGTGGCTGGTGGCAGGAGCCCTCCAGCTGTTGCCCTATATTGCTGGCCCTTCAGGACTTTTTCCAACTTGGATGATTACACGCAAGCAGTGGGCTTGGGTGGTGTGAGGCCCACGCCTGCTGTCCGAGCCTGTGAAACAACTGCACTTTATGTCCGCTGTTCATGCAATAACTGCACTATTACTTTAATAAGAACTGGGGAGAGGAGAGTGCTGCTGGTGGGCCAGAGGACTGGCCGATTGCGAGGCGAGCGACAAGGACTGCCCCTCGGATCGACGGGGCTATTAGGAATAAAAAATCTCCGGGCGCTTGGCAACATCATTCTGCCTGGATTCGAGGAGCCGGTGGTGAGAGAGCCGTGTAAACCGTATTCCAGGGGACGAACTCCGGCTTCGGAGCGACGTGAGCAAGATCTAAGTGGGGTGCCCAGTGGCAGAGGGCTCCTGCGCGTTGCCCCGTTTGCCTGGGATTGTGCTGCCAGCACCTTTAGACTTTCTGCTGCCTCGGCAAGCTGCGGATTACCGGCTGGCCCTGGTGGTGGGGGCCGTGTGCCTGTCGCCCATAAAAGAGCTGCTCGTGCTAATTATTGCAGACTCATAGATCTGGTGGCAGCACCACTGTCTGCTGATTACCACTCTCTTTTGCCCCATGTGTAAATGCCAGTTGATCAGTGAGTTTCATCTAGCTGATAACTGCTTTTGCCTATGATAGTCAGTCTAATGATTGTATTTATCATTGTTAGGATTAGTGGGGATTAGTTTATCTATAAAACTGGTTAGGCACAGTTGTTGCTGTGGCCTTCCAGCCTGTATGTGATGCAGTGTTAGGTTAAGGTAGCTAGATCAGTATTAGTACCTAGCAGTGGGGTGGGCCTGCTTAGAGTGGTAGTGGTTAGTGAGGCTATAGGTTGGGGGAGGGCGACTGAGCAATGGGGGCACCTACCTTGGGGCAGGGGATCCCGGTGCTGATGGGACGGGGTAGATATAGCGGCAGGCGGTGGCCGAATGATAGAAGACGAACGAGATATGGTCATGCTCGTTCGCTTTCTGACCTCCGACCTATCCCAAGAGACGACGGTGGCGGGGTTCAGGATTACTCTGCTTCGTCGCTGGTGTTGATCAATGCCAGGTCCATCAACAATAAAACCGCTGTGCTCCGAGACTATCTCGAAGCCCAGCAGATGGACCTGGCTTGTATCACCGAAACCTGGGTGCGTGAGGGTGAAACCGTCGCCTTAGGCGAAGTCACGCCACCCGGGTTCGCGTGCCTCCACCAGCCGCGAACACAGGGCCGGGGGGGAGGTGTGGCGATGTTCATCCGTGATTCCATTCCCTTCAGGGCGACCCCCATCCCGGAGATCGCCGGCATGGAATGTGTCGGCCTAGAGTGGTTGGCCGCGGAGAGGATGGCGATCCTCCTGGTGTACCGGTCGCCTAGCGCACCAGGGGACTGCCTGCTGCGGCTGCTGGAGGTGGTGGCGGACTGGGCATTGCGGTTCCCCAGACTTATTGTTCTGGGGGACTTTAATGTCCATGCTGACGCCGCCTCATGTACAGTGGCCGCGGACCTGGTATCATCCATGGCGGCACTGGGCCTCTCCTTGGTAAGTTCTGGCCCCACTCACGAGGCTGGCCATACGCTGGATTTGGTCTTCGGTTTGGGGGTTGATATGGTCATGTCCTCTACGGATAGAGTGCCATGGTCTGACCATTACGCCCTGAAGGTTCGGATGGCCCTGCCACGCCAAACCCGTCTAGGCGAGGGGCTGATTTACGCCCGCCCGCGGAGACTTATGGATCCAATTGGTTTCCTGAATGCTCTGCGGGATCCTGAACCCGCCGGCACACTCGATGAGCAGGTGGAGGACTGGAACTCCCGGCTCTCCGATGCCATCGAGACTGTTGCTCCCCGGCGTCCTCTTCGCCCCCGTGTTCGGCAGGCTCCCTGGTATACCGGGGAGCTGCGCCATATGAAAAGGGTGCTTAGACGACTAGAGCGAGTGTGGCGGAAATCTCGCGACGGCGCTGCGCGAACATCTTATAGGACGTTTATGAAGGCCTATGAGATGGCAACGAAGGAGGCGAAGAGGGCTTTCTTCTCCTCCTCTCTTGCGTCTGCTAGCTCCCGCCCGGCACAATTATTTCGTATAATTCGGTCTTTGACCTCCCTATCGGAAGGATCTACTAACCATCAATTGGCTATTAGCTGTGAGGCATTCATGAGCTTCTTTGCAGATAAAGTCACGTCGCTTCGCCGGGACCTTCCCGCCACGTTATCTACAATTAGTGAACTGGAGGCTCCCTTGCCGTCTTCGGGCCCAAGTTTGGCCCAGTTCTCCCTGCTCTCCGAAGCCGCTGTTGACAGGGCCTTGGCTGCTGTTAGACCTGCTACCTGTCCTCTGGATCCGTGCCCCTCCTGGCTTATAAAAGCTTGCTGGGCAGAGTTACGACCCCATCTGTTGAACATCATCAATGACTCCCTTGAGCAAGGGGTCTTTCCGGATGGGTTGAAGGAGGCAGTGGTCCGCCCACTCTTAAAAAGACCATCGTTAGATCCGGGGGATCTGGCCAATTACCGCCCCGTTTCGAACCTTTCGTTTCTGGGGAAGGTAATTGAGAGAGTGGTGTTGGAGCAGCTTCAGGGTTTCCTGGATGACACATCGGCCTTCGATCCCTTCCAGTCTGGCTTCCGTGCTGGGCATGGGACGGAGACCGCTCTTGTCGCCATCACGGATATGCTCCGTATGCAACTTGACCGAGGCGGATCGGCGCTGCTGGTTTTGTTAGATCTTACCGCAGCGTTTGATATGGTTGATCACGACCTTTTGACCCACCGCCTGGCCGCTTCCGGGGTACGGGGCACTGTCCTTCAATGGATTGCCTCGTTTCTCCGGGACCGGAATCAGCAAGTGTGGTGCGGGGATGAAGCCTCCCGGAGGTGCCCTCTTCAGTGCGGAGTACCCCAGGGAGCGCTGCTATCCCCGCTGTTATTTAACATCTATATGCGACCACTTGCTCAGTTGGTGCGGAGCTTTGGGCTGATCTGTCATCAATATGCTGATGACACTCAGCTCATTCTGTTGATGGAGGGGGTAGCGGTTGCCGCCCCTGCGGCTCTCCAGCATTGTTTGGAGGCGGTAGCTGGTTGGTTGCAGCAGAGCAGGCTGCGACTGAATCCATCGAAGACGGAGATCCTCTGGCTAGACCGCAGGGGTGAGGTCGGGGATTTCCAGCTGCAGGTGGGGGAGGGGGTCTCATAGGCGCCGACCCCTCCGTTCGCAGTCTGGGGGTCCACCTGGATTTGTCTCTCTCAATGGAGACCCAGGTGGCCCATACAACCCGGACTGCATTTTTCCATCTTCGCCAGGCCCGGCGGTTGGCTCCCTTCCTCTCCCAGGCGGATCTGGCCACTGTGATCCATGCAACGGTCACCTCCAGGCTGGACTATTGTAACTTCGCTATGCGCTGCCTTCCCTTGCGTTTGATTCGGAAGTTAAAACTGGTCCAACATGCGGCAGCACGCCTGCTCACAGGTGGCGCCTTCAGAGAACACATCCAGCCTGTGCTGCGGCAGCTGCACTGGCTTCCGGTTGAATTCCGAATCATCTTCAAGGTGTGGGTTTTGACCTTCAAGGCTTTGCGCGGCCTGGGACCCTCGTACCTTCGGGACCGCATCACCCCATATGTCCCAATTCGGCCCCTGCGTTCTGCAGAGGCCAACCTACTGGTGATCCCCGGCCCCTCTATGATGCGGCTGGCCTCCACGTGGGCCAGGATGTTTACGGCACTGGCCCCGGCCTGGTGGAACACCCTTCCTCCAGCTGTCCGGGCCCTGCGGGACCTGGGTGAGTTCCGCAGGGCCTGCAAGACTGTGTTGTTCCACCGGGCCTTTGGAGTGTCCAGCTGCTGAACGGTGCCCCCTCACTGCTCTGTGCCTGGGACAGTTACATCAGGGTCCCCTCATATTGAGGGGCCCCACCGCCCCCCCTCATGGGGGAAGGTTTTAAATTGGGGTTGGACGCCTCTTGTTATTATGTATTATGGTTATTCGCTGTTTTTATGAGTTTTAAGCTATTTTATGGGATGGAGCTTATGTATTTATATTTGTATGACCGCTCCTGTTGATGTTCAAATAATGTTGTTCACCGCCCGGAGCCCTTCGGGGATCGGGCGGTATATAAATTTAAGAAATAAATAAATAAAATAAAAATATTCAAGTATAGATTTTGATCTAACCCATCAGACTCTCCTATATTCTGTTCCTATTCAAGTATACGGTGAATTCTGGCATTAGCCCAGCAATACCTACTGGCATGTCTCTCATAGTTTTAAACAGGGACAGTCATCATTTCTGCCCATAGTACTCAAGCTATTGTGTTAAAGAAATACAACATTCTTAAAAAACAATGGCTGACTTCAGACTTGCCAAGCTACATTCTTGGATGGTGTAATCCCATTGATAACTTTGCACTTGCCAATAACGTGAACCAGACATTCAGTTTCATTTTATAGAACGAACATTGCTGTTCTAAACAAAGTTACACCCTTCTTACACTCTAGTTACACCTATGCCCCTGCCCAAATTTGCCTCTTTTTGAGGATTTATAGGTTGCCCTCCCTCTCCAGTTAATGATGCAAAATATTGGATATATTTTAACATGTTCATTGTCTAGAACAAACTTGATGTCTGGTGATACAAAAAAGGAGAAGGGTAGCTTCAAACCTGTGTTTGAGAGAAACAGTGTGAAGCAGAGAAACTGTAATATGTCCTTAAAATAGGTTTTAAGGCTGTTTCCGCACATGCGCGGAAACACAGCTCCACCAGCATGAATTGTGCTGGTGGAGGCTTGAGGACCATTCTCATGCTATCGTGCGAGTGGCCCTGACTTCCCCCCAGCCGGAGAGGCGGCTCCACACGGAGCTGCCTCTTGGTTGGCCCCTTCCACTGACCTTCCTGTCCAGCATCACTTTGGAGGGCTGCAGGGACCCTCCCACGCTGCCCTTCAACCTCCAGGGGTCAAAGGGCAGCGTGGGCAGGTCTCTGCAGCCCTCCAGAGTGATGCTGGACAGGAAGGTCAGTGGAGGCAACGGGAAAAGTGGTGGCGTCCCGTTGGTGCGGTTCACACCGAGCCAGCGGGAAGACACCGCTTTGCAAAAACCTCGCTCAACGAGCAAGGTTTAAAGCGGCGGCTTCACGCCACTCCAGGGTGGCCAGGACAGTGCTGCTGCAATGCCGCAGCGCCTCCTGTGCGAATAGCACCGCAAGTATGGTGTGTTTGTCATCCCTGGGGCGCTGTATTTCACCCATGCGGAAAGGGCCTTAGATACAAAGAGCTGAACTTCTAGCATCCATCCATATCTTTGTTTTTTTAAATAATCAAGATGAAGCTTTGAAGAACAGCTTCCTTAATAATTTATCGCTTTTGAATTGGTTTCTCAAGTATCTTGGCTTTGATTAAAATTTAAACACATTTATCAGACTCAAAATGGGAGGGAGAAATGCAAAGGAAATATATTCTCTCCTTTTAAAAACTAACAAAAATGACATCCTGACTGTTAAAATAATGGAGGAAATATTCAAAGAGATTAGAACTTGAATACTTGCCAAGTAGTTGGTATTACGGTTTCCAGTAAACTAAAGACTGACAGATGTAATCTGTCCACACCAAGTCATTGTAGAAGGTTTGTTTTAGTAAATATTACTAATGTGTTTGTGTGTAATCTATACTAATGTCTACATCGTATCACCATTTGATCTCAACATTTGTGAGATTTTAGCACTACACAAAATATATACTCTAAATGCCTATATTGCTTAATGCTTTATCCATACAGTGGGCTCACAGAAAAATATTTGCAACATGCTGTTTTTGCCTTGGCTGTCATTCCACCTCCTCTTCCCAACTTCTCTTAGCACTTTATTATTGGTAAGATGTTTAGTTGCATGCTCAACTGTCTTTCAGGACCAGCACTAACAATGAGGCAAGGTGAAGCAGCAGCCTCAGGAACTGATTGTTGGAGGAATGGCAGCCCCTGTCACTACCCTGCCTTATTTGCTGCACCACCACTGTGTCATACTCCCATCCAGCAGCTGTAGTAGCTGCCACTCTTCCCCTCGTCTTCCACCCCTAACTGGAAGTTACTCTTCCTGCAGCATTATTGCATGTGTTTTGACAAAGATTTAGAGCTGAAGGATCAGTCTCTGGCATCTTCAATGAAAGGACTGAGGTTTGGGGCAAGATGACCACTGGCTTAGGTTTTGAAGAGCTGCTACCATAGCCTGGGTAGTGAGGTAGACCAATGGTGTCATTCAAAATAAGTGACACAGATTATTTTACACAGAAATATAATTTTAATTTTTTTAATTTTTTAAATTTGTATCCCACCCTTCCTCTTCCTATTTCCTCTTTCTTCATACATTTTCACTGCAATCCTAATGCCAAGTTATTTCAATCTAAGCCAATTGTTGTCATTTTAGATTCATCCATGTGAGTTTCCTGAGCTCCATCAGTGGGCAAATCTGACTAAACACTATTGTCCTGCAACAGTGGTGGTCCCTGTTGCCACTGTTGGGCCTGCCAACAGCCTGCTTCATCCCCACAGTCCCCCCATGTTCCATCCAAGAGTTAGAGCTTTGGTGCTGGGCTCCCTCCTCTCTCCCTGACACCGGAGGATAAAAACAGGCTCATCTGGGAAGGTGGGGAAGCAAGCCAGGTGTGGAGCCAGGTGTGGTGGGACAAGAATGGCAAAGCAGCCAGCAGCAGGTAAGGGGAATGCTGGAGCCAGCAGGAACATGGGCTGGGGTGGGGCATGACAATCCAACAACTCAGCATCTGAATGACAGAGGAAGGGGGCAGGGGAAAGACAATGGAAAGGTGGGGCCAGCACAGGACAGATTGGATCAGGACCAATATGGCTCGTGAAGGGTGAGCTTAGTCCTACTCTCCAGACCCAGGTTGGGGGCAGGGTAGATTGGTGCAGGAGAAATGGAGGGGAGGACAAAATGAAGAAGGATAAGGGCCAATGAGGAGGATGCTAGTGGAGGTTCCTAGAGCTGGGGAACCTCATATGCCAGGAGGAAGAGGAAGCACATGAGACCTTCTCCCTTGCTTCTGAAGCATGAGAGACCCCTGGGGAGCTGGCAGAGGCAGTAGAGGTAGATTGGCAGCTCCAGAGCTGGGCAGCGCCACGACTATGGGGGGAAATGGCAATAGCTTCATTATCCATTCTCTTTATTTTTAAATTTCGTATCTCATACCTTTTATTAATTCCTTTTCTCCCTGACTGGGGACCAAAGCAGCTTTTCACATCATTCCCTGTTTCTCCACAATCCTCACAACAGCCATCTTGTGAGAGTAGGTTAGGCTGAAAGATTGTGTCAGGTTCAAGGTCACCTGAAAAGCTCTTATGGCGGGGGCCTGGTTGCACTTGGCTGTCTCAGGTTCTAGTCAGTGGTGGAATTAAAAATAATTTAACAACTGGTTCCGGTGGTGGGATTCAAGTAATTTAACAACTGGTTGTTTACAGCACCATTTTAACAACCGGTTCTGCCAAAGTGGTGCAAACCTGCTGAATCCCACCACTGGTTCTAATCCAACATTATTACCACTATGCCGCACCAGGCCTTGATGGTAGCCCTTTATCAGCCCACATACAGACTTGGATCCTGCCTTCCCCCTCCAACAGCTGTCCAAAATGTCCTCCAGTGCTGCACCTGAGAAATGAGGGAACACCAGAAATAGCTTGTGGAGTGTAGAGGTCTGCTGTGGTAAATCAGTTTTCCCCCAGTGGAACTTTTTGGTAGGATCATGTGATAGTTTTGCTCTCAGTGTCTGACCAATCAATATAATATTGTTATGTTACCCATGATCAGCTCCTGAAATCTGAGTAGCGCTGAATAAAAACAATGGCATGGAGAAATTTTTTGAAGGATTGAGGTATTCATTATGCACTTCAAGTGCTAGAAATATATGCAGCTCCAAAACATCCCCAAACACTGTGGTTTTGTGCTTTCCTCCTGAGGCTGCTCAAACAATCTGATAACTTTTCTGAGTCTCCCCACAGCTTTCAGGCTTATTCACAGACAATTTCACACCAGCATTTTAAGCAGCTCATTGCACTTTTCCTTCTTGCTTCTTGTTATTGAACAGTAAAGCATATTGATTTGTTTCTCTGTTTTGGGGGAAATGCATCTGTAAAACTGATGAGTTTCAGTCAAATTCATTTTTCATTGCCTATTCACACACCTGTTGGTTGCAAGGTCACTGCTTGAGAAACCTAGACATGTCAGCCTCCAGCCAGTAGAAGTTTGGTCATGTGCACTGGCTGTCATATACAGGACTCCAGCTGTTATATACTGTCTATAGGACATGGTGGATAGTGCCAGAAAAATTCAACCAGTACTTCTAGATCAGGGGTAGGGAACCTGCGGCTCTCCAGATGTTCAGGAACTACAATTCCCATCAGCCTCTGTCAGCATGGCCAATTGGCCATGCTGGTAGGGGCTGATGGGAATTGTAGTTCCTGAACATCTGGAGAGCCGCAGGTTCCCTACCCCTGTTCTAGATATATGCTGAAGGATGAATCCAGCACCTGGTGGTGAGTGGAAAGCAATCAATCAATGTAGGGCTTCTCCTAGACCCGTGGTGGCGAACCTTTGGCACTCCAGATGTTATGGACTACAATTCCCATCAGCCTCTGCCAGCATGGCCAATTGTAGGGGCTGATGGGAATTGTAGTCCATAACCTCTGGAGTGCCAAAGGTTCGCCACCACTGTCCTAGACCAACATGTACCTAAATTATTGTGGAAACCTCACCAATGTCACTTTACATCAGCAAAGGGATTGTTGGGGATTTCCGGCTAGGCATATTGTATGAGAATGTGAATTGCAATGTATGGAACACACTGTTTAATTATTGTGATGAATATTTGGAATTGGTCACATGATGATAAAATGATAACATTTGCTAGAAAGCTGTGAGTTGCACATTTCACACAAGTCTAATGCTTCGTAAAGCACCATCTGTCAAACTGGCTGTATCACCTTGCCAAATCGACACAACAGTTTCCTAACAGATGGGCCCAAATGGTGGAATGCCAGTAAATTGATACATACACTGTTTTGGAGTGTTTGGATAGGAGGCCAATCCAAGAAATGTTGAATCCAGGAGTCTTCACTTTTTAAGCAGATACTTCATTCCATTTGCTCAAAATACCATTAGCTAGTGAAACACTACCAGAAATTACTATGTGCAGAAAAGATTTGGGTTGTAGAAATTGGTGTAAATGTTTCAGGTTCATGATTTTGACTTTGTTGCCAAGTTCTGCATTAAGGAGCCTCTTCATCACCTTCTTCATCTGTCCGTCCGTCCGTCCGTCCGTCTGACCGACCGTCCGTCTGTCTGCCTATCCACATATATACATACATGCATACACACTTTCAATTACTTGTCAGATCTCTGAATGTTTTCACCATGGACACTTTTTACTGGAAAGTTAACTTCATTTTAATGATGTATCTTGAAATGAATAAGTGCCTATGTTGAGGCTTGCATTCTATACAGCTTCTGCAGCCAGAAAACCTCTTGCTGATATTAACTCAAGGAAACTTTGAAACACTACAGTTCTGAGAGGTTCTTCCTTCCTAAGTGACATATAAATATGTTCTGTTTGGCACATACAGTAGCAGTATCACAAGCAGGTTGTCATATTACTCCTTTCAATCATTTTCTTTTCTGTCAGTTTTCCTCTAATACAACCAATCTCTCTTTTGCCTAAGGGATGACAGTTTTTTTTTTTAACAGTACAGACCTAAGGAGAATTACATCTTTCTCAGCTCGCTGAACTCAGTGAGCTTAGAAGTGTATAACTCTTCTTAGGATTCCACTGCAGGTTTTGTAGCTGATTAGAAAAGTGCAACTAGACAGTTCCCTACAGATACTTTAACCCTACAGAATTATTTCTGTTGCTTAACGCAACAGACCATTATTAGCCATACTTCAGTTATTCAAGGATAAAAGACCTTACAACATGCTTGAAAGAATATTAATCTCAGAGCTGCTCTATGTTGATTTTGAGATAGCTGAAAGCATTTTCCCCTTTGTAAGTACTCATTATCAAGTGAATTCTGGGAAGCTGCTTTGTACTTCACCATATGCAGACCGAATAACCCTGCCTTCAAAACTCATTTGTAGGCAACAAGCAAAACATAATTTGCCTGCTTTGAGCACTACAGTAGTTTAGGCAAAAGACACCAGTCCTAGGGCTTGAGGTTTATTCTGTTTCAGGATGTCTTGATGTAACCATTCTGTGTATCGTCAAATACAGCTTATTTTAGACATCACTGCTTAGTGCTGAGCAACTTTTTGTTCACATGGACAGAAGGAATAGCTGAGGGTCAGTTTTGTTACATTTGGGTGAGTGTAAGTTTATCACTTTTGTCACACAAGTATGAATTAGATTATGTGCTTTTGAGTATCTGAATAGCTCCAGAGTTTCAGATCAGGGTTATTGCTGATTTATTATTCACTTAATTGTTTCATTTTAGTCAGTCTTTCTTATTGATACTTATGACAGATTACAAAATTCAAAATGAACAAACTAATACAATGAAAACAGCTTAATACATACTGTAAGTAATGCAGTACAACTGGATTGGAAGATAAGAAAAATATTGCAATAAAAACAGCACAATACATAAATAAACTATGAAATGAAACTGCTATTTTTTCACAGACATTAAACCAACTGCTATAAACTGCTATTTTTTCACAGACATTAAACCAACAGCACTATCTCCTGTATAAGAATACGGAGATGGGATTTGTTTTATTTACTTAAATATTTATATATTGCCTTGCCTAATTTCAAGACGGTGGACATAAAATACAGTGCATAGTAACCAATCATTAAAAGCATGCAATATTCCAAGATCAAATTTATAGAAATTTAACAGACTTCAAAAGTCAATGGCAAGATCAGCTACTGCACATCATTTTATGCAGAGCTGCCCTTGAGGCTGCTTTGGAGACTCCAGCTGATGCAAAATGCAGCCGCCCAGGCAGAGGCATAGTTCCAAGGGGGCGGTGTGTGTGCGCGTGCAATGCACCAGGTGTGTGCACCTGTGGGGTGTGTGGCGGGGGTGTTCCAGGGGTATGGCGGGAGTATTCTGGGGAGAGGCGGGGGCATTTCAGGGCAGGGTGGAGGACACACCCGTGCACTGGGTGCTTTCCCCCCTTGCTACGCCTCTGGGCCCAGGTCCTTAGCAGGGCCCCATGTCAGGCATCTATCCACCCAGTGCTCTGTCAGCTACATCAGCTGCAGGTGAAGTACTGAGTCAGGTTCAAGTATCTGGTGCTAATCTTCAAACTCCTGAACAGTCTCGGGCTTTGATATCTGTGGGACTGACTCTCCCAAAACATTTCCTAAAGAGCTTTATGCTCAGCAAGTAACAGCCTACTGGCGGTTTGTGGCTCAAATGTTATCCAGCTGTATGCAACCCGGACCACAGCTTTGTCAAGTCAGGCCTAGTCCTGTGAGACTGCACAGTTTCTCAGAGGCTGTAAGATGGAGCTGTTCCCCCAAGTTTATGGTTGAGGACAGAAACAATACCCTTCTAAATGGCCTCCTTTCTCTTTTTTTCCTTTCCCTTCTTCTTTCCTTAATGTATATGGTATGAATGTGTTGATTTTATGATTTTTTAATTGTTTATCACCTTGATGGAGGTTAATGGCACCAGGATATTGGATAGGAAAGTTTAATTGATTTTACTGTTATTAATTAATGTTGTAAAGTGCCCTGAGCCCATATGGGGAAGAATGTTCTATAAGTTAAATTGATAAACAAGAGCAGGGCTCATCCTGAATTTCCTAGAAAGGTTATTCCAAAGCCATAAGGCAAAGGTAGTAAATCCCTTTCATGATTTCATCTGACCTAATAAGGCTGATAGGAATAAGCTAGATCAGAGATCTGAACAGGCAGGAGTGTTCATAGTAAAGTGTCAGGTAAGCAGTTATGTGACATATGAAGTATGAGGCTCACCAGATCAGATTGGGAGCAAGGAAGGGTTGCCTCCATTTGTTGAATCTGGCCTCTGGACCACATGTTTGACAACCCTGTTCTAAGGAGGAGCCTCTATGGCACAGTTGTGCTGCAAATACTTTTTAGCTTCTGCAGGGTACAAATCAGCAGCATGGGACAGGGATGCCTGCTACTTTAACCTACTGTTTGCTTTATTTAAAGCATGGTAACAATCTGTATTCAAGTACATTTGTAGTACTTTAAAAGTACATAGTATGTCCTCTTTATATGCAATAATTATTAAACTACATATAAATATAGAATTAGAGTGAGATTGGTTTGTGGCTGTTAAATGCCTTCCTATTTTGAAATTAAAATGCTTATTTGTTTTTAAAAGAGGGAAGATTCAAGTTTTGATGACCCTAGCTTTCTGCAGAAATCAAAAGCACCAACAAGCAATACAGTAATACCGTGTGTCCCTTCAGTCTCCATGGGTTCTCCTGACTCTGCAGTCTTAGATTTGTATTGTATTCATTTTGTACTCTTGTCCTGGTACAAATGCATTTGTCAAAAACAAGTACATCTTCATTCCTGGACTGATAGCTTGTGCACTTCTCACAAGAAGAAAATTATTTGATATGTATCTTCCCAATTATCTAAAAAATCAACTGTAGATTTGTGGATGATTTAAGATAGATTCCTAAGTTTTAACTTGTAATTTACTGACTTCCATACATTCAGCTGTCTTTAGCAGTGCAGCTTTCAGGACTCTCAAAGGCTAAATTCTGCATTGGAGGCAATTTGTTTTTGTTGGTGTGGATTGTTTTGATCTGTTTCCAGCAGAAAATTATTGTTTTCTGCCTCCTCAAAGTAGGTAGCCATTGTCTGAAACTGCCAACTGATAAAAACAGGATTGGCCTTATCTTAACAGTAGAGGGCAGTCTAGTATTTTGATACTAAACAAGACATGAATAACTGGTCACAGTCAGACCTGTGCCTGTTAGAATGTGCGCAGCAATCACATCTAGCGCAGCAAGACTTCCAACCAGAAATAGTAACTCGACTGAAGCAGGGACAATGCTTAACACTGCAGTTTCCTAAGGAGAGACCGTCTGATGATGCAAGTATCTTTTAGCTAGGGCTGTCAGCCAATTTTAAAAAACTTAAATTAACTATATAATTTGAGTCAGTTTAATCAACAAGTTAATTTGGTATCTTACATTCTCTCCTGCGCAGCTCTGCAGAGGAGGGTGACTGGCCCTCCAGCCCCCAGGGCATCAGCCATGGCTGCAAAAGCCTGCCCCCTCATCCCAATGGGGCTGTACAGGGAAGAAGGTAAGTATTTTTAAAAGAATGCGCCTCCGTGCGGAGGCACGTCTGCAAGCTGCAGCAGCTGCAGGGTAATTCACACGGGGTCACCTAAGACTCTGCATCAGTGTTCTCCATCTGTAAAATGGATAAATGTTAGGGTTGGGGGTCACCACAACATGAGGAACTGTATTAAAGGGTCACAGCACTAGGAAGATTGAGAACCACTGGAGGCTGTGGCCAGATGGTTGAGAAATGGCAGGTTGAGGTTAAATCCATCAAAGATCCACGTCCTGTGGCTGGAATGATGGGGGTTGGTGGAGGGTTTTCAACTGCCTTGATTTGATTGTATGGTTTTGCAACCTGCCACATATCTGTCAAAAGCTTGAGTGTGATCTTGGAATCATCCTTATATATGGAGGCCCAACCACACAAACAGCAAAGATGGCCTTTTCCCATCTCCGACAGGCCAGGCAGTTGGCCCCCTATCTGTTCCGCTCAGACCTAACCATAGTTTTCCATACAACAGTCACTCCAGGCTGTATTACTGCAACTTGATCTACACAGGCCTGCCCTTGAGACTGATCCAGAAGTTGAAATTGATCCAGCATGGGGTGGCTAGGCTTCTCACTGTGATGGAATAGTTCCAGGTGCTTTAATAAAGACAATGAGACTGTGACAGTGAGGGAGCATATTGCACTGGTTACCAGTTGAGTTCAGGGTTTTAATGTTGACTTTTAAGGACCTGAGTGGTCTGGACCCCTCATATCTTTGGAACTGCATCTCCCCATATTGCCCACAGAGGACACTTTGGTCCTCTGACAGTAATCTCCTGGTGGTCCCTGGTCGTAAGGACATTAGGCTGATCTCAACCAGGCTTTTTTAGCCCTGGCTCCAGCTTGGTAGAACTCTCTGTCAGCTTAACCAGCTTAACCAGTTCCACAGGGCCTGACAGACAGAGATATTCCACCAGGCTTTTGGTTGAGACCATCCATTGTTCCCTTACCATCTTGCAGGTCTCCCAACCACCTACCATCAATTACCATGCAGTCTATTTGGATGTTCCCCTCCCTTTTCATATGCTTCTGGTTCTTTTACTATCTGGGCCTTTGGCCCTCCCCATTTCCAAAGAAAGACTGGGAGATGTTAGACTGTAGGCTGACAATGTAATTTTATTTGCCATTTATTGATATAATTTGGGTTTTAGTGCTATTATCAATTTTACAGTGGTGCTATTTTTCTATGTATTGTTTTTAAATGTTTGTAAACCATCTTGAAATTGATCGTGGTTGGGATTAAAGGTAAAGTTTCCCCTTCAGTTGTGTCCGACCCTGGGGTACCACTGCGAGCAGTGATTTCATAGGCAAGCCTTCTGGGCCATTGCTTTCCCCGTTGGGAATTAGGCAGGGTAAAACTGTAATAAAATAAAAATAAAATAATAATAAATCTGTTGTGAGATTATAAAGGGTGTAACTCTGCCCAGAAGTGCACTACATGTATCCTATTGACACTGCCTTGAATGGGCCTGTATTGATTTGCAGTGCAAATACTTGGAGCCGTTGCTTTCTCACCTCCCGCACTGTTAGGGTCCCAGTGATTGTGTCCATAGTGCTACTGCAGAGAGTATGCAGGAGCAGAAAGAACCATCAACTAAGCCAGATCAGTCACTTTAGCCAATGCTAAATTTCCATATTTGTTAACAACAAGAAGGCAACACCGATGGAAATCACAAATCCATAAAGACTGGGTGCGCACTGTCAACCATAACAACGAAATATTTCTATTAATCTATTGTCCAGTGTATAAAAATGGCCATGTAAATGTACAGTTCTGTGATAGTGCAATAAACAACTTCAAATTATGCACACTTGTTTGTGTTTATTAATAACAAATCTCTACTATTTGAATGAAATTATAAATATCTTGTCTTGTATTTATTTTTTATATTGTTATTATTGAGAAACAAAAATAATATGAAAAATAATACATTTGGCTCTTTGTGTAGTCCTTTCTGAACTGTGGTGGTAAAATGCTTATTTGCAGGCACAGTGGGTGTGCTTTGGTGTGTGTGTTCTTTGTAAAGTGAACTTGAAAGGGTGACAGATGAATTTTCTACAATGGTTTCCTTTATCAGTTTTATTTTTTTCATTTTATCAGGACCCAGTTTTTGGAAAGTTTAGTTGGCTCGTGTCAATATGTTATAACATACTATAACGATTGTGAGATAATGTTCTTATCTTTCAGAGTGCTTCTTCCTTGATTAATCGATGTTCATCCTACTTAATTACAGTTTTGTTTATCTGCACCTCAGGAGAGAGAGGCTAGAATCCTTCACCATGCACCATCCAATCAGTTCCACACCCTTAAACAAAGAATCACACCAGAAAGGTTCACACCAAGCCTCTCACTGTTCCAGTTTCCCTTTCCCCATTCTCCTTCAGAATTTTTTTCCAATAAAAATATGGAATGTGATTTCCTCTTTATAGAATCTGAAAAAGTAAATTCTGACTCTCAAAAGCTCATGCTGGAATAAATGCTGTTAGTCTTCAAAGTGTCACTGGACTTTTTCTGCTTTAGACTAGCATGGCTACTGCTCTGGCATTCCTTTTAAAAAAGCTTCAGTCTTACATCAGAAAGTTTAATGTGTAATTCAGAAGTATAATTCTGACTTCCTTGTTTCCCAGTCTGTAGTCCTATAGCTTACCTTTGGTGATGCAGATTTGCTGGAGCTGTCTTACAAAAGTAGAGGAATAGCTACCGGTAACCTTTCCTGAAAGACTTCTTGCTCACCATTGCCAATCTTAACATATAGGTGAATTTGGGGTGCCTTCTAGGACACACTATCTTTGGCCGGTACCTCATTTGAACTGATTATGCATCCTAGACTATAACCTAGAAATCTTTGCCAAAAAAAATATCTTTACAACATTCAAAATATACCAGGAAGAATTCTGAGACAAGGGGCCTTTCCCCACTCTTGTTGTTCCCCTCTATGCCTCGCGCTGCTCTCAGCGCGCAGCATCCCAGGCGCGCGCCCGGCCGTCCCCACGACCCCGTGCTCTGCGCGGGGCCATCAAAAGGCGCCGTTAAGAAGAGCGCCTGGGATGCTGCACGCTGAGGGGCGCGACAGCAGCAGCTTCGGGGCGGCTGCACTGTCGCCACCTCTCTCAGTGGGGAGTGCCGAGGGACCCCGCGCTACTCTCCTCGAGTAGCGTGGGGGTTAAGGTAAGTGGGGAAAGGCCCAAAAAGGGCTGTAATTAGGATGGGACCTATGGGTGTATCATACTATCTGGAGCACAGTTTTAACCCATCTGGTTATTCCAATTTAAGAAGGTGCATACACTTAGAACAGAAAAAAATTCTGATTACAAATTACAAATTCTCCTTTAGTGTATACATGTATAATTTCAGGTTGATCTAAGGTTTTTTTTTTGGGGGGGGGGGGAAATCCCTATTCCTGCTAGTTTTATTTATAACAAACAATGTTCATTGTTGGTTTCTTTAGTGATGGTTTAGATGCGTCTTTTTGATATACGTTGTCTGAAAACAGACAATGAGGGTGGGTCAAGATAATCTGGTTGCAGCATAAGAAATGTGTAAATTATAGGTAAAGGTTGCTAGTGCACCTGGAATGTGCCTCAAAGTGGCTAGCAATGATAAGTAATATAGAACAGTTTTAAACTGTACATAAGGGAATTATTTGTTTATAAGTTTTTACCCTGTCTCTTCAGACTATCTGGAACAGAACTATCTTAGAAAAATGTTCCCATGTTGGAATGTCTCAGATCAGCTTTCAGGAGGTGGGAATGAACTCTCCAACTCAGGGCTGGGCTATTTTAGTCTCATACTAAAGAAATATTCACTGATCAAGCACTTTGCTTTGGTCCAGTGGAACAATTTATCTCCCCTGATTCATTCCAACAACTCATAGCAAATACTGGAAAGGAATCTTTGCTGCTGCAAAAAATTATTGCCACTGGCACTGCTTAGGGACATGATGTTAGTGACACAGATGATGCTGACAGACTGACACTGTATATTAATTCATGAGATGTAGGCTTATGCATTGAGAACTTTGTGAAAGGCCACCAGAACAATTCATTGTCATTGAAAGAAATGGATAGACAGATAGGCAGGGATGCCTTCACATGGATATGTGTCTACAGCCCTATACTGATGGATGATTCGCATGGTAATCTTCTGTTTGAACACATGGCTTTCCAAGTTTTTCACCTGGACAGTGGTGGCTTCCTATCATACAGCTCTTTTGGTAATTAATAAAAAAGAGTTCATAAAAGCTGACAGTCTAATTTTGGCAAATGCTTTTGTGCACCAGAGCCCACCCTGTCAAATGCATGAAGTAGATGCCTATGTTTATATACATTTGGCTACCAAGTGAGAGGAACAGAGCAGCATGTATGCCCTGTGACTATTAAGAGCAAACATCAGGGGGTGGGGGGGAGGGTGGGCAGTGGCCAATCTCTCACAAGTAGCTATAGGTAATGAATGTACTAATACTCTACTGCAGTAGATTAATTGTTCAGCTGTGTCATACAACCCTTGTGTGGATATTTTCCTAGCCTTTATTCAATCTGAGTCCCCTAGAATCCAATTTTCTAGTGAATTTCAGCTCAGAATCTTCACATAGTTCCTTGCATTGTTTTTGGTGTCTTGGCTTCTCTACTGTTAATTTTGGCTGCCATCTGAAGGCTTCCCTGTTAGCATCCCATGTTGAAATTATTATAAATTCATTTATGTAACACTACTAATGTATACGACATTTTAGAGCATTTTAGAGCAAACATTAGTAAGCAAATCAAAAGGCAGGTACCTGCACACAAGGCACTAGCAATCTGAAATCTGACAGCAGAAGAAGGCAGAACGAAGAAGCTGACTTTTTACTCGCCCACCCCAATTTCACGAAAGGTAATAATAGAAATAATTGGGTTACATACATATATAAAAGTTCCTTAACACTGAAGAAGGTCCATTCATCAGTCTAGTACTGATTCTGAATCTCACTAGGAAAGGCCAATTGCATATTTGGACGTTTTAATTACACCAATCGTATCTTTCTCTGTGTAATCAGCTGGAAGCAGCATATACTTGGTATAACTGTGACCTTTGTTGCCTGCATAGCTTTCCACAGTTTTTCCCAGAGGGCAAACCTTGGGTCTTGGATGGGTTTTCTATAAAGTCATTTTGCACACCTCCTTTTCCTCTGTCTTTTTGGGTTCCCCTCCCACACCACTTGTCTCTTCAGCAGCTGAAATCAGTGATTCAGTCTTCTTTTTCAGAGTTCCAGTTGTTAACCGCAGTCTGGTCTTTTCATTGTCCACCTTGTCCTTGATCTTCTCCAGAAATTGGTTGTGCAATGCTTTATTGTGCCAGCTTTAAGTCCTCATTTTAATCACATTTTTTTCTGTACTCCTGTTTGGTTCTCTGGGCTTTTAGTGGATATCTGTTCTTCACCTCAGTCCATGCATGTTCTTGACTTTCATTCACTTAATAGGCCAGCACATGTTTCTCCTCCTCCACTGTGGAAGGTAAAGTCAATCAGTGTCATTATGTGGGTATGAGGTATAGTGTATTGTCATAAGCTTCTGAGTTTTTCCACCCAGAGCATCCAAATCAGCCTGTGCACAGTTTATGATTCTGACATTGTGATCCACTGGAATTTATGGAAGAATTACAAAATTACAACATAGGATAGCTAAAAACTGGTGGGAACATTGTCCAGAAAAAGTATTGAAAAATGAGAAGGTCAAGATCTTGTGGGACTTTTGAATCCAGACAGACAAAGCATCAGCACATAATACACTGGATAACACAGTGATCAAGAAAGTTGCCTTCATTGACATAGCAATACCTAGTAACAGCAGGGTCACTGAAAAAGAACATGAGAAGGCCACTAAATACCACAATTTGAAAATTGAGATTTAGAAACTATGAAACAAACCAATTGAGGTCATCCCAGTGGTAATTGGCACCCTGACCACCATTCTGAAAACACTGGGGCAGTACTTGAAACATTTTCAAATCAACAAAATCAACATCGGTCAGATACAGAAGGCAGTCCTGCTGGGATTTCCACAAATACTACACTGATACACTACAACATCCTAGGCCTTTGGGGGAGACTCACACTGTAGTGAAAGACTAACAACCAACTAAAGAACTGGCAGCTGTTATATTAAACAACTTTTAATAATAATAACAACAACAATAACAACAACAACAATAATAAAGACCTGGGCATCTGCTAGTTGTTCCATTGGGGAAACTTATGTGAACTGGTACGATTACATCCCTCCATGGTCCGACTGGTCTCCACCTGAGCGAGGGCCTTTAGTGCCCTGGCCCCAACCTGGTAGAACTCTCTCCCACCAACCATCCAGGCCCTGCAGGGCCTAGAACAGGTCCGCAGGGCCTGCAAGATCGAATTGTTCCACCAGGTGTTTGGGGCGGTCAGCTGATGAGGTTGCCATCCCTGCATCCTACAATTCCATCTTGGAGCACACATCTGTGGCACAGACCGTCCTGACAAGCCTTGTTGTTACAGTTGCTGTTGAAGTTTTAGAGTTAAGGTTGGAGGAGGTTGTCTTATGCAATGGTTTTAACTGGAATTTTAAATCCAACTGTGTTTTATTGACTTGTACACCGCCCAGACCCCTTAGGGAAAGGGGCGGTATATCAAAACTGACAAACAAACAAACAAACAAATATTACAATGGATCTCCATGCAACTGAGATCATTTCCCTGGGAGAAAGTGGCTGCTTTGGTGGTATTCTCTGTGGCAATGTACCCTGCTGAAGTCCGTTTCTTCCCCATGCCATGTCCTCCAAAGGCTCCACCCCCAAATCTCCATGTATTTCCGCACCCAGAGCTGGCAACCCCATCCAGCTTGCGTAGCATGGTAGAGATTCAAACCTGGCTCTCCAAGATCCTAGTCAGGCTCTCTTAAGTACAACTGCATCCAGACTCTCATCTGAATTGTCTGATTAGACCCTCAATAGATCGTTCGATGTTCTAATTTTTTCTTTTTGGCCAGACCATGGCCAAAACAGAAAAGGCCCAGTCAGAGCCATGGCTGGATCTTTGGAACATTTTTTTCTTCAAAAAGTGCAGCCATAGGAGATCCAGAATGGGATCAGATCACGGTGGGGAAAGAAGGTGTTTCACCTTGACTATTCCTGTCAGTATCAGCCTGTATCTACGCTAATACTTGCCCCAAGAGGGAAACAGAAGCACTATAAGCATTTCCTCCCATAGAACAAATAGCAGCTCCAGGTGGAAATTTGGAATTGCATACATGGTAGTGGTAAACCTCCTTTCTGTATGCTATGACCCTAATTCAGATGTCTCAAAGCTGTTATTTAGCAAGGGAAGAATTCAGTCTAATCTAATCCAGTCATAGATGTTTTAGTATGTAATCTAGTTTGGACCATACAATCTTAGAGCCATATTCAGTCCAGGTTTTATTCTGTCCAAAAGACCACTATTCTGAAATATTGTTTTCTGCTGATTCTATTCTAAACTATTTTTTAAATCTGAAGCAGTGATATCCTTGCCTATTTTCTTGTCAGTCCCTTGCTTAAAATTGGTGTTGGCAGTTGAGTTTTCAATCTGAATTTGTGCCTTTCTGTCCAATTAAAAATGCAGGTCTTCAACCCATCATCCTCTGTCATCATTCTGTGTCACTTCCTTAAAAAAAACTCCTCTCAGTGTTGCTTCCCATTTTTTCATTACGCCTGAGCTGGAGGTTCTAACATGCAGCTGACATGCCCTTTTCTTTCTCCTCTCTTTCCTTCCTTAGAGCCTTTAGTGCAACTACTGCTTTCTCTTTCTTTTCCCTTGGAAGTTTCTTTTATGTATCAAAGAATTCCCAGCCTCTTGAAGTTTGTACAAAAGGAATGGGAAGACCCAGGAGGAGGTGTGTCAGGATCAAAAAGTTTTTGATGATCTTCATTGGATAAGCTAACGCAGCATTTTGGAACATGAGTTTTCTGCTGTCTATTCCCTGGTGACTAAACCTCAGATTCCACACATTTCTCACACTACTGTCATTTCTTCAGTTTCTCCTTATTAATGACTTTCTTAAGTCTTATTCTTAGTGAATTTGACCCAACTTCCTTTAAGTTGCCCAATTTTAGTTCTGTGTTTTATGATTTCAGCATCGTTTCCCCCCCTATTAACTTACTTTTGACATGTTGTTTCCAGTCCATCTGGTAACTCATTGATCATACTTTCATCAATGAGAAGCCTTTGAAATATTTTTCCTCTTTTCCCACAGTGATTATTTCCTTATATCTTTGGAGTGGCTTCACTTTTTGTTTAATGAAATAGTCCACCATTAAGAGTTTATGTCACTGTTGCTTTTAATTGTTTATTTAATATTCACTTTTTAAAACCCATCACATTTTCCTTTCTATGTTACTTCCAATAAATTCATGTCTGAATGAATGAAGCTAAATTTCTTATACCCTAGCCTTCTGAAACTGCCAACACAGGTTGACTGGAGCAGGAATATTTGATTTCCTGTCTTGAAAGCCAGCATGGTATAATGGTTAAGAGTGGCGGACCCTGATCTGGTGAACCAGATTTGATTCCCCGCTCCTTTACTTGAGTGGCAGACTCTTACCTGGTGAATTGGATTTGTTTCCCTGCTCCTGCACATGAAACCTTCTGGGTGACCTTGGCCTAGTCACAGTTCTTTGAAATCTTAATCCCACTTACCTCACAAAGTGTCTATTGTGGGGAGAGGAAAGGAAAGAAGCTTGTAAGCTACCTTGAGTCTCCTTGAAGGAAAGAAAAGTGGGATATAAATCCAAACTCCTCCTCCTCAAGATACTCAAAAGACTACAAAAGGCAGACTCATTGGTTAGGGCTACAAGTTTAGTCATAAGAACACCAAAGCTGTACAGTCTAAAGAACATTTCCTGAAAGTAAGCATGCTGCATCAGATGTGACTTGTTTTTGAATAGAGCAGCTTAGGAATTTTCCTTGTGTTTCTCCTAGGGTTTTGAGGCTAAGTCTGGCAACTAGAGGAAGGGGTTGGGGACCTGGACAAACTCATGATGTGACCAATCCTGATGGTGTCACTATGTTAATTTTGAGTACAACCTGGAAGTGAAAATGGGTATCTATACGAATGGTTGGAAACTCTATGGTAAAAGTATTTGCACTTGGCAATTGAAGCCTCCCACCATAGCAACCCTGGTTTCTCCTTACAGAGACATTTGCTTACCCAGAATGTTCCAACAAGCATTTTACAACTCTGGATTGCTTGCTAATGAATGGATCGTTGGGCAAGGAAGGTTTCAGGCAATTAGCTGGAGAAATGAGATTGCCTTGTCCCAGTCAAGAATCCTGTGATGCTGGAAGGAAAACGTATATCCAGAATTTTTCTGGATTTCAGTGTCTTCATTATGGTGTCACCTCAAACAGTATTAAGCCTGAATGTGCATGGACCTGGCTTTTTTCCTGTCCATGCCAAACTCCAAGTGGGCCTGGAGATCTCCCAAAATTACAGTGAATCTCAAAAGATCAGTTGTAAGGAAATAGGATTGGGCACTTAGTGATGTAACTGGCATTGAGCTGCAAACTGGGACCTAAGTTCAGTACAAATAGGACCCACATAAGCCCAAACTATCACCAGACGAGATTCCATTAAGACTGGCCATGTATATTCTGTTAGGCAACCTACATGAGGTGCTATCCTTCCCGCACAGACTTGCTGTGGCACCCCTGGGAAAGACATGTGGTAACACACAGAACCAATAAATAGCTTATACTACTGAATGAATATTTTAAAAGGCTGTTCTTTACATCCATTACAGTTTCCTCCTTGAATGAGAGTAGTTTATTTCTAGAAATATTATTGCAGCATATAATAGGATGTAATTATCTCTGCTGTTAAAGGCAATATGGTTTTGACAATGTTCCAAAGTGCCACCAAAAACCAGAACCCTGTTCATGAGCTACTGAAAGTTCTGCCAGTTCATGAGAATGGAGCTCTAATAACAGCTGAAGTGATTCTCCTCATTTAATATTAATCAGTCCTGCAGGGAATGTAAATGGAATGACAAAAAAAAAAACAGAAAGAGGGAAATTCTTTTTTACTGCTTTTGGAACACATCTCAGTTGGCACCTTTGTGCCAACCATTACTTTAGGGACTCCCCCAAACTCTGTTACAAGACTAACAAGACAAGAAAGTTTCCACATTTTTGGTACAGAAACTAATGTAAAACAAGGAATGGTCACAAGCCAACATGTATTTGCCAAGAGAAGTTGGATACCCAGGATGTAAAGCAACCTGACTGACTAATAATAATATTGTGGAATTCGTTTCTTCTCCTCTCCCATTCTGATGGGTATTTTCCAGAGGTTAATGTATGTTACATTTTTTTTACCAGTACTGTTCCCCTTAGAGGAGAATGATTCTTAAAGCACAAGATGGGAGGTACCACTTCAACTAATCTCTTGTCAGCTTTCTTGCACCTCTGGCTTATTCACACATATTATGATTGAATGGCTGCTTGAATCTGAAGGCCAAGCTATAAATTATGTGGCAAATCCATGAACTGGATGTCCTGATAATGTTATTTTTACTTTAAAGCTGCTAGGGAGGATGATCATTGTATTTTATTTGAGCTATAAGAAAGGCAGTATCTTTCTTTCTTTGCACGATTTTTTTGGATTTCAGTGTCTCCATTATGGTTTTTATTATGGATTTCAGTGTCTCCATTAAGCCTGAATGTGCATGGACCTGGCTTGTTTCCTGTCCATGCCAAACTCCAAGTGGGGCCTGGAGATCTCCCAAAATTACAGTGGATCTCAAGAGATCTGTTTCCCTGGATAAAATGGCTGTTTTGGTAGGTAGATTCTATGGTTTTATGTCTCATTGAGATCCCTTCTCTTCCAAACCCCACCCTCTTTAGGTTCCATTCCCAAATCTTCAAGAGTTTTCCAACCTGGACTTGGCAACCTCACTTGTGTGCCTGGAGCTCCTGCTCCCTCCCCCTTTCCTTTTCATGTGGAGTGTGATGAAAAAAATCTGGATTGAAAACCAACTTCAGCAGATGTTTCTTGGACAGACTGGCATTGCTGTGCCTTCTGAAGATTTCTAATGACAGCACTTCCTTCACTTCTCAGAGAGCCCATTCCACAAACGGGAGTTTCTGTAGAAAAGGCTGCAGGCCCAGAGTGATGGCAGGCAGGCCAACTTAAGCAGAGGTGGCAAACTGAAGATTGTAGCTGGAGCACAAGTACTCGTGTGTCCTTCAAATATTTTGGTCCCAGGGCATGAACAGCTTTAAATGTCATGACCAGCATTTTGAATTGGTCTTGGAAACAAACTCATAGCCAGTGTAGCTTTTTTGAGATGGTGAAAATCAGTTCTCATTGCCCAGCTTCTGACAATATTGGGCTGCTGCTTTTCGAACCATTTGCAATTTCTAGGTTGCCCATGCAAATATAGAACACATCCACAGGTTATGAAAATATGGATTAGTGTGGACAGACTGGCTGAGTCTAAGGAAGGAGAGAGCTCTTGCTTAGAGAAGGCATGCTTGGCTACTGCACCATAAGGTAACTTGGCCAATCTACTGAGGTCAGACTCTGGGTCCTTTTGCATGCAAAGCAGACACTTTGCCATTGATCTGTGGCCCCTTTCTCCAAATATCTATTACAGCATAAATATAGTGACATAGATGGATTATTGAATTATAATTTACCTTTCCAAAATCTGCAGATTCAATTCATTCTGATTAGGGGATAAGGGTCTGATTCTTAGAAGCACATTACTTGGACATCCATATGTTTCAGTAGTAACACCAACACTTACACATTCAAAATTATTCTCAAGAGAGACTGTATAAAATGCAACAAAGTTTTATGTTGGAAACAGCCATACGTATAAAACAGACCTCAGAATGGCAAGAATGCTGCTAACTTTGAAATTAAAATAAGACACATCAGGAATACTAAATAGATACCTTGAATTTCAATAGAATATGTGCATATTTTTCTGATGAACAGATTGTCTGGGATTTAGAGGAAATTTATCAACTCTGAGCAAGGTTTTTAACATAAGTATCTGCAAATGAAACAAGTATAGGAGGGGGTTCTGCAATCTTTCTCTTCTCATTGTCCTCCTCTCTACTGTGTGTCTCAAGATGTTTGTATTAAACAATCTGGAAAAGATAAAAGTAAAAAAAGCAGTATCATTTTCAGACAGCTTTATACTCGTACACATTACATTTGCCAAGCGAACAGCAAAAGCAAGTAATCCACAATGCCCAAGTTATGTTATTGGAAAGAAGACCACAGTTAATTTAAGATTATTTATTTATTTCATATTCTATCCCATGAGCACAGTGCTTTTTCCTGAATGCATGTCTGTCTAGAAGGGAACGATAAAAGCATTCTTTAAAGATTTCATAGTGAATGGGACCCCAACTTTGCAACGGTCTTTGAACAGAGGATTCAGAAAGTCAAGTTCTAAATTTCTTTAACTATTTAAAACACATCCATTCTAGTTTTGAGAACACAAACCTAATAAGTGTTCAAAGGCAATAAACACACTTGTCCCTAAAAAACCTTATTTTTTTTTTAAAAAAAACACTTTATGTTTCCCTCAAGTGGAGTATTTGTGTTTCTTAATAATATTTTCTAAAGAGTTACCCAAAATGGGGGGAGTCTGTTCCTTTAAGAGTGGGAAATTAGCAAGGGCAGACTCTTGGCTTAATAAAAGGTTGGGCAAGCTTGAGATCTTTGTTGCCTATGTGTACCAAGGTCAGTTTTTGCAGGAAAATCTGCAGGAGACCAAATAAAGAGGTGTCCGGAGATATTGGAAGAGGGAGCTTCTTATAGGGAAAAAAGGAGCCTCAGGGTTATGTAGAGTGACCGTTAATCTCCCGGGACGAAAGAAAGTCTTGCTTTTCCAGGGAAAGACAAGAGACAGACATCAATTTAAGAGATGAGTAATTAATGTAATGGTTTGAGTGCTTAGCCTGATGGGCTAAACTGGGAGTGCCCAAAGGTGGGCTGCGAGCTGAGTCAATCATAACTATAAAACAGTGGCATCTTAAATACGGTTACCATTAGAGAGATTAGTCAGAGGAAGAATACATTACTGGCAGGAACACCTGGGGCAAATACATTAACAAGGCCATTGTCTTTACAGAGTGTATATTCCAGGGCTGGAGATGGGAACGCTTTCAAATACAGGGGTATTGTGCTCTCTTAATCCCTTCACGGAGGGTGCGAGGCAGGTATTTTGCAAGGTAAAATTCCCAATTATGCAAAATGTGTAATGCAATTAATATATAATACATTCCCAATTATTCAAAATGTATGATGGAATTAATTAGATAAGAAGGTAATCTATAGATGCTCATCTGTTTATTTTGCATCTTTATCCTAAGAGAATGTGTGTATTTTTGGTACTGGTAGAAAATGGATTTTTAAGAAGGGATACTGAGACTTGCCAGCCATTAGTTCATCTTGAAAGGATTGATTCATTTATTATTCTCTGGCTCCTGCATAGCAGAATGCATTTAGGGAAATGTATGTTTGTTGGATGGCTTTTGAGATGAAACATAGGTGATGTGCAAGTGTGATTATGATACTGCACCATCTGCTCTTCCTGCTGTAAAGCTGCTATAAAAAGGTAGATTGTCTGGAGCAAGCACAGGTACCCCAAATGTAAGGAATTTGTCATGCACCGTGAAGAAATATGGATAATACTGGTCTGACTTCAAATGGTTTGAGAAGAAACATACTTTAGCAGGGAATCAAGTTAACAGGTGTAGAATTTGCTGTGTACTATGACATAATCTGTCTACAAGGCAATCTAAATATGGAAAATATTTAAGCCTGTGGCCAGCATTGCTTAGGCTATCATCAATATTCTCCAGCTACTTTAAAAGCTGATTCTGTGTTCAGGGCAGATTGTGTTGGTCTACATGTGTTGATCTACATGTGGATTCCCATCTACCATGAACTGAACAAGGTTTATGGGCTGCCAGCCATTATATACATAACACAGCCTGGGTTATTTGTTCCTAATCACTTGCAGGTAACTGTTTGCAAATCTTCATTCACATTCATAGGAGAATGAGATGATAGAATGCTGTACTAATAGAATGAATGCCACCACCTCAGGGAGCAGGTAGTAGATTCCAGCCGTAAATGTTTATTTGCTCTTATTTATTTAGATATTTATAGCCCAACTTTCTCTGCAGTTACCTAACCTACCAAAAATATCTCTCCGTACAAACAGAGGTCCCACTGGTTGTGGTGGATTTTCTGGGCTGTGTGGCCGTGGTCTGACTTCTTGTTAGGTTCCACTGCTTGACAAGCTGTGACAGAGAAAGTTTCTGTCCCCTCTCCTTACAGTCTGGTGTAATCCATTCTACCACATCATCATTCTTACATTTCTACTGCTAAGCCTGTTGGGTAATTGCTTCCATGACATTTTATATACTGAACACAGTGCAGATTGGCTTTTCCAAATCCATTGAAAGCAACTGCTTGACAAGCTGCCTTCTTATTGAGTGACAAGGTACCTAGAACTCAGGTCTGCATGTGGTAATCATACAGCCAGCCCTTGTTGGGCTCAAACTGTGTGACTGAGCCTTCAGACTCATGGAGAACTTTTGTCACAGCCTCCACTGAACACAATGAGGAGTTATTGATGCATTCCAATCAACTATTACTCTGTGAAGAGCTGTCCATCTGAAAATTAAAGCCACTAGGAACTGTAGCCAGTTGCTGGTTTATCTACCCACTGAAAAATCTGAGGCAAGCAGAAGGCTGGGTCAAGGCGGAGCACAACTCAGCTGGAGGCTGGATGAAAAGTAGCTCGCAGCTGCCATAGAGAGGAAGAAGCCTGCTGGGCATCCTGGCAGAACAGCTGGGAACAGCAGACTGAGAGGAAACAGACAGAAAGGGGGGCATGTTGAATCCAAGCACAGCCTGAAACAAGCAGCATTCTTTATTCCCTCTAAGAAAATGCTCGATTGAACAGTTCTGCCCTCAGTATCTTGCTGGGAAATGTTGATCCTGGGCAGAGGACTCTTAGCTAAACAAGTCACACTGTTTTTATAAATTGCAGTGAAAACATATTTTATTTGATCATCAGGGAATGTTAAAAGCATATTATTTCCTTTCCCATCCCTTTCCCCTGTTATTTTTTTGTGTGTGATGCCTACAGTTCAGGGTCAAAGACTGAGTTGCTGGAGTTTTCTTCCCTTTCTTCTTATGAGGGTTTCTGATGGGACATGAGGAGGGGAATTCAATTCTACCCAATAGGGTTGCCACCAGCTCCAGGTTGGGAAACTCTTGGAGATTTGAGGGTTGAGCCTGGGGAGGACAGGGACCTCTGTAGTATGGTAGTGAGCTGTAATTCTGGGGATCCCAAGTCCCACCTGGGGGTCAATACTTCCTTTATAAAATCTTTATAAAATCTTTGGTCTTCCTCATTCAGTTCCTTGTGCAACACTTTGCCTGGAATCAGGACAGCATTTGTTAGTAACTAACGCTTGGTCTATTACGTTCAAATTTTGGGTTAGATTTGTTTTAATCAAGAGGTCAAGAGTTTTTCCTCTCTGGCACTAGTTGACATCCATTCCTCCAAATGGTGGAATTGATTTTAAAAAATTAAATTCCTTGACGATTTGGCTGTGTTATCAAATAAGAAATTTATCTAACCGTCAAAAAAAGACTCTTCCAAGAAGAATTTCCCCTTTTGTTGAAGGAGGCTGATAAGTTTTGCTCTCCCTTTATTTGGGAATCTCCTTCACTAACCTAACTATTGCTAGCTATCTTCATGTTTTAACTAAGACTAGATGACATAGAGACTTGACCCTGGCTGGATGCAATGTGTTACCCTCGGCTCTCACTCAGGGGATGAGCTTGGTAATTCCCCATAATGAAAGACCATATATCTGTGGAATTGGGTGTGAAGAGTTTGATCTTCATGTTCTATTGTATTGTCCCCTTTATAAGCGGTCTAGGGGTAAATATCTAGAACCCATGAATCTTGAAGAGGTTGATGACAATCTAATAAATAAGTTTCCCTTGAATGGCAATTGCAATGAGATTTTGGAGCAGGTAGCAAAAATTTTATGTCTTGTTATAGACAAATGTGTATAAATGGGTTTTTATTGTATTTAACTTGTGTTATTATGCCAATAAACATAAATAAAAATGAATGAGGAAAACAAAAAGATCAGATCTGGGCTTTTAAAGAAGCATTTATTTCATGGGATTACTCTCTGTGTCACCTAGCAGCTTTATTCCCACTGCTCTTCCTACCTAGTTCATATTCTGTTTCCAGGATGGAACAAAATTTGGTATTGTGTCTGCACAAGTGTGGGAGGAGATATTTCATTGCTCAGAAGCAGCTCTCATTAAAGAAAGGGTCAGTGACCCCCTGAAATAGACAGTGAACTGCGGAAGAGTGGCTTGAGTGAAGGCAAACTGAAATGGAAGGCAGCTTGGAGAAAAAGACAGGAGCTGAGGCAGCTTGTGAGCAGAGGCTCAGAAGAATCCTCAGAGTGCTTAAGGTCAGGTGGGGTGGAACAGAAGGAAAGGAGTGAAAAGAGTCTGTCAAGAGACAGTTTGTACTATCTGTTGGTGTAAGTTGGTTCCAGATAGTAGCCATGTTAGTCTGCAGTACTACAGCTGGTTTGAATTCAGTGATACCTTAGAGACAACAAGATTTCTGGGCTAAGCTTTCAAAAGTCAAAGCTCCTTCATCAAATATGTAATTCTTGCTTTAGGCCATTTCCGCACGGGCGGAATATGGCGGCCTGGGGACGGCAAAAACGCCGTCCCCAGGCCGCCATAAGCACAGGGGCACAGCTGCTTTGCAGCCGTGCCGCCCTTGCGCCGGCCGCCCAGCGCTGAGCTGGCGTTTTCAGAGTGAGCTGGGAAGCGCACTTTTCTGAAAACGCCGGCTGGAAGCCGCTGCTGTGCAAACGGCAGCGGCTTCCCGGTGCTCCCCCCCCACTCCCTGCCTTCACTCACCTGCTCTCCGGCCCTCCGGCGCGTCGCCGGGGCCTGAGGACACGCCCCCCTGCTCTGCGACATGGAAGCAGGCACGCAGGGCAGGGGAGGCATGTCCCCAGGCCCTGGCGACGCGCCGGAGGGCCAGAGAGCAGGTGAGTCGACCGGGCGACGGCGCCCAGCAGCGCTGTCTTCCCGGTTCGTTCTGGGACCATCCATGTGGACGGTCCCAGCGTCGTCGGGTCAGCGTCAGAAAAGCCAACCCAAGCCCTTCCGCCTCCGTGCGGAAAGGGCCTTAGTTTATTGGGCTGTGTTAGTACTCTTGCTTTGTTTCACCTCTGGTCTGTTAATTGTATTGATTTACTCTGTGTAATCTGCCCTGAATTCCAATGAGAAAGGTGGACTATAATTAACATAAAGTGGGCACCTGGGGCAGTAATGGGCGATGAATCTATATGGAGCTAAAGAAAGGTGGAGCCAAGAGAAATCACAGTAGTAGAATGAATGGAACTTCTTTATGACTTCCTTAAAGTGGTGTTGACAAAATCACAAATTCAAAAGCATATGATATGAATGTCTAGAACCTATTCTGAAGATGAAAAATGAAAAATCTGAATTAAAGTCAGAGAGAAAATGGATTCGCAGCCAGAATCAAAAAGCCCTCAGCCAAGCAGCTGATTCCAAGGAGTTTTGACCTGGAGTTGGGAAAAATGTGGCATTTCCAACACTTACAAACTCCTTCCCTTCCTCTCCCCACAGCAGACATCTTGTGAGAAAGATAAGGCTGAGAGAATTCTGAGAAAACTGTGACTAACCCAAGGTCACCCAGCAGGTTTCATGTGTAGAAGCAGGGAAACAAACCTAGTTATTCAGATTAGAGTCCACCTGCTCTTGACCACTACACCACATTAGCTCTCCCCAGCAGCATTGTGGCATGACAACCTTAAAAACTAACACCCCTATCAAAATGGGTAGAGCAAATGAGTCAATGCAGCTGGCATAAGTTTGAGCTGGTGCATTTGCCCACCCCACCAGTCCCTTTGGCAAATTAGCCAGCAGGGTGGGCAAACTGAGAGGAGGACAGGGACTGCAGACCTCGGTGGCACCCAACCTGGAAGAGAGGCCGCCATTCTGAGCTGCGTTGGCATCTTAGAGCAGTCCACTACTGCAGTTCAGGGTACTCTGGGAGCATCTTGAAGGGTGGAGCTAATGTTAGTTGCCTTCTACCTGGGCTTTGCCACCTCCATTTAGCCCAGTAGAGGGCTTTTTGGTGGCAGGCTTTTTTTTTGTAGTTTTCCTTCCTCCCTATGCCACCAGAGAGCCCTCTGGAAGTGACAGGGCAGTGTGGTAGTGATGCTGCTCTCAGCTGCCTCGGGCTTTGGATAAAGCTGTCCATGTTCTCTGGTATTCTTACCTCTATGGATTTCCTTTCAGACTTATGGGAAGGAGTGTTGGCAGGCAAGGACCATCCTTTGCAATGTTCTCAGGCTACTTAATCATGGAGTATATCTATATCGGCTTGCCAACCTCTAAGTGGGGCCTGGGGATCTCCCAGAATTAGAACTAATCTTCAGGTGACAGAAATCAGTTTTGTTGGAGAAAATGATCATTTTGGAGAGTGGCTTGTATGGCATTATACCCCATTAAGGCTCCATTTCTCTCCTCATCAAATTCCTCCCTCCCCAGGCTTCACCCAACAAATCTTCAGGCATTTCCTAGCCCAACCCTACATGCTGCCAATCTTTCTTTTGTCAGGGCTGGGTCTCCAGGCAAACTTCCCAACTGGCCCATGGCAGCAACATAATACGTAAGGCACTGACGTGTCCCTGACATTCTGCTTACTCCCAGCCATCAGTGGCAGAACAGACTAGTATCACATCCTGGTCCCATGAGGCTGCCAGTCAGTGCTGCTAAGCCAAGCCTTTGTAGCATTTATGGTCCATGCTCATGAGCCATTGATCATGCATATGTGAATATGGTCAAGTACACTCCTCCCTTAAACACATTGATTTCAGTATGTCTAATGTCATTTAGAAAGCTATTTTCAGTGGACAAGTAGTAAAAAAGAATTTCTAATTCATCTACACATATTAAAACATATTTATGTTTTAATTGTGGACATACGTACATACATAAGTCAATAAAGGCTTATGTATGTATGTATGTACACAATTAAAACATAAATTATTTCATAAAAATCATCTTACTTTCTTCTCAAAAATGATAAAGGGAGACCTCTCTCCCTCTCCTGCTCATATTGCTTGCCTTTATCCACTTGGGCAGTGGGTGGAAATTCCTGGGAAGAATGGAGG
Organism: Sphaerodactylus townsendi; assembly: GCF_021028975.2. NCBI lineage: Eukaryota > Metazoa > Chordata > Lepidosauria > Squamata > Sphaerodactylidae > Sphaerodactylus > Sphaerodactylus townsendi. The sequence continues at coordinate 36,800,598 of NC_059435.1, forward strand.
GCTCAATTGTTCCTCGCATGATGACATTGCTTCTAGTATGCCTTAGAAGTGCCATTATTGTGTCAGGGGACACTCTGATATTCATCTAAATATCTATGATTACACAATAAGAGTTTTCAGCGAACACTAGTTTGTCACCACTGGTGCGATGATGTCACTTCCAGGTTTTGAACAATGTCGTCATGCCAGGGATGCCAATTGCAGCCCCCAAACTGTATATTGCTGCCTTTCCCATCTACCACTGGTTGGCAACCTTACTGTTTAACAACACTGTAAATCTGACATTTCATTAACTAGCCCTGTCATTATTGGCCTGACCTTAATAGAAAATAAAACAGTGCTTGTATCCATATAATTGGTTATATTTTCCATGTTCTAGGATTTAAGACCTTCCTAGTTTCTCCCACTTACAGAAAGTGCCAGAGCTAGCCTTTTACTTACAGTGTTTTCTATAGAGTGCTGCAGTAATTAACTGTAGCAGCAGGGTTTTTTAATGGCTCTTTGACCTTCTTCACGTCTGCTCTTTGCTATTCTAATTGTTTGGGTAGCATGAACTTTGCCAACAATGGTCAGCAGCCCATAAGATACAGGAAATCTGCTAGGTTGTCCTAAGTAAAAACTGAAAACCAGAAAAAAAAAGAATACTTTCTATACTTACACACATGGATTTTTGTCTTAACAGAAAACAATACTGAAATAAAATTTCACCAGGATTTTAACAATGTCAAGTTTTATGGATTTGCTGTGTGTCCAACGAATCACTGCAAACTGCAACCGGTAGAAACTCTGTTTATTAATTAAAAATATATATCTGGCTTTTCTCTGGAGACAGAAAGCAGCATACATGTGCAATTATCAGGCTGTGGAAGATTTATAAAATCTATACAAATAATCCAAGCAACACAGAGAAAAAAAGCCTACCTAAAATACACAACACACCTTCTTAGAACTTTGTCCAATCTCGTAGAACTTTATGCACTCTAGGGTCTTTTCTATAGGCACAGTTTGTGGCAAATTATCCCAGGGGTCAAATCTTGTGTCTTGGAAACAGTTTATGTGATATGATCCATAATCATAGTTGCCCTTGTCTCTTCAGTTGCATTTATTCCACACACTACTGCTGAAATATATTGTTTCTGATGGTGGTAGGATGTCATCCATGATGCAGACGAACAACCCTCACCCTTTTTTCTTTCGTACAGGCATTCTAGCATTACTGCGCATTTACATGGAAGCAGCAATTCCAAGAATGTCTTAGCCTCCCTTTCTACCATTGAGGACTACCGACACAAAATGGAAGCAAACAAATAAACAAACCCCTATTGGAGAAGTCACCTGAAGGAACAGATACATGTAGCCCCCCTCAAAAAAAAAACTACACACATTTGGAGCTGCAATAATGTACAATCGAATACCAAAATAGAGCTGCAGTAAGGTCCAATCATTTCTGTGGCAGTCCATTGTCTGGTTCACTCATTCTAACTGCAGACATAGTATATCCTCACTTAAGTATTACATCACTTGTTTGATATGAAATAGACAAAGATGATCTGATAGACCTTGCTTCTTTGTATCTTTTTATCTGCGCCTGATATTAACATTGTAAGCTGTATGTGAAATTGATAAAGCTGATCTGCTTGTCCCTGCTTTTTGTATCTCTGTATCTGTGTCTGAATGTTAACATTGAAGGAGCTATGTGAAATTGACAAAGCTGATCTAATTGCCCCTGCTTCCTATCTCTTTCTCAATGTTATATCACTGGTTCAATATGACAAAGAAAACAACATTTACAAACTTCTTTCAACAATGGAGGGGGAGGGGGGAAGTGAAAATGGCTGAAGGGGAGCTTGGGTACCTATATGGGAGTGTGGATAAAAGTCAGGTGTTTGATGGGGCGGATAAATAAAGATCATTTCGACATGATCACACACTCAAGGGAAGCCGCCTCAGAAACATTTTTAACATCATGGTAAAAGTGCTTGGGAAAATAACGGAGGAAATATTTAAGGAAATATTCTATAAACAAACGGAGGGGGGAAAGCAGAACTTTGTTGTAAACAACTCACATAGAAAAAGCCTAGCATTCATCCCAATCTCATATTATTTCAATGTATAAATGTGTCTTTGCATGAGCTGAGGAAACAGACGTTTGTAGGTAGATACAAAAAAGTAGAGGCCCTCAAAAGATCATAATTAGTTCACAGTAATGTATTGGTATTTATCATTGACCAGATTTTGGTGTTTGACTGTTCCAGTCTTTATTTTATAATTGTCTGGGGACAGTAAGAGTCTTGAACTTCAAAAGTAAAAGCTGGTATGTAGACTTAGTCATCTGGCCAGTGATGCCTCCAGTAGTTGTTTTTATTGAGATCTGACATTTCAAATGTGATTTCATATATGACTGGCAGTTTCAAATTTGTTTGATGAAATGGCGGTGTTTTATGTTTTACAGAGCCAGATGCTATCCTCCATCTGGATGGAAAAATGCAATGAATGAGTAAAATAAAACCACAAGTAAAGGTCCACTCCAATATTTTACATACAATATCTGGGGTGGGGGGTGGGGGTTCGTTCACAGTCTTGTGATACAATTCTGTTCTTCACAGTGACACAGGCACAGAAATACTATTTTAATGTGCGTACAACTGAAAGAGAATGGTAAAAGGAAGCTAGCAAGATAGCTAGGAACTTTTCCCACTTACTGTGATTAGGACTACTTTTTGGCAAATTACTTTCATTTTTTGAGAGATGATTGGCAAGAATAACATCTTATGTCACATCAACAGCTTGTTAATCACTGACTAGGATGATTTCTGAAAGTTTCCCTGAGTTGCAACCTCAGGGTTCCATATGATCTTTAGATTGTTTCATCAGCCGATGTATGAGGCATTAGCAGCAACATCAGCTTTTTAGAAGAGCGGGGGAAAAACACAACAGCAAAATGATTTTCATTGTGATGACAATTGATATCGGGAATGTGAGCACTGGGAACAGAGTTCATTTTTGCAGGCCAATCTTTGCCTTGAAATGAAATAAAAATTGTCAGTATTCTCTACAAAATAGTTAAAGAGACTATATGCTCAATAGGAATGTGTTTAAGGAAATCCTTTGGAAAACACACTGCAGATCTTATATTGTTCATAATCATCATCTTTTATTTAGAAAGTACCCATGATTACAGGCACTGAGTGACAATAATTAAAAAAAAATAAGAGGCATGCTTCAGCCATACCTTTAAATCATTACCAAGATATGACCAGTGGGGGGTTAAGAAAGGAGGGAAAAGGGAACAGATACATACAGGTTTTGAACTAGACCTTGAGTCAGGGTGTGGGTATGTGGGGGTAGTAAACCATCAGAGACAGCATGTGGGTGGGGGAGTTCCAGGAGTTCTGAAGTTGGAAAGAGAAATTCTGCTTGCCTAAATAGAACAAAGCATAGGATCCAACCTTTTTGTTTTTGTCTGACACTCAAAAGTACAGTATATAATCTGACTGAGCAATCTTTGTGTTTGTTCTTGCAGTGCAAAAGATTTGCACTGAATGTCTGTCAGAACATTCATTGATGAAACTGCAAACTAACCTTCTTGATCAATAGCGGAGTGTTGACTTGAATAGAAAGGAGCTAATCTGAAGTGATTACATTTATAGGGAAACAGTTTCCAGTGACCCTCTTAAAAATCTAGTAATGAAAAATATGTTGCTCTGACAGTTGTTGTTAAGCTTGTCTGATCACTGGAATTAGGTTTGATATTGTCAGTGGTCAAGCAGTCACTGAATCCTAAATGTTTCATGTGAAAGCAAGGGCCGAACTAGTTGTAATGGCAGCCATGTTTGCCCATTCATGTGTCTGCCCTGTAACGACCCAAAGGACCCCCAGAATATTATTTATATATATTTCTGCTTTAAAATAATATTGGCAGAAGCCAGTTGTCATACACTTCTCTATGCAGGTAGCAGCATGTCCAAAGGTCACAGGTCTGCTTTACAAAATCTAATCAAGAGGATGAGTTACTCCTGCATAACCTGGAGGTCTCATTTTGTTTGTGGGCATGAGCTTGATTACCTCACCTTGCAAAGATACTGTTAAAGACAAAGAATATGGAAAGCCAACTTGCTATCACATACTGTCATTTCCCTATCTCTTCTGGAAACCAAGTTAACAACAAAGAATTGTTCCTTTGCATTTCCTTCCCTTTGTCATGACTGTCCTAAAAACCACTCACCTTATCCTGATCTAAATGTCTCAGCTAAATCTCAAGAGTTAATCTGCATGGAAGCCTTTCAGCGTTTCCTCGTTTAGCTTAACAAAGCAATTTTGGCCCCATTGTCCGGGGTTTAGCAGTAGATGAGCTGACTAATTACCTCAGCACCCCCAAACCCAGCACAGATGTGAAACTTTGTGTGATTGGTTCCTTTCCCACCAAGAAACGACCCACCTTATAAAAGTTTAGTTCACCTGCAACAGTTTGCTCATTGCCACATGTTCTTGTTGGTGTTGAGACATGAATTCGTCCTTCATTGGGTTTCTGTGCTGGCATGGAATCCCTGCCTTCTACTTCTACCCTTCTAAGAATAGTTAGGTAACGTATTACCCCACAACAACCCCCATTCCCTTCTCTACCATCCAATCTATCATTCAAACCTGCTTATATCCTAGGAAACTTGAATGTATGTGCCCTTATGTCTTACTGTGTGTGTGTATTTTTGAACAAATTTATATAAAACATTTAAATTCAATTTGGACTCTCGCTTCTCTGTGGAATATTCATAGCCAGAATTCCTTCCCCGTATTATACAGTCTAAAAGATCTCCTCTTGGCCCCTCTCCTGATCTGCCAATGTGAGTGTTCATTCCCCTTTGCTCCTTTTAAAATTATATGTGTGCTGTTACACTTTTAGCAGCTGGTGGAGAATCCCTTCAATAAAACCCTTACCCCTGTTAAGGCCGTAACAGCCCCCTCAATATATAAAAATGAGGTGGGACATCAGTTAAATTGTGAACAATGAGGTGAGATTGAGAGGAACCCTTCCTCAATCTGCTGCTTCCTTTCAACAGGTCCAGACCTTGGATAACAGGAAGGTAGGGGAGGAAGGGGAACAATTCATCTCTCCTCCTCAAATATATCTTCTAATGTTAATAATGAACCATCCCCTGATTTATTTTGTGACTGTGAGAGAAATGATGAACAGTAAGCATTGCTGTTGCAGTTCAGGCTAGTTTGGCCCCAAATTCTGTACAAGTTGACAAACAGCTGTCATTTTCAGATACAGCTTTGCCTCTCAGCTGCTGTCTCTAAAACAGGAAAGTTCTTCATGTGTTTGTGGAGCTTTACTTACAGTATCTAGTCAGGGTCCTTTGGGTATCTGTTTTCTGCAGTCTAAATCCTCATGACATTTTGGTGTATAGTGGAAGCAGGAGGCTCACCCATTTCCTTCAGTCTCATAGAATGCTCCACATGTGTGTGGAGCATTCCTTGACAGTTGTCATTGAACTAAATTGAATTCTGGGAACATCTAGAGCAGGGATAGGGAACCTGCGGCTCTCCAGATGTTCAGGAACTACAATTCCCATCAGCCTCTGTCAGCATGGCCAATTGGCCATGCTGGTAGGGGCTGATGGGAATTGTAGTTCCTGAACATCTGGAGAACCGCAGGTTACCTACCCCTGATCTAGAGGGCTTGCATATAATTCAGAAGATTTATTTATTTATTTCATTCCATTTTTAAACCGCCCTCCCCCGGAGGGCTCAGGGCGGTGTACATCAACATAATATAATACAAATATAGATGAAACTCGTCCTGTGGATATCTGCATTTTAAAGGTCTGCAGGACGTGGTTTGCTTTGGGAGCATAGCCTGGTGTAAGGACGAGCTTCTACTTTCTCCCTTCCCCTATTTTGGAGCTGTATGGGAATTCAGCTCTAAATAGTTCAAAATGGAACACATACTTCCACTTCTTAGGCTAATGTGTAAGAAGGGGAGATGCATTCAGACTTAAATCTAGTATTTTAAAAAAATCATTGTTGAAACAAGCATCTCCCTAAATGTTTGAATTGCTACTCCTTTAGAAAACAACCCCCCCCCCCCCATCTACATTCTGGCATAATCCTCTTATCAAAATGACAGAAATTTGCAAACTAGTGAATCTAACTTCCCTGTCTCTTAAATGAAAAAAGGACCACTAATTGTATGGGTAAATTGTGAAGTGTCAGGAATAAAATTGCAGAGAAAACAAAAACTAGGATGCTGGGCTTTGTGAGATGGGCTGGGGTAGACACCTAAATGAAACATAAATCTTGAGGAAATAGAGACGGCATTAAGACTATGGGGTGGGATGAGGTGGGGAGCAGGGATTATAGAAAGTGTGAAGGAGTCTGGCTGGAGCACCAATACATTTTACAGCATAAGGGAAGCCAATTAGCCATCATATTGCACACTTTATTTTCATTTGCTGCTTGAACAGTGAATACTGGCCTTTAGAACTACAAGATGGCACTACCAATAGGACTAAATGCTGATTATGCAGCCTTGTGCAGCACAGGGGCTGCTGCACAGGTATTAATTAAAGAAATTTCCAAGTAGCCCTTTGTCATGGAGCTGTGTGCCTTACAAAGTTTTTGATATAAATCCATATAATATCTGTGAGTATGCTTTGCCTTACTGTTACTCTGATGTTATGCTTTCCAGCCTTGCATACTGCATTTAAGTTGAGAACAAAAGCAGGAACTAATGCAAATAAAGCCCTTTCCCCCTTACAGTTCCCCTCTTTGATACAGTACCCATTCTGGTAACTCTGTTTCTTCACCTGTGCGCACAAATCTCCAACTGCAGAGATGATCAAAGCCACTGTAACCCTTCCTTAATGTCAGGACAGACTATTTACATGTTCACCCCTGATATTTGCTGAAGTGGCCACACTTTTGACAGTTCTTTCCTCATTAGATGAGTTTTACAATCTAGAAGTTGTCAGAGTAAGTAGGCCAAGATTTTCTTGAACCTTTCCTTGGGGTATTCTGATTCACGTGTTATTTTTTTTTAAGTTTTCTTGGCTATTTTTATACTCTGTCACACTGAGATAAATAGGAGAAACTTGCTGCTTTTCAAAGATGTCATTCTGAGAGTTATGAGAATGTTGGGGGATATAAAAATTGAGGTAAGGGGAAAAAATTAGCAATGGAATCCTTAATGGTTTTGAGAATTACATTCCAGTATCCATCACAAAAAAACCTTCCTGAGTAATTCCTCTCTCGCACTGAGAACTGGAAAGTTTCCAGTAGAAATGAGAATCTATAGTACTTGCTTTTCCTTCATTTCTGGTTTACACTCAATCCTGTCAAGTAGACTTCCAAGCATTTGTTTAAGTCAGGGGTCTGCAACCCATGGCTCTGGAGCCGCATGCGGCTCTTTCAGCCTTGTACTGTGGCTCTGCGTGGCCTGGAGGTTGGAGGGTAGCATTTGTGTGTCCCTCCAGCCTTCCAGAGCAGCGCTGAAAGGAAAGGTGAGTGGAGGGGCCGAAGTGGAGGTGGCTCCATGCGCGAAGGCACCATTTTTCGCGTCCCCTCCACTCACCCCTCCTTTCAGCGCTGCTCTGGAGGGCTGGAGGGACACACCCATGCTGCCCTCCAACCCCTCGAAGTCAGACAGTAGCGTGGGTGTGTCCCTCCAGAGCAGCCACCATCCCTGCTCTGCCATCCCCGAAGCCTCCATCCCCCCTCTGCCCCACAGAGCAGGCGGCTGCCTGCTCCATTGGGCAGAGGGGGTTTCCCTGCTGCCCAGTGAAAGAGGTGGCAGCATCCAGCAGGCTGCAGCCGCCATCCCCCCTCCGCCCCACGGAGCAGGCAGCTCCCTGCAGCCGCCCTGCAAAGAGGCCTCCACAGCATGAGAGGTGGCATCAGGCAGGCCGCAGACGCCATCCCCCCTCTGCCCCACGGAGCAGGCGGCTGCCTGCTCCATCAGGCAGAGGGGGTTTCCCTGCCTGGCGCCGCTGCTTCCCGCAGCACGAGAGGCGGCACCAGGAAGGCCGCAGATGCCCCCCCACTCTGCCCCACGGAGCAGGTGGCTGCCTGCTCCATCAGGCAGAGGGGGTTTCCCTGCCCGGCGCTTCCACCTCCCAGCACTGGAAGGAAAGGTTAGTGGAGGAGCCGAACTGGAGGTGGTTCTGTGTGGAGCCGCCTCTCCAGCTCAGTAGATCTTCCGGGCCATGGAAAATGGGTCCAAATGGCTCTTTGGGTGGTAAAGGTTGCCAACCCCTGGTTTAAGTGAACAGATTTAATTAGTTGCTACTAGATCAAACACTTGGGCCCATTCTGCATGGGTCATAAAGACCAGTTTGCCACCGGTAAATACCATTGTGGGGGAGGAGTTCACACCACTGCCACTGCTGGAGTGCAGCTGCAGTGGCGTATCCCCCCTCCCACAATGGTGTTTTTCTGACTTGCTACTTTAGCAAGTCTTTTAAAAAGTGGCGACATGCAGCCGGTGCCCCTGCCCTTTTCCCCTGTGTAGCTCTGTCAGGCTCAGGGAACATGCCTCCTGCCCCCAACCCCTGGGGTATTGCCAGGGCCACGGGGGTGTGTCCCCTCAGCCCGACCGAGCTATGCAGGAAAGAGGAATAAGTTTTTTTAAAGTGGTGCGGCTCCATGCGGATGCACAGATGCAGGCTGCGGCAGTTCCCAGGCTTCCTGCACACAAGTGTGTGAATGGCCCCAGTGCTGCACTGGTGTCATGTACACTGGTGCCCCGCTGTTCCCCGGGTCCATACAGAGTGGGACTCTGTGTCACAAAATTGATTCAATAGCAGGATTTATCTGGGAATTACTTTTTGGAATGGGACCATAGACTGCTGGCAGAACTAAAGTAGTACATCAAGGACACTTTTTTTGCAAAAATATATGTTATCTTTGGTAAATAAAAAACTGACTTGAAGTTTCATAGGTGTTTGGGGGATAGTCCTAACCTGCATGAGATTTCTCTACAATTTGAATTTGCTCTATTGAAATAGACATTTTCAGTTGCATTTTTCTGTCTGTACTGAGAATACAAACAATGGTGTGCCACATCGACATGTTTCAGCATACGGTTTATTTACTTCATTTATACCCTGCTTTTCTCCCCAACAGAGCCCAAAAGTAATTTTCATTGTTTCATTGTTTCATTGTTTCCATTCCTCTGTTTTATTTTCAAAACAAACCTGTGAGGTAAGTGAGGCTGAAAATATGGACTGACCCAAGGTTTCCTAGCAAGCTTCCCTGGCAGACTGGGAATTCAGACCTGGGTCTCCCAGAATCTAGTCTGACACCCTAACTACTATACCACACTAGAAATTCATTCATATGTTTCTGGAAAACTATGGACATAGTCACATTAAGAAAAAATATGAATTTCTATTTGCTAGTGAGAAAAAGGAGAGTGAAAATGTGCCCAGTTTTACTGCAGTGGCTGTCAAATAATGCCAGTTGTATTTGGACTTGTACCTAATGGACAGTAATCAGCATGTTGGATGCTGAATGACACACTAATGTAACTTTAAAAAATTTGCCAGCTGAATGTACCATTTTACATTTTTGATGAAGTTTCCTTATGCCGTAATAAATTTGTTTGGCCTTTAAGAGGTTATAAGACCCCTGATTTTTTTAAGCTATCCTGCTGGAATTTACTATTTTCAGACATTTTTGTTTGTTAACTGGTATTTATTAATGACTGTGAAGACAGGGGATCATGAGGGGAAAAATCTCTCACCTCTTAATACCAAAGGCAATGAATATTCCTTAATTATCCTAAGATCTTTTCTTCACTGCTTATCAGCTTTTCTGTGTATAGATAGCGCCTTTGGAGGGGTGTGTGTGTTCTCTTCAGCTGTTCCACCCTGTTACTCTTTAAAATAAATGTTTAACTGAACCAGCTTAGGGAACTGTGATCTATCCTCCCTTCACTCTCTCTTTCTGTTTTTACCTCAAATAACCACGCAGGAGACTTTTTCAAAGTTTAACAAATATGTGGTATAGTTTCATTAACAACTTCAGATGATTAGGTTAGGAGGGAATATTGTCAACAAGGAAAGAAGCAGCTTTTATTTACAAATATTATGATATTTTCAACATTTGGAACAGATGGTAACTGGCTTTTTGAAAAGATATCAGTTTGACTATGGCCCTTTCCGCACGGAGGCGGAAGGGCTTGGTTCGGCGTTGCTAACATGGACGGTCCCAGAAAGAACCAGGAAGACGGCGCCGCTGGGCGCCATCGCCCGGTCGACTTACCTGCTCTCCGGCCCTCCGGCGCATCGCCAGGGCCTGGGGACACGCCTCCCCTGCCCTGCACGCCTGCTTCCGCGTTGCAGAGCAGGGGTGTGTGTCCCCAGGCCCCGGCGATGCGCCGGAGGGCCGGAGAGCAGGTAAGTGAAGGGAGGGAGGGGGGGAAGCGCCTGGAAGTGAAGGGAGGTAAGTGAAGGGGGGAGCAGGTAAGTGAAGGTAGTGGGGGAAGCGCCTGGAAGCTGCTGCCGTTCGCACGGCAGCAGCTTCCAGCCGGCGTTTCCAAAAAACCACGCAGCTGCGAAGCAGCTGGCCCCCTGTGCAAATGGCGCCCTGGGGACGGCGTTTTTGCCGTCCCCAGGCCGCCATATTCCGCCCGTGCGGAAAGGGCCTCAGAGTTCTTAATGCTTTCAAAACATGATAGGCTTCAGAGATGTTGCACATATTAAATTCAGGCCAGCACCCAGAGGCTAACTGTAGTACCTATAAACTATGTGGAATGGAATATTTCACAACTCACTTTCCCCTTCAGACTTCTCAAACCTTAGGATCACCTCACAACGTTTGAAGCAAATCTTACTAAAGAACTTGGGATGGGAAATCACACACACAGAGTATAATTTCCCCTTCTGACAAGAGAATAGTCCCTCTCTGACACAAATTCTTTTTAAGTCCGATTCCTTCATTTTACTCAGCCCTGAAGACAAACTAGCTCTGCTTTCAGAACCTGGGCTAGAAATTCTTCTGTTCCTATAAGTAAATTCCCTTCCTGGCTAGCGTATGGTCTCTCTTTCCCAAGACTCTCTTCCTGCCAAAATCTTAGGTCTTTCACAGACTCTAAATTTGTCTGCTCTCTTGGATCTCAGGGTCAAACTCCTTCAATCTTGTTTGAAGCTCTAGCTTTTCCTATTTGCAGCCTTGCAGTTGCACACTTAGGCTCTTTAAGGGATTAACACTTTACATTCTGGCTTTTCTGTCTCTGCCTGCTCATTCACTCCATCACAGTGATTTTGTCTGGTTTGTTATGGCCAAAGATTTTAAAAAACCAATTACTAATAACAGTGCTGCTGTTACAGGTATAAAGCCACACTCCTTTTTTTCCCTTCAAAATTACATCCAAATATATGACTATGTAAAAATTGTGGGAGAAATATTTCTTCGGCTAATTTGCCATTTGCCTTCCTACTCAGACACCCAAGGCAATTTCTAAGAAAAAGAAATATAAAAATAAAATCAGCTAAAAATCACTAAGCAAAAACATTACTAAAAGCAGCAGTTGTACAACATAAAGTAACAAAATAGTTCATTAGATTTGTGAAAGGGACTCTAGACATCTGTTTATGTAGTGACAATGATGAAGCTTGATGTAAGCTCAAACTGCATCTATTTATCCAGTGACAATGATGAATGTTGATGCAGTCAAGCCTGATATTTTGGCCACTGTTAGGGGAGGGGATAATATCCCTATCCAGAATCTGTTGTGTATCTATTTCCAAGTCAGTTCAACTCACTAGCCACAGCATGTCTGTCTTGTCAGGGTTTCAATTTGTCCAACCTTTCACAGGTTCTAGACACTGGTTCGGGATGTTCCCTGCCTCCTTAGAGTTAAATTGAAAGCAACGGTAGAGCTGAGCATCATCAGTACACCAGTGACATCAAACTCCAAATTTCCAGAAAACTTCCCTCAGATAAGTTCCCTCAGTGCTAAACAGCATAAGAAACAAGATGGATCTCTTCGTCTCCCAGGCTACTTTTTACAAGCTGAGCTATTAGCTTTCAGCATCACCTTCTGTAGCCTAATTTACAGGAAGGAGGGAAATACCTTAGTCCAGAGCCAGATGAATATATCATCAGAGGATATTCCATGAATCATATTTGACTTGCAGTACAATTGTTCAAAACTAGCTGAGCTACAGATTAGTCCCAGTCTTCTGGGTAAACCTAGGAGTTGCCATATCTTATTTTAATACAATGAGGATAGTAACAAACTTTTTTTCATAGTCATAACCTGAATGATTGAGCACTAGTGAGCAAAAAGCCATATTAACTTTGTGAACAATTTCCAAGCTACAGCAGAATTTTTGTGCACAGGCTAACATTCTTTTAAGACCTAGGGGCCTTTGCCCTTTCAAGTCCATTCAAAACCAAAGTTAAGGCTATCAAAGTTGCTTGCATCTGCTTCCTACTGCCTGCTGGTTTAATCATGCATGAAAATGAAATACAGGAAGGCATCAAGTCTGGTTTCCTTAATGCTCTGATGGACTCTTTCCTGGTTAAATTCTCTGTCATGCTTTAAGAATCACTTTGAAAAAGGAAGACAAAAGAGAATGAAAGTTCAGTGGTTAGAGCACTGAATTAACTGCAAATAAGCTGCAGCAGTATGAAGCAGTCTCTGATTTTTGGACCAAACCTTATCTGCTCAAACACTATATATAGTTTTTGACTCCCCTCTGAAAAGGAATTTAAAAAATAACAACAGATGAGGGTTTATGAAATGTGGTTGAATTGTAGTTCTAGAAACTGCAGCCTTTTTGCTAGCCTCAGAACAGGGTTTCAACTTCAGGGGAATAGGGTTGCCAACTCTGGTCTGGGAAATTCCTAGAGATTTGAGCAGTGCCTATGGGGAGGGATTTCACCTAGAATCTATGGTATATATTAAAGTTTGAACCCTGAAGCTGAAGTTAGAAATTTTGTCCCTTGTGGTAGACACCCCAAACTCTTCCAATCAGATTACTTGGCTCATAGCACACATCTCCCTACCCACATCAGGTTTTTATGACCAACATTCATCTCCTTCTTTTGGCATATAAGCCAAAATGGAACCAGAAACTCAATTCTTGTTTCTCCAGACTCTGCACATTTTATTGTACCTTTCTTGTAGAAATAAACAGTTGTCATGGTTTCAGGTCTGCATACACAGTAGTACCAATATACTGAAGGATTATTGGAAATCTGTTTCCCACAAGCCACCTCACTTGAAAATAAGCTTAGTGAGAGGAAAAATGGATTAAGATGTCATTTGTAAGACCCTTTTTAAATAAAAAAAAGCATTTAAAGGCCTGATTTTTTAATCCAATGTAAACATTCCGCAAAATACTCACCTATTGCCCACAAAAACAAACTTGGGCCATTTATGCATATACTACTTATCCTGTGTCTGTTTGCTCCCCAGTGGGAGTTTTTCCACAGTATTTTTTTTTGGGGGGGGGGGAATTCTGCAGCTTTGAAGTCTCCCTAGCCAAGCTGTTCTGCCATTTTGCTTGCTTGCTGCTTCTTTATTCTTTGCACTCTCCATTTGGGGAGGTTGGCTGCCACTTTTTTTTGAGAGGGGTTTGCTGTCTTGGGTTTAGCATTAGTGCAGTAGACTATGTGATTTGCTGACAAAAGTATTTCCTTACTCCTTTATGCGGATGATTTGGCTCTTATTTCTATAACACCTGTTGGCCTGAGAAGAGCCTTAAGGACTCTTGCTGATTTCTCCCAGAAAAATCATCTAGAAATTAACCATGATAAAACCAAAGTATTGGTATGCGCAATAAGACCTAAAAGCCATATCTGGAAATTAAATGGAAAAAAACTGGAGCAGGTTTCACTTTACAAATATCTGGGTGTAGTTTTTTCAGTCATCAGGATCCAGAACAGCCCACACAAAATATGTTATTGCTAATGCTCTGAAAAGTTCTGGAGCCATCAGGAAACTATTATTGGAATAGAGGTGGCCACCACACCGCAGCTGCCGTTAAAGTATTTAAGGCCAAATCGTTGGCACAACTATCCTCTATGGCTATACACCACTCACCATAACCGGCTCAGGGCTTCTGCAACCTTGAACGCCCTCAAATCAAAATTTCTGAGATTCTATCTCCTCCAGCCTCCCAAATAACATCCTCGAATCAGCGGCCCCACATTATAGAGACTGGACTAATCTCAGTACAGGCAAAAGTTTGGACACTCTCTATACTATATTGGCTTAAATTATGCTATTGCCAGAGAGGCCTTGTAAGACTACTCTTGTTTGATACATTTATTCCCCCATGGCTTAGAACAGTTCTTCAGAAATTATCTTACTATGGACTTTCTCCACAACTACTCACAAGTATGAACTATGACAGAGCCAGGGATTTAGTCAAACTCAGAATCACAGATGTGGAGAGGCAACATGATCTCAATAAGCTTAAAAACCCTATTTTTAATAAAACAAGGTTAAATAGACTTTCAATAATGCCTTATTTTAATTTGCTGCCCAATGTTAACCTTCGTAGAGCTTTTAGCCTACTTCGTTATAATGCCCTTTCGCCTTGTTATACCAGTGGGATTTACAACAAAGTTCCAATTGAGGGCAGAATTTGCAGCTGTCAAATGGGGGGGCATTGAAAATACAGAACATATTTTATTTGATTGCCCTTATTATGATAAAATACGTTGGATGCTCATTCCCTACGACCAGGCTAATTCTTCTTTGACTAAGAAAGAAAAGTGTCAAATATTGCTATCAGGCACAAATAAACATCTAACACACACTGTTGCAAAGTTTGCCTGGATTTCTAGTAAAATTAGGAAGGACCGACAGAGTTCCACTGGAGCAATAAGCTAATTTTCGTTTGTTAATAGCTAGGATACTCGATATAGGATCTGTATGCACATTATGAATATTTCTGCTCCCTATTAACTGTATGCTGCTATTTTTTTTAATCTGTATTAATAACTGTGCTTTTTATATAATTTTTAATTTTTGTACTTTGCTGGTCAATGACCGTAAATAAACTGACAACAACCAGTTGTTAAATTATTTGATATTTATTTGACTATGTGATTTCAAGGTCTATTGCTCCAGCAACAGACCTCAGGAATTATAGCAAGAAAAGAAAAGTCTGTCTGATTCTTTTGAAATGGTGGCTCGGAGAGTGGGAGAAATTGCTGTGATGTGGGTGTGGAAAGGCTGGGAAAAGCGAGAATACCTGAAAAAAGCTTAGCACATAGCCATCTCCTTCACTTTCAGTGCAATGGGAGAGAAAAACTCACACTTCAACAGGTTTGGAAAACGGCAGCGATTCTCTGATCTGAGAGCTCAGTGAGTTCCGAAGAGGGGGAAATGTATGCATAACTGAGAATGCAAGCTGAAGGGAAAGTGCTATCAATGTGAAGGCGACCACAAGTGTATAAATGGCCACTTTTTCTCCATAGTAGTTTAAACCACTATCTTGCCTTATCAACAGCTCACATCATCACATATCTGTGCTCTTCAATGTTTCCATCACAACAACCCTGGGGATAGATTGGTTTGAGAGACATTAACAGGCTGAGGTCACTCGATGTCCATCTTGGTTGAAAGAGATTTGAACTCTGAGCTCCACACTCCACAATTACAAATGATCTCCAGTTCTCCTGGACAAAATGGCTGCTTTGGAGGCCAGCATTATGCCCCACTGAGGTCCCTTCCCAGTATCTGCCCTCAAATTTCCAGAATTTTCCCAGTCCACAGTGCTCCTTGAATAGCATTGTAACAATCACGCATGAATCAAAAGGGATGAAACAAGACTTGAAATGCAAACCTAAACAGAATCACACTAAGTGGATATACCTAGAAATGAGTGGGGCTTACTGTCAAGAAAGATCTTTTAGGATAGCAGCCTGAGTCTACTGACTTCAATATATTTATTGGGAAGAAATAGCTAAAGCTATTCCTCTTTTGTTGACTGTTGAGTTTCCTTAATTCATTAGGCAATTGGAAAATGCAGTGGAATTGCAGTCATGGGGAGAAGGTAATTGGTAACTTCTAGGGAGGTTATAAATGGAAGCGGAAAAGACTATGAATGAAAGGGCTTAGAGTAAAAATAAGAACAGTGAACTAAGATTATTCCACAATGGGATAGTTAATCAGGATGCTGGTTTGCAGTAGCATAGTTGGAAAGATGGGAAACTCATATGTCAAATCAGATTATCTAATTCAGTATTATTACCCTAGCTGTTTTGGCAGAAATGTATGCTGACATACTTTTAAGAGGAGGTATTTAGGACTGAACCACACTGACTTTTCCCTAGGAAAAAATTGTAAATGTATATCACCCTAACAGTACAAAACTATAGAGGACTCCTGAGAGCAGTAACAAACAACACAAGCCTTTATTGGCATATAAAACAGGACAAAATTTTAAAACAAAACAAGGTTAAGAAATACAGTTAAAATTACTAATTTTCAGTATAAAATTTGCAACAGTTTCACAAAAGAGTACATCAGAGCTGTTCAGGAGATTGGGTATCTTATAACACTCATGCCACTGAGAACATTGCAAGAAAATGGAATTCATGTATTTCATGCGTATCTTATTGTATTTAGGGCATAGAAACAAAGAATGGTCAAGTGTTTCAACCGTAGTCATACCACATGAACAGTAGTCATATCTCCTGAGAGCAGTAGTGGTTAACTGCAGGTGCACTCTAATCTGGAGGAACTGGATTTGATTCCCAGCTCTGCCACTTCAGCTGTGGAGGCTTATCTGGGGAACTAGATTAGCCTGTGCACTCCAACACACGCCAGCTGGGTAACCTTGGGGTAGTCACAGTTTTTCTGAGCTCTCTCAGCCCCACCCACCTCACAGGGTGTTTGTTGGGAGGGGGGGAGGGGGGGAAGGAGACTATCTGTATCCTGCAGTGTGTGACCAGCTTTTAGAGATTGCAAGCAAGATTGTGTTTATTTAGAAAGAGTAATAAAAAGGCAGTCATGGTTTGATTTATGATGACAGTGAATGGCGAAGAAGGAAACTGGAGGGGACCAGATAACAGCTGAATTTTGGGAAAAAATTTTGGGGAAAAATGTATTTTAGTGCGCTTGAAAACCTGAAGGAAAATTGGAGTTGATTTTAAAAAATGGATTTTTAAATTATAAATATACCAAGCAGACTGAATTCCTACCTTGGAGTTTAAGGGTGATTATGGCTGCATGTCAAGGCCTACAAATGATTAAATTACCCATCAGGAAGGCTTTTTGCCAGTGTAGTTCAAGGTTACCCTGAAGATCACAATCATAAGTAACCTTCAACACTGAAAGTAATTCATGAAGCCAGAGATTTAATTGAGATTACAAAATAGTTGTATAGCACAATGGATACTGTGGACGTTTAGGGAAGGGTAGAATCAAATGTGTTTGCACCCTTTCATTAATCTGCCTCACAACCTAATTTTGAGGATAAAAATGAAATGTCCTTATGTATGTTCCCTCAGTGTTGCTGAAAGAACCTCAATTCACAAGTGTGATTGGAATATTTGATACCTCCTAGAAATGCTTTGGATTTCTTATTCTACCTTGGTAAAAGGATTACCAAATGTTTCTGAGAGAGTTTTGCCAAGAACAGAGTGGTCTTCACCCTTCAGGCTGGCTACAGGAGAGTTCACTTCAGCATTCCTGCTTGGCTTTCATCTCTGCTGAAGCAGAACAAGAAATGTAGGCAGATTCCACACGAGCCAAAAAGAGCAGTGTGAAACCGGTGTGAAACCGGTATAAAATGGTTTAAAACGGTGTAAAAGGGTTTACACTGTTTTCACACCACTGTTTTTGGCCCATGCGGAATCCGCCGTAGAAACTTATTTAGTTTGCTTTTGTTACTGCCATGATTTATGAGACCATCACAAGCCCATTTTATTAATGCAAGGCTAAAACTTATCTGGGAGCAATTCTATTTCAGGGAGGTTTTCTGAACATGAAGTCTTTCCATTTTGTGTGTGTGTGTGTGTGTGTGTGTGTATGTGGCACTATAAAGGCAACTAAAACAATTGCACTCATTACCAGAAGGAGAATCATACTGGGGTATGATTAAGATGTTCTCATTTTTAAGAGAGGAAATTTTATCAAGCTGAAAGTACTCTGCCCTCAGCTCATCACATTCCCATTTGAGCCACATGTAATTAGGCACAGAAACCATTAAAGGAAGTTCACAGTGATAAATCTTAACAGTTTTCTGTGGTTGTTTACATACACCTTGAGGAAGGATTTTTGTTTTAAAATCTATTTAATTCTACAGCAAAGGGGCTTCTGTTGCCTTCATGCTCAATTATAGTTAAAACTGATGTCACACAAGTGCTATTTAAAACATCTTTATCTCCCTGTTGGTATGATATGTAAAAAATTTAGAAGTGATTGTACCTGTTTTTTAAATTAATTGATGACTTTGGAGGAAGACAGATGTAGTATCTCATTGCAATCTTCCTACAATTCTATAGAAGTGTCCTATCTGAAGTGTATTTTGGGGTTGCAACCCTATGTATGTGAATCTGAGGCTCATTTCGCACATGCAGAATAATGCACTTTTAAACTGCTTTCAATGCTCTTTGAAGCTGTGCAGAATGGCAAAATCCACTTGCAAACAGTTGTGAAAGTGGTTTGAAAATGCATTATTTTGCGTGTGCAGAAAGGGCCTGAGAATGAGGCTCTTGAGTATAGGGGTCTAACTATTGAGTAAGTTTCCATAGGATTGGGTTGTTATTTTTTCCTCCACCATTATTGTTTCCCCAGGAATTTTACACATTCTGACTGACTTTTAAGATATTTGAACTGTTCCTTCTTGCATGAGAATTTCTCTTTCATTACTTTTAACAGAATTTTGAAGGTTAGAAAACTATGCTACTATGTTTTCTTCCAGTGTGGCATAATGGTTACAGTGTCATACTTGATTTGGGAGATCTGTGTTCAAATCCCTGCTCTTCCATGGAAACTGCTGGGTGATCTTGGGCCACTCTTACACAATCAACCTACCTCACAAAGTTGTTGTGAATACAAAATGAAGGAGAGTCATTTATGACAGCCTTCAAGCAGCAGCTGTATGAACACTTGGAGATGCTTTGGGCTGATCTTGCATTGAACAAGGGATTAGAGGGCCTATATGGCTCCTTCTAATTCTATTATTCTATGTAAATTGCTTTGGATCCCCATTGGTGAGAAAGATGGAGTATAAATGAAGTAAACCAATAAACAAAGGATTTCCCAGTATTGAGACAGAGTATTAAACCCTGATGAAGATTATTTGCTTTATTGAATGAAGTTCAAGTAAACACACTTCCTATATTCTCAGTTTATGTGTGAGAATAAGAAGTTATGAATGATCAATGGCATATCTCCTAGCACATGTCTGTCTGTCCAATGACTCTAAACTTCTCTGGTCATATATAGTAACTCAAGTTCCCCTGGACTGCTATATTCCTGCTTGTGTATAGATGGGAGAAACATTTCCTACAGGTTAAACAGATAGTGTGATCAACCTTGATCAATTATGGAAAACGCATGATATAAACTAGAAGATAAAAATGGTTTCTGGGCTAGTTTTGCTTGTTAATCTAGCAACCTATTTATAGATTATTTATCCTCATCTAATTTATCAGGATCCAGATCTGAAACACAATTAGCTCTCCCAATCCACTTAGATTTGCTTCTGGTTCATGCTGATAACTATTTCCTTGTGTTCAACGGGGAAAGGGTAGAAATCTCTGAAGCATTTATGTGAATTTGTAACCAGATTAGGAGGGTGAAAGAAGAAAAGATCAGAACAGACGTTAGCAGGTAATCTAAGTTATGACAAGATGAGCAGACATTTCATATAGCAATGTAACACCAGTATTTCTAGCAGCAATACTGAAGCAAGCTTGTCTGCATTTAGTTATCACATTACACTGCATGAGGGATCTGTTTTTATGACAGTTATGGAAAGCAGGGATAATAGATTTGTCAGGTACTGTGCTTGCTGTAGATCTGGAGCTGTCAGAATATTTCTGCAGCAGGCATCCATCAAGAGGAGAAGGGAGCAACAGATGATGTATCTGGTCTTCTTTTACCATCACTGAAGAAATCTTTCCTTATAGCATTCTTTGTTATCAGCCTTAGCATGCCACCAAATGTTTAAATCCCAATAAATTATCTTGAGAAAATGTGGGCTAAAATAATATCAGTCATTCTCTGATGAGAAATAATTTCTGCCTATAATCCTGAGTGAGAATTGTGCAAGGTATTGATTTGTAGTCCAATGTAGAAGATTTTACATTACTGCTGAAAACCAAGGCAAAATGGCACCCCATTTACCTAGGAGCAAGTATAAGCAAACAAAAAAAGTACCCATAGTATTAAAGGTAAAGTTTGTCAAAGCAGACATTTTTGTTTTGTTTTGTTAAATAACTGAATCATTTATGTCTGATAGAATATAAAGTATGTGGAGAAATATCTGCAGCTCCTTCATTTGTTGTACCTAGTTATTCAGAACTAGGCAGAGGGTAATCTTCTGAGATGCACAAGCAAGCATCCCAGAGTTGGGAATGATTTGGGTCCTGTAAGATCATTATTGCAAAGAAAGACCACTTGATTTGCTTAATTTAATTCATGAAGATACATTGGGGGAAGCATTTTTGTTTCATTTTGTATTTGCAAAAAATTGGAAAATAGACAGTTTATTATGGAATCTATTTTTGGTTCTTTTTTGTCCTGCAAAATGACAGTTTAGGAAAGAATTTAGCATCTAGTTATCTCCTGAAGA
This sequence comes from Sphaerodactylus townsendi, assembly GCF_021028975.2. Taxonomy (NCBI): domain Eukaryota; kingdom Metazoa; phylum Chordata; class Lepidosauria; order Squamata; family Sphaerodactylidae; genus Sphaerodactylus; species Sphaerodactylus townsendi. The sequence goes on from NC_059435.1 coordinate 36,821,363, forward strand.
CCAAGAAATAGCTTGAATACAATGGCGGGGCTACCAGGGGACTGGGGGGGGGTGCGCCACACACTGGGCACACGGCTTTGGTTCAGGTGGGGGACAGAAAATTCCCACGACCCCTTCTCCCCTTGTTGGCTGACCACTCAGCTCACCCCTGCCCCCTCCCCCTGTGACGCCCCCCACACTTACTTTAACAAACAGAGCAGGCTGGAGAGGAGGCTTGCCTGTGTTCCCTTCCAGGCTGCAAACGGCCTGGTGGGAACTACATTTCCCAGGAGACCCCTGGGAAATGTAGTTTCCACCAGGTCATTTGCAGCTTAGAAGGGAACAGGCAGGCCTCTTCTCCAGCCTGCTCGGTTTGCTAAAAAAGTGGGAGGGGTCGCTGCAGGGGGAAGCCGGGGCGTGCAAAAAAGCCAGAGTGTGCACCGGGTGCACTATGGCACAGAATGGCCTCTGCTTGAAGATGTGTGACTGTATGAGACTTGACATACAGACTTGATATGACAGTCTGTAAGCCTTTTCTCTCTACTTTGTCTCTACTTTCTAACCCAAGTGGGAATAGCAACTCATGATACAGAATGAAAACTGTTTAATATTTTGAAATTTATTTAATCTACATTATTTATAGTCCACTTTTCTCATTGATACTTAAGGTGGATGATACAATATAAATCAATGCAACACACACGCACACACACAAGTTTGTAGTGTGTAGGAATAAAGACTATTTCAACAAATAAAGACTATTTCACTTCATTGAAAAAATCAGCAAACTCAAACTCAACCCCAATGACAAACTGATCAGTTTTGATGTGGTGTCCCTATTCACCAAGGTCCCCATAGCAGACACCATGACACTCATTAACCAGAAATTCCCTAAAGACATCACAGCCTTGTTTCAACATTGTCTCACTACCAGCTACTTCCAGTGGGATAACGAATACTATGAACAGAAAGATGGGGTAGCCATGGGTAGTCCTCTTAGCCCTGTAATAGCTAATTTTTATATGGAACATTTTGAGAAACAAGCCCTGAAAACAGCACCAAAAAAGCCCACCATATGGTTCCGTTATGTAGATGACACATTCACCATTTGGAGCCACGGAGAAGAAGAACTAAACAAGTTCCTGGACCATATCAACAAGAGATCCACACAAACATCCAATTTACTATGTGGAGAAAGAGAAAATGAAGGAAAACTGCCATTTTTTAGATGTTTTTTAGTCATCCGCATAAACCAAACCAGCAATTGGGACACTTACAGTATACAGAAAACCTACTCACACAGACAGATATTTACACAAAAACTCCAATCACCATCCAGGGCAAAAAAAAGGAGCACCCATACAAAAAACTTTGGTACATCAGCGCAGAACAGAATTCTGTGAACCTCACCCTCCTACAAGATGAATTGAATCCACCTAAACAGGGGCTCTCTACAGGCTAATGGTTACTCCTAATACACAGAGAAATCAGAAGGGCTGCAAGACTTTCAAGAACAAGCCACATGGAACAAAGATAAAGAGAGCCATCTAGAGGGGAAAAGTGTTCTTACCTATACATCAAAGGAACCACTTGGATCGCATAGGAAAATCTGATGAAGAAGCACAACCTACAAAACAATCTACAGACCCACTCAAGAAAGGAAAATTCAACCCAGATGCCACGCCTGTTCAGCAAAGGATAAGAGGGATCCTTTAGCTACTGCAGGAGCTCTATCGCGAGATACCATGCAGCTGTGGACAAGTCTACATAGGAACCTACCTCAAACGCAGCTGTGCCTATTGGTGACATCGTATCAAACGAACTACGAAAGGCACTGCAGACTATTTCAGCCAGAAAAAATCAGCAATAGCAGAACCACATGATAAACCAACCTGGACATAGGAATATTATTTAGAAAAAAAACAGAAATTCTGGACCACTCCTGACAAGAAAGCCACTTCATGTCAGACTACACACAGAGAAGCAAATTGAAATCCATAAGCACATTACGGGACAATTTTAACAGGAAGGGAAGAAGAAATCTATGAAAAATGGAACAGTGGCTGCCATAGTGTTGAAAGTAAATACTAGGAGTCAAGTACAGTAAGTCTGACCAGGCCTCCACACAAACACAGTGATGACCATAGACAAAAGAAACAAATGCCAGGATACTACTATTCAGATGATCTCACCTGTGACCTTGCTATCTCCAGTGTTACGCCCAATGCTATAATAGTCTTCCTATTGTTACTCATACTTCCATTCAGATGTTCACCCCTCAACTACTTGACCTTGGATTGCCTTCTTTGTTACTCACAGACAAGGTTTCTCCACCCACCCTGGACACTCCAACAGATATATACTCCACTTGCTTTCCCAACATCAGATCCTCTGAAGATGCCAGCCACAGATGCAGGCGAAACGTCAGGAGAGAATGCTGCTAAAACACGGCCATACAGCCCGGAAACCACACAGCACCCAAGTGATTCCGGCTGTGAAAGCCTTCGACAATACATATTTCAACAAAATCGCATGCTCAAGGGAAGCTGGCTCAGAAACAGGTTAAAAAAAACACTGTGGTAAAAGTGCTCAGGAAAACAACGGTGGAAAAATAAAGGAAAACATTTCTGAAACCAAATGGAGAAAAAAAGTGTGGATTTCAAAGGAAAAAGTAGCGTTTGGTGGCAAGCTTCACTGACAACAACTCATGTGTAAAAGATTTGGCTCTAGGAATTAAATGGCAATCCTGCTGTTAACAGTAGAATTTATAGAATGCAACCCAGCTTGGGTGGGATCTTCATTTCTCCAAGACATTAAATAATGTATTGGACATTTCGCTGTAGGTTAAGGCAACTTTCAGACTTTGGCTTTGGTTATATAGCTTCAGAATTATAAGAGGTGGAAAGCTATAGACTTTGAAATGGAGTAAATTAGTAGCATCCTTTGCTACCAGCCATAATCCCTACATCAAGGGTCCCTATGATGCCTGCAAGCCCTGTGGCATCCACCAACATTTTTTCTGGTATCTGCGGAGTATTTTTAGAAAGTAGGCTGGGCGGGGTAGGGCTTTTGCCCAGTCAGGCTTCTGACTGGCTATTAACAGGTTTGATTGGCTGCACAGATTTAAAAAAATGTTTTACTTTGGCAGCAAGTTAAGCTATAGTAGTAGCAGTTAAGCAGAAATAATTATTTTGTGGCTGGCTCTGTCTCCTGCAGCAGCCTTTTGTGACAGTCATTTCATTGCTGCACCCTCCATATGCCAAGTGAGCCCACAAGTTCAAAAGGTATGGGGACCCCTGCCCTACATTCTCCCATCTGAATGCAGTACCAAGGAAGTGGGATACGTATTAAATGTAGAGATGAGCTTCTTGTTCTGGAAATTCTGTCATCTAGGAAAACGTTTTTGTAGGAATTTTTAATTAAATAAAGATTATTAAATAAAATTAATATGGTCCATGAAACCCATGCATTTACAGAACATTCTTCCAAGGTTTTTCTCCTCCATGCCTCCAAAATAAATGGAACCCACTCTCATCTACCTTAACTTCCTTGGATCATTTAAAATTTATCTGACAGCTCTTAAGTGGAGGAGAAATATATGCTGTAATAATGAAAGAGATCTGCTGTAAATAAATGCACAATTTTATTATTCTTCATCTTGTTCCATTCACTGTTTGAAAAGCTTGTTCAGACTTGACAGATCAATATGGCTGCAATAATGCTTGATATGGGATAAACACAGAGACCACAACAGAAAATATTTCTCTGTAATGGGTTGACCTAACAACACAGTGCTCACTTTTACAAAGATACAGACTACAATGTGTATGGATTGTATTTTGCCCTCCCCCCCGGCCACCTATTTTCTGCTGATATGGCATTGTTGGAGGATCAGAAATAGAAGTTCTGGCTTTTTGCATTGCTATAGAAAGTGTCTTACATTCTGTATGCAAAAAACTGCTATTGCAGTTTTGATAAGAAAGAAAATAAAATGCTGCCTGCCAAAGCTAGAGTTGGCTTGGCAGGACGTGAAAATAATTTGGCAATAATAGATGAGACTGGAATCTCATTTGTCTGCAATGCCTTGATGGAAGAGTGCTCCAAGAAATTCATTTTGTCTGCAAAACATTGTCTCTGCTAGACAGCTGAACCAGGGGTTTTGACATGGGCACTAATTATAAGAGCATGCAGTGGATGTTGGAACTGCAAATTGCTGGAGAAGTACAGTGGACTTCAGTTATATTAATTCTGGCACAAAATCTTTTTTTTTTTGCACTGGTCCACTTGACAATGCAAAAAAAGTTGTTTGTAGATTTATTAAGGATCAGATGGTTACTAGAAACCTTTAATTGGCTCCATTCCTTATACTGTAAATTAGACTTCGAGAAAATCAGAACTGGAATGTGTCATATGAAATAGTGGCTTTGAAATTTTATTTATTTGTTCCAGCATTTTTATCCTATTTTTAATCATGGAAGTTTAGTTCCCAGGTAGTCTACCACTTTCTCAGTACTGACCAAGTGTTACCAACCACCAGAGAGGTCCTGGGGTTCTGAAATAACACCTGACTTCCAGGCCGCAGAGACCAGTTTTCTTAGCGGAAATGGCAGCTTTGGAAAGTAAACCTTATGGCCCTGCTGGGGTTCCTCCTCTCCTCAAACTCCACATTCTGTACCTAACCTGCCCCTCAAATCTCTGAGACTTTCCTGGAGTTGGCAACTCTATGATCAATCCCAGACTTGCATAGCTTCTTCAGAGTTGCTATACCATGTGGTTTCCAACCATACCTTGGTCCTATTTTGTATTCAAGTAATCACTGAACCCCTTCCACACATGCCGAATAATTCACTTCCAATCTACTTTCACAATTGTTTGCAAGTGGATTTTGCTGTTCCGCACAGTAAAATCCAGCTGCAAAGTGCATTGAAAATGGATTGAAAGTGCATTATTCTGCATGTGCGAAAGGGACCTGAATTGCAGCCCAAAAAGAAAGGTCCAATTCAAAAGTTCAGGACATGTATGGAACAGAATCCCAACAGATTTGGATGAATCCTCTTTGAACAGTACATCCTCTTTGAACAGTCGTGCTGCAGCTGGAGAATTACCGTGCCAGGGAGAATTTCCTTCTGCCCTGAATATAGCAGGGAATTATAACTGGGAAATGTATTCTAGCAAGTAATTTTCCATGTATAGTCTAGAATGCTACAGTTCCTTTGATAGAACTGTACCATGAGCCTCTGCCAAATGTAAAGTGGCTCTGAGTCAGACAAAGGTTTTGAACAGCATTTTTAATGTGAATGCACATCTATGTAGCTTTCTATTTCTTTGAGGTATTGTTAATAAACTGTGCTCATAATTGCACCTCACTCTGATGTTTTAGTGCCCACTTTGAGATGTACATATTTTTCATTTTGTGTTTTGTTTATCATTTATCCCTCAATATGTGTGTACATGAGAGAGAGACATCCAGAGAGAAGTCTGTAAATTAAACAGATACCTACCTTGCTACAATCAAGGACATGTAGTTTCAGCTCTGCTAAGCCTTTTCCCCTCCTCTTTGCTCCTTAAGATGATTTTATTGGCCATTGTTTATTTCTGTCTCAACTCTGGACTATTGTGGCTTGTCTCATTGTCAAATTCAAACACTATGGTTTTTAATCCTCCTTTATAAAAGACTGACCTTCAGTTTAATTGGCTTTTCTACCTCCTTAGCCTTCACCATCTGCCTTAATTCTACTGCTTTTGTTGCACTGATTGATGCTAAAGGATGGACTAACGTATGCTTATTTCAATCTTGTGGCATTGAGATGCTTCCCTTCCTCCCCCGTTAAGCAACTGAATGCTATTGCTTCTTCTCTGTTCTGCTGAATGCCTGAACAAAGGCACTGTTCCAGAACATTTCTAAACCCATTTATGCTTATTTTTTTCCTGACATACTGATCGTTTTGACTAATTATTTTAAGATTTTTTTATCCTGAGTCATCCTCTGCCCATTCATATCATTTTTTGCCCCACTTCTGACAGCACCTATCCTAAAAATAATCAACTCAGAGGAGGATTGTCTGGAACATTTCAGAATATGCAACTCTAGGGAACTATGTCGGGTTTTTCATTCTAGCATACAAGCACTACACTGCATGCTGGGAGAATTTTCAAAGAATGGACATTCTATCTGTGTGCAGCAGTTATGTCACTTGAACTCAGATCTCTCAGCATGTGTGTTGACTAAAAGCTCTCTCTGTGCATGCATGTATTTCTGTCAGTTCAGATATGTTTAACTGTTCTGCTTGAAGTCTGAAACCTGTAAACTGTTAATATGAAAAGAATTACTTTGTGTTGTTGTAAAGTAACAAAGTAAGTAAAGTAAGATTCAACCGCTCTCTGTGTGGGAAAGATGATTTTTTTTACCCCTGAAGAATAGTCAGCTGATCTTAACCAATGCAGCAACCTAGTCTCCAAACTTCCCTGCCTACTCTGCTTGGGATCATATAAAAGAAAAGAACTGGTGGATCCAACTTAAAATAGTTTTTCCTTCAAAAGATTACTCAAAGTTGGAGACTGCTATGATTTATGGGCTTTTGCACCACCTATTTTCTTAAATCTGAAAGGAATATTTAATTTATGCTATGTGAACTATTTGAACTAGTACTGCTAACAAAGGACATTAGAATGTGGGTTACTAGTTTGTTCATGGCCAAAATGCATCAACTAAACATCCCTAAATTGATGTTAGTTGCTGCCATGGAGAAATTGGCAACTTCAAAGGGTGGACTCTGTGGCATTACATCTCTGCTCAACTCTCTCCCCTTCCCATACTTTGCCCTCCTCAAGCTCCAGCCCCAAATCTCCAAGAACTTTCCAATATGGAGCAGCCAACCTTAAGATGAAGTTCACATTTTGCAAGCCCTTGAAGCTGTACTAGAATTGTGCTGTTCTCCATGCGCTCACTCACACACATGTTCAAACTTCTCAAACTTTATTTCTGGTGCAAAACGGAGAGAGGTCAGTCAGCAGAAAAGTTGCCTGCTCAAATAACCAAAATTAGCCCTTCCTCATTCACAAAAAAGGTTTTTTTCATTCAGAAAGGCAGACAATAGTGCTTCACATGTGCAGTTCAGTATATTAATGAAACCCTACATGTATCAAGGAACTCGTCCCTGGTTTCATTTGTAAAATGAATGATTGCTGTCTCTTTTCTATAAGCACATGTACACACATAAAGGGGTGCATTCACTTTAACGTGTGAACAGGACTTCTGTGAGGCAGGGATGTGTGTAAGTAGCTTTGGCATCAATCTGTAGCCACCCAGATTAACTTACACACTGTGGTATTCCCCATATTTTAATGAACATGATTATGGTTCTTAAACAAAGCTATCTAGTACATTTTTTATCCAGAGTAACACACTTGTTACTAATTTTCCCCATTTTGTTTCTTCACTGATCTTCTGAGGAAGATGAGGTTTGGGGAGATTGGCCTAAGGCAGTGGTGGGATCCAAAAATTTTAGTAACAGGTTCCCATGGTGGTGGGATTCAAACTGTGGCGTAGCGCCAATGGGGATGGGCGGGGCACGACGGGGGCATGGCCGGGTATTCCAGGGGCGGGGCATTCCTGGGCGGGGCTGTGGCAGGGACGTAGCTGCTGTGCCGGTCCTTGGGCGGGAAACGAATGCGCGCAGGCTGCCACGCACGCCGGTGTACCTCCTGCTAGATTGCTTCAAGTTCTGCGCGCTACTGCTGAGAGGAGGGGCATAACTAAGGCAAAAATCACATGGCAAAATCACCAATTAGTAACCCCCTCTCGGCACACACAAATAATTAGTAACCTACTCTTGGGAACCTGTGAGAACCTGCTAGATCCCACCTCTGGCCTAAGGTGAACTTGGTAGAATAGAGACTTGAACACTGAACTTGAACACTAATCTAATAACATTACAAAGCATAGGAAAGAATTAAGGGTCTGCCATATGTTAGGTCCTCTAGCAGAAAGCAGGCCGTATGCCATGCTACATGTGCCTGACCTCAGCAAAGAATCTTGCCCCCCACCCCACCCCACCCCACCCCAGTTATCAATCACCATTAATGAGAGGACAGGAAGGAGCCAGGCATCTATCATTCCTGGATTCAGACCAGTTGAAAATTCCTTTCCTGTGGAACACTTGAACACAATGATAGTGTTATTTGTATTTTATTTTGGAAATCTCTGTTTCAAGAGCCGAGTGTGGCTGTGAAGCAGGATAGAATAAAATGAATAAAAGGTAGGGAGGACAGCAGCATTTGTGCTGTACGGTATCCTGTGGGAAACACTGTTAAGAGAATAAGATTGCTGTCCTTTGCACATATGGGACTCATTTCCAAGTAAATAGAGAACTGGTCAATATAACTCATAAGACTAGATCTTGCTTTAGAGATGAAGACAGGGAGAGAGAGAATGACACTTTCAGTTGGACAACAGCCAACATCATGAGAAAGCTTTGGATGCTGTTGCAAAGGAAAATGCATTAATGTGCTTGAAAGGAGATTCAGTAATTTTCTAATGAACATGAAGTAGGATTATGGAATAACTCATTTGAATGATTAAATTCAAACAGGAATAGGACAGGAAGGCCAACCATTCAGAATATTTTTCACAAGGCATTGAAAACTGCCTCTTGACTGTTTTACTTTATTTACTTTTCTTAATTAAATACACAGGAAACTTGTTGAAAGTGAATAAAGCTCTTCCCCAAGCTGTACCAACTATCTTGACTCTGTGTGAGAAGCCAGATGTCTTTTTCAAGGGTCCTAGATGCCAAAAACTGAAGCTACATTGAAGTGACACATGTCTACATGTCCATGTGATACCTAAGCTATCAAGGTATCATACATTTCAAACACATCTCTTCTATGCTTTTCATTATTTTGAGCCATAACAAATTCCAGGAGAAGCATTTTCAGGTTTAGCTTCCTTTGGAAAAGACAGAGTTTCAGAAAGATACAACGTACTGGTAGTATTTGGTTTATTTGGAAATATATACAAAGAGCATAAAAGAGGCACTCATTTTGCAAGCAGAAGAGCCTCCAGAGGGCTATTTGTTCAGACCTTCCCTGCCCCAGTGCTGCAGTCCTTTTAATTTAACTTTAGTTCAGAGACTGTAATTTCTCTCTCTAACTATTCCAACTGCAAATTGCTGTTTCTCACACATGCATCCCTGGGGTATTCAACTCAGACCTCAAGATGAGTGGGCCCAGAGGAAGAAATGGGAAGTGGGGGGAAGAATCCAGCTTTCTCCATTTTGAGAGAATATTTCAAAAAATGTTTTCATTTTATCCTTTGGAAAACATGAAATGACTTTCCAATTATTCCCTCAAAACATTTTCTAATAATTATAATGATAAAGTACTAAGATTAAAATCATT